>NC_134957.1:22506555-22843555 GCF_965638725.1 Aptenodytes patagonicus
CTGCTCCCAGTTGGCGGGGGACGAGGGGGACCCTGGGGTCCGGCTGTTGCTTGCAGCTGGCAGGAGCAGACTGACGTCGGAGGACAAACAGACAGCATTGGTCTTTTCAGGAAGGCCATATCACTTAGCACTTGGAAAGGAGCTACAATATTTTCCTGACTATGTTTGCACGCAAACAAGTGCCGCGGGGAAATTATGCAACCCTGAGCGGGGAGGGGTGGGAGCGAGGGAGGAAGGGCTAGAGGGGGGCCCCACGCTGCGCCCCCGCTGCCCTTGGCCCCAGACAGTGCAGCTGCAGCCCCCGAGGTACTGCACTCCCTGTGGCAGATGAGCTCCATCACCGCCACCTCTCCCCTCCGCCACCGGAGCCCCTGCACTGCAACCTCCGAGCGCGGAGGCAGCACTCAGCCGGCGTGTCGCACAGCGCAGGGGTTATTAATGGCCTCTTCATTAAGCACCCGGACCAAAATGCATATCTTTGTCACCCAGGCAATTTAATTACCGAGCCCGGGTTCACTTCGCACACCTACATGCCTTTCTTTTTTCCGGGCCTCTGTGCAGTCATAGCCATAAATAAATGGATCGCAGGAGCAAGAGGCAGATGCTGACTCCTACAACCTCCGTCTTGGGCATGAGCCTTTAAACCACCAGAACTTGCAGTATTTAATTTCTTTTGTTACCGCTTTTACCTTTAGAGCTCTGCCTTAGGCTTTCTAGATACGATCACAGGGAGAAGGAAACAGCGCTATGCGATGAGCTTCCTGGGGATCACACGCACACTCATACAAGCCCATCAATCACCCTAATTACAACCGGCCACACGTCCGCAGCTCTCTGCGGCACTCCGTTACTGCCCATAATTACACGATCGCATCGTTGCTCCGGTAACAGTATCGCAGCGTTAATTTCGTGATCTGTAGATGTGGTGTATCTCATAATGCATTTCATCCTGGCGCGCTCATGGCCGTGATCACCAGTCATGCGTCAGCTGAGCGGAGGGAACACGGGCAACACTGGTCCCCAAAATAAGACTTTAAGGTCCTCACGCGCCCCCCAGCACTGCCTCTCTCCGCAGCACGCTCCCACTTCGGTTTCTGACTGCTGCCCACGTCCCATCCAGAGTAAGGACACCACCACAAGCAGTTTCCCTCAACGCCAAGTGCTTGTCTCTACCCGCCAGATAAAAGCAAGGTGGGCCACGGGTGTCCATCGCGGGGATGGATATGATCTTCTCGGGGATGACACCAAGACCTGGGACAAGGCTGGGCCTCCCGACACCGGTGTCCGTCACGGACCCGCTGGGACCGCCAGGCCGCAGGCTGGTGTCCCTCTGCCAAGCCTACTTAAACAGTGGGGTCTTTGCAGTGAGAAACGTCCCTTTTCTCCACGTTAACACTACACAGTCCTGATCCTGGCTGAGCCTGCAGGTCCTACCAAAACACACAACTGGGTGCAATTTGGGGGTCTCGCTATTAACGGATGTTAACTACTGGAGACCCCGCACCGCCCTCGGTGTGACCGTGCAGGCGGCGCTGCCAGACCGGCCCTACGCAGGCTTTCCCACTGAATGGATACGACTTGGAGGAAGCGTGTCGGCGAGGCAGATGATCTCCTGCAGCCACCCCTGAGCGTGATCCGGCAAAGGCGGCAGCCAGCCAGCCAGCCAGCTTGAAAAACCCGTAACAAAATAACAATAATAATAAAAAGGGGGTGGCTTACACACACCAGCTGATTCACCAGCGTTGCTCTCCTTCAAAACACACCAGGCAGGACAAGCTAAGGGCATGCTTTTCAGATGAATTACTTTTAATTGAGTACATAGGAGCTTAGAAACACATGATGCTGTTGGAGATAAATATAGCCACGACTACAAGGATGGAGGGGGCAGGGAGCAATCGCGGTTCAACGCATCCGAGAAGGAGCTTCCAGCCCCGCCGCCTCCCCGGTGCGCTCCGGGAGGCAGCGCCGGCCGAGCCGCCGCACCTTCCCCCGCCGCGCCCCCGCTCCCCCCGGCCCAGGCGGCTCCGCGGGGCTGACAGCTCCGTTCATGCAAGCCCCGAGCGGCGGTCCGGGCAGCCCCCCCCCCCCCCCTCGCCCTGCCCGGGCCGGGAAGGGGCCGGGAAGGGGCCGGGGAATCCGTACCTGTTTTGAACTCCAGCGCGGGGTCCTTCTCCCCCTCGCCCAGGTCGCTCTGCAGCATCATGTAGAGGATCCCGAAGGAGTTGTGGATGCCGAAGATGGAGCCGTTGCACCAGGCGGCGGCGAAGACCACCACCCAGCCGAAGCCGCCCTCGGGGGGCTGGAAGGGCGCGGCGGCCCCGCTCGGCCCCCGCTCGGCCCCGGCCCCGGCCCGCGGCTCGCCCTCGCCCGCCGCCGGCCCCTTCTCGCCGCGCTGCGCCATCGCGGCCGCGCTCCGGCCGCCGCCCGCCGCCCGACTGCCCCGCAGCCGGTCCCACATGCCCGCCGCCCCCCCCGGCCGGCCCCCCCGCCCGCCCCCTCCTGCCGCAGCCTCACTCCCCGCCTCCCCTCCGCCGCCTCCATCCTCCTCCTCCTCCTCCATCGAGCCGCTCGGCCCCCGGGTCCCTACCTGCGGCGGGGGCCGCCGGCCCCCCCTTCCCGCCGCGCCCCCCCCCCCCCCCCCCCCCCCCCCCCCCCGCCGCCGGGCCCGGCCAGCCGCGGGCGGCGCTTCCCCGACGTCGACCGCGCTCACCGCCCGCCCGCGGGGCTTAAAGGCGGCCCCGGGCCCGGCCGCGGCCCCGCATCGCCCGTCGGGCCGCCGCGCCGCCCCCGCCCCCGCCGCCGCCGCCGCCGCCGCCGCCGCCGCCGCCGCCGCCGCATCCCGCGGCGGGCGCAGCCCCGAGGCGGGCCGCCGCCAGCACCGCCCCCGCGGGGCCCGGCCGGGGCCCGGGAGCCGCCGGCTGCCCCCGCCGCCCCCCGGCCCGGGAGAGCCCCGGCCCCGCGCTCCGGCCCCCCGGCTGCGGGAGCATCCCGCGGGGGGGGAAGCTGCCCGGCGGGGAAGCGCTGGGGGGAGACGAGGGGGGCCCTCGATGGCCGCGGCGGGCTGATGCCGCTGCTCCCCCTCTGCCCCGGCCGAGGTAAACGAAGCACCGGGAGCAGGCCGAGCGGGTGGCAAAACACAGCTCCGGCGAGGGGATTTATTTCCTTTCGTGCCGGGTTTGCCAGTGGGATTTTTGGCTCGCCGGCACCCCCCACCCCGAAGAGCTTTAAGAGCGTTTTTGTAGCGCCAAGCCGGAGGCAGGCAGGCTTCTTGCTGCCGGGTGGCGAGGCGAGGCGCCTGCCGCTTGATCCCAAGCAGCGGGGTGTTCCCCAGGGCCGCGGGTCACCCCACGTCGCCCCGGCTCTGGGGTTCGCCGAGCTAGTGGTGGCGATGCAAACCCGGCGGGGAGCTGCTCTCTCGCCTCTGTCTTGTTTTGCGATAACCTCTGCCTTTTCTCTTCTTTCAATAAATAATTACAAACCCACCAATATATTAAAGCCTGTCTTTTCACACGCTGAAGGTATTTACACTTTAATATATGCCAAGTCTAAGTTATTATTCTTTCTTTACCCTAATGGCTGTGTCAGTGTCAGATTCCTATCAGAGTAAAATAATACATCCCAACCTCACGCTGCTCTTTCTTTACCTCCAGGGGTATTAATTACAAACGCCTGGCGAGGCGGCAGGGCAGGGTGCGGAGCCCGGCAGGGAGGCGGCAGGCAGGGCCGCACCGCCAGCACCGTCTCCCCGCTTCTCCCGCCGCCGGAGAGCAACACCCAGGCACGGGCAGGCGGGCTGCGGGGTGGGAACGTGGTTGCCTACGTGCTGCGGCTCGCCGGGCTTCGTGAAGACCCTCTGGGACGTTGCCACAGCCAGAAAAACCTCTCCTTGGCCTGCCTGCCTGCTCCCGACTGCAAATCGCTGCCAGCTCCGGGACTGCTCCATCGCCATCCGCTGCCTCCCACCCAGGGGATGAGCAGTGGTTCTCCCTGGCTCCGAGCAGCTTGCGTGTGCGTTGGCGAGACCCAAGCTGGAGGGGCGCGACGGTGGGAGACGCGGCCTCCTCCCCTCGCCTTCCCGCTTCGCAGCCACAACGATCGAGGAGCCCAAATCCCCCTGACCCAGCAGGGTGCCCGGCGGTAACGCCACGCTTGGGTCAGCCTCGCTGCTGGAGGAACTGCATTTTTATTTCCCTTCCTCTCTGGTGTCTCCTCCCCGGATCCCCATCTCCGCAGTGCGGCCGGGGGAGGCTTGGGAGGTTTGGGAGCATCTTCCACTGCCCTCTGCCGACACGAGGAGCCGCAGCGCTGAATTTTAATAACCATTTTGCCATAGGGCCGGCTGAGGTTGCTGGCCTGTTGATTTTATTTTGTTAAACCCCAGCAATCTGAGAGGGAAAGGGTTTGGGGTACCCCAGGCTGTGTACAGGGGAGCTGCACCCCAAATGCTAATTCCCCGCAGCAGCAGAGCTGGGGCTGGATTAAAAACAGCAGAGAGAGAGGTGGGAGAGCCCTTTGCCATAGCACACACCGTCTCACGGAGACTTCTCCCCTCCGGAGCTGCAGAAGGCTCTCGTGGAGTGGGGAGCGGGCGGTTAATATTACTGTGGACCTTGAGCCAGACACACAAAACCCACTGAGCAGCAGCTCTCCTGGATGTTGGCTGCACGGCACCTTGACGGAGGATTTTCTGGCACCGGCTGTGCCAGGCATCGCTGCAGCTTTCTGGGCTGGGCTGGACAACGCTGAGGGGCCGGGGGTAAAATCGGTGGGGGAGGCTGAATGAAAGGGGGGTTAAAGGGCTGGGCTGGTTGCGCTGGTGGAGGCTTCAACCAGGAGGGAGATGCAGCCTGGAAAGCTCTGGCAGCATCGGGCAGAGGCAGCTTTGCTCGCTGGTGCAAGACCAGCTTTTATTTAGATTGGAGCATCGCACCCAGTGTTTGCAGCTCTGTAACCACAAGCTGAATGAAACACCAAGAGAAAAACCGAAGATAAAGCTGCTCTTCCCTGGTTGCACTCGATAATAAAATACTCTTCTGTGTCCGTGGCACGGCTTTCCTCAAAGCCCCCAGCCTGCTGGCTTGGTAAGGAATGCAGTGGATGGCGGCGGCTGAGCCGGGCTCTCTGGGACCCGCATCCAACATCCCTGGAGAGCTGGCAGGCGGTGCCTCGTGTCATGGCTGACGGGCCTCCGGTTGCCCGGGCAAAGCGTTGCTGTCAGCAGCTTGTTGCTTGTCTCCGAAACGTGGTGCCAGAGCCTCTGCCAAAGGAATTGGCAGCTATAAAATGTGTGTGTTTGGTTTTGCAGAAGGGGAAGAGGGACTGAATGGAAGCATCTCATGCAAACACCTTGGGAAGCGTCGTGGCGGGATGTGGCCTCGAAGGAGAATACAAATTCCCAGCGGCTTTGCAACCCGGCTTTGCTTTGGCAGGCATTGCACAGTGGCATGGCCCAGCGCGGGGACACGTAGGGCTGTCCTGAGCAAGCCTCGAGGACAAAACGTCGCTGACAGTGTCTGGTGCTTGGCCGAAAGCGCTGGGAAAACAGCTCTGGTAGCGAGCAGCTCCCGGCAGAGACATTCGTATGCTGGGCGCGACCCCTTCCCCACACGCCCATCATTAGCAACGCTTTTCTCTTTACAGTTCAGCTGTAGTTAAGACAGCCGTTACATCTGGCCTGATGTAGACAGCAAATACATTATCCCAGAGGAATAAACAACTCGGGGGCAGCCTGAAGGGACATGGCAGCAGTCACCCACGGGCAGGGATGCTGGGACACAGGGTCCGGCACCCAAGGCTTGTCACGGTGAGGAGGCAGCGAGAGTACCAGGGCTCACAATGCTGCCGGCGCTGCCTTCAAAGGAAAGCAACCCTGACGGCGGGCAGCCGGGCTGCGGGCAGCAATGCGGGGCCGCTGCCTGTTATACCCAGCCAAGGCAAAACGCATGCCGTAGCATCCTTTCTCTGCCTGACCTTCCCAATGTTAGGAATCAAAATATTAGAGGTGGCATTTTCCGCCTCGTTAGCGAGATTAAAGTCAATTCTACTTAGTTTGGCTGAAAAATGAGGCAACGTAAAAGTGCTGGTGTGAGCAGTGGGTTTTCAGGGCACGATGTGCCATCAAGCTCCCCGTTTGGCTTCGTTTTGGTGCTGGAAATTGCAACACCGTCTTCACGCCAGCGGCTGCAGGCTGGGTGGGGAACGTGGTCCGGCTCAGCCACCACCGCTGCCCTGTCTGATTTACCATGCAGTTGAGCAAAAACGCTATTTCTGGCCCAAACAGAGCAACGGGATGGATCTATGTCATATTAAAGGGCTTCTGGAGCAGTTTAGCTGCCCGCTCGCCTTCACCGTCCAGGTGAAGAGGTGTGAAGGGTACTTTCCGGGAGTGCTTCACTGGTTTTGCCTTTTTCCTTTGAAATAGGACCTACAAGGGCACGTTCCTGCAGGGAAGTGGAAGCTCCTGGCTGGAGCCACCAACCCCAACCACCGTCCAGCTGCCAGCAGCGGCCCCGGCTCTGCCGTGTAACCCCGCAAGACCTCGGCGAGAGGTGCCAGAGGTGCTCTGCTGATGGGAAGAGCTCAAGCCGGCGCACAAAGGAGGCAAGGATCCAGCTGTAAATTAATATTTTATAGGACACCAAGAAAAATCAGAGAGGCTAATTACAGTGATAATCATCGCAGCCTGGAGGCATTTCCATGGAAGTCAGGAATTACCCAGGATTACCTCACTCCTTGCAGCAGCCTGCGCGGGAGGCAAGCGTGTGCGGCAGCAGTGGCACAGCACCCGGCACCTCCTCCTGCGCTGGCTGGGGGTCTGCGACCCAAAGCGAAGAGCAGCCGGGTTTTGGCAGCCTCCCGGCATCCGACTCCAGATGCATGGCTCTTGGTTTGCTGAGTTGAGTGTGATGGAGGGTTGGAGTCACGGGGTTTTTGGCTGAGTGCTTACCCCGCCACCACTGTGCCAGCGCATGCCTGTTTGTCTCCAGCGCCACAGATGCGGGAGCCATTGTTGACTCCAAGTAGGCTAAAACCCCGAGGTGTTCAGGGCATTGCTAGCAGAGAAGTTTGTGGATGTGCCCCCAGGATAAGTTGTTCCCATGATTCGTTAATTAGTGATAGTAACTGATAATTGCATAGTTTATCCGGGGATAGAATGAATTCCCCATCAGCTCCTTGGTTTGGAGGCTGGGGAGCACATCCCAGCTCCAGCACGGCACGAGGTTGGCCCCACACTGTTTGTGGCAAGCCCAGAGCATCTCCGTGAGCTGCATGGCCAGGAGGGCTTGCCTGCTCCTGCCCCATGGCCCAGAGCAAAGCCAGCACAAACATCTCCAGGGCAAGCCGCGCCGGGAGCAGATGAGCACCAGTGCCACTGGTTCGTGCAGCTGAGCTCGAGCAGGAGGGCACCACTGGTCTAAGACCCAGCCTGCAAGTGGGTCAGGAGAAAAGCTTGGGTAAAAACCCCATGCCTGCTGCGCACAGAGCCGGGAAGAGCCTGGGCAGAGGCCAGCCCTGGGCTGAGGGTGCTGCTGCATGCCTGCACCCTGCCCGAACCACATGGCGGCAACCCTGGCACCGGCAAAGACACCAGGCACAAAGCATCCCCTCCCACAGCTCCAGGGCGGGCATGGAAAGAGAAGTTCCTAAGCTGTAGAGTTGGTAAAGAGGCAGAGAAGGTCTGCAAGGACCTCCTGTCGACAGACCGTCTGCCAAAATGTCCGCTAGCGCGTGGCCTGGCCACCACCCGAGGCTGTGGTGAGACAGCGAAGGTCCCCCGCACACAGGAGCGGAGCTGATGCTCCCTGGCTCTCCATCTATCTGCGACAGGAGCAGCGTGCTGCCTTTCTCTGCCTGTCCCTGCAGCGTGGACCAGATGGCCAAGCTGCATGGGGCACCCCGGGCACGCTGCCTGCTCGTCGCCTGTGCCCTCCGAGCTCAGGTGTGCACGGGGGCTGTGAGCATGCTTGCCCAGGCAGCACGGGAGGTGGTCCGGGGGCTCCTGGGGCTGAGGCCCGAGGTGGTTGTGACACCCATTGGATTTGCTCCGGGCAGTTTGCGGGTTCACGACATGCTGACCTGCTCCTGCCATCCCTGGCAGCACAAAGAGCCCCGGAGCTGCTCCAAGCAAGGGCTGGATGCGACCGATAGCTCCAGGCAGGGTCTGGCAGCTCTTGGCTCAGACATAATGGGCCATGGCAGAGGGACTGCTCACACCTCCTGGCTGAAGGTGAGTCCTCCAAATCCCCGTCCCTGCGATGAGGTGGTGCTGACGCAGGTTGTGCCCATCCTGGGAGGAGCATCAGCCTGTCTTGCCCCGACCAGCTGCAATTCTGGCTCTGTTAGGATCGGGGAAAACTTTTACTTTGTTTTTTGAGATGAAAACACCTCCGGCAGCACCAGCTCATGCAAGCAGTACAGGGACAGCACAGCCGGCCAAGGAAGTCCAGGCTGAATCCAAAGCAGCCGGCCTGAGCAGCCAAGCCGCCCTGGCCGCTCAGGGAAGGTCCCTGGGGACACCCGCAGGTGGGGTTGGTGCGAGGGCACAGCAGCTGGGGCTGGTGCAGGCTGCAGACCTGCCCGAGCACCCTGGGAATGTCAAAGCTGCCCTTACGCCACTGCCTGCAGAAGAGACGGGCACTGGGACGGGACACAGCCTTGTGCCAGGCCCCTAGCCAGCCTAGCAAGTTAGCAGGAGAGAGCAGCTGTCCCTTTTGGGTTGCACCCACCACGCATCCGTTCTTGTTTTCTCTTCTTGATGAGGACCAGGAGCTGTCGCAGCAGCGCTCAGGGCTGGGGGTGCAGCAGCCTGATGCGCTGGGGAACAGGGAGCTTGGCCCCATTGCCTCCATGGTGCTTGCTGCGGTGCCTTCCTTACAAACGCGGCTTAATCCAGCCCAAACGCGGCTTAATCCAGCCCTGGAGCGCTCCGTAAAAAAAAAATCAAAGCGTGAGTCATCCCACTCCAAACCTCAAACCATGTCACAGATCATCCCTCGCTCTGCTGAAGTTCTCCCTCTTCCCCCCGCATGCCTCAGTGGAAGGGGAAAGGGGAGGCAAACGCAGTTGCCCGCATCCCAGCTCCTCGCACAGCTAAAAAACCCGTCTCGCCTGGCTCACTCTGCCCTCTAGTAGCGGCTGGATTTACAGCAACGTGCTATTTCGGTGCCGTGCCTTGCTCTGCTGCACCTCCAGCCTCCAGCCCGGAGCCGGCCCTCGGCTGCCCCGGCTGGGGTGGGAGCACGGCCGGGGGTTTGAGGAGGAGGGAGGGGGGGGGGGTCTCCAGAGCCTGCCCTGGCTCCGCCGGCATCCCTGGCGTGGAGGCGCAGCCGACACGGGCAGGGCCGTCCGATTTTCCCGCAGTCCCAGCCCCTGAGCGAGTTAAAAATTTGTGTCCCTCCTCGGCCAGCCTGGAAAAAATCCCTGCCGGTCACCGGGGCTGGAGCGTGGACAGAGCCCAGGCAAGGGGTTTGGAGCGGCTTGAGAAAAGCAGAGCCCTGAGGCGGGGTCGTTTCTGGATACCCAGGTTTGGGTTCTGTTAGCTCCAGCTTAAAAAACTTGGACCCGGTCGGAGATCATAGCACCCCCGGGCTATGGAAAGGGGGGGGGGGGGGGGGGGGGGGCTCTTTTGGAGGTAGCAGCATCAGACCTCCAGCCCCGCTGCCACAGACACACCCCCCCCCCCCCCCCCAAACGATGAGACGGAGCCCTTCCAAGCGGTCGCACCAAACGGCATCTCGGCACGGTCCAGCGCCGGCTCCGGGGCACGACCAAGGAGAGAGCTCGGTAACGGAGGGAGCTGGGGTCCGCACGATCGGCCCCGGTGCGCGGGGCCGGCACGGCCCCGCGCACCGGGGCCGATCGTGCGGAGCGGGGCGGAGCGGGGCGGAGGCGGTGGCGGAGGGGGACACATGCGCCGTGCGCCCACTGCGGGGAGGCGCGGAGAGGCGCGCAGCGGGGGGACGGCGGCGGCGGCGGCCGCCGCAGCCCTGCACAGCTCCGCGGGGCCGCCGCGGAGAGACAGACACCCCCCACCACCACCCCCCCGCCACCCTCCCCCCTCACCAGCACCCCCCCCTCCAAAGCCGGCGGAGGTGAGCGGGGGAGGGATGCGGGAATGACGCGGCACGGGGAAGGGGGGGGGGGGTGTCTCCCCCCCCCCATGTGTGAGCTTGCATGGGGGGGGACACCATCGCGGGGCATCGGGGAGGCGTTTTGCAGCCTTTTTACTGGGGTCCCCCATGGCTTTGCATCCTTTGGGGGCGGGGGGGCATGCTTGCATGGAGGGGATCCCCCACCGCTCTGCATCCTTGCGGGGGGGGGGTTGTCCGGGCCACTTTGCATCCTTGCATGGCTGGGGGGGGGGTGTCTCCACCGCTTTGCATCCTTGCATGGCTGGGGGGGGGGTGTCTCCACCGCTTTGCATCCTTGCATGGGGGGCCCGGGCCGCTTTGCATCCCTGGGTTGCAGGGGTGTCCCCCATAGCTTTGCATTCGTGCATGGTGGAGGGGAGGGGGGGGGCGCGTATCGCTTCGCATCCTTGCTTTGGGAGGGGGTTATCTGAGCTGCTTTGCATCCTTGCGTGGGGGGTCCCTCGTCAGTTTGCACCTATTCATCGCGCCCCCCCCCCCCCCGAGTTATCCCCGGGTTGGGATCCTCCACCGTTTTACACCTTTGCATGGAGGGGAGGGAGTCAGGCTGCTTTGCACCTTTTCGTCGGCGGGGGGGGGGGATTGCCAAACCACTTAGCACATTTGCATCACGGTGGCCTGGGCCTCTTTGCATCCTTGCATTGGGGGGGGAGGCCGGGGGGTGTTGCTTTGCATCGTGTACGGGGGAAACGTAGCAGCTTTACAACCTTGCGAGGGAAGGGGGGGGGGGTGGTCAGGCCTCTTTGCACCCTTGCATGGCGGGGGGAGTGCGTGCTGTCACTTTGCATTCCTGCGTGGAGAGGGGGGTACCTGGTTGCTTTGCACCCTTGTATTGGGGAGGGGGGGGGGGCATCACTTTACATCCTTGCATTTTGGGGAGGGAGGATCCACCACTGCTTCTCATTTTTACATCATTGTGGAGGATAAGCTGGGCCCGCGGTCGCCTGTGCAGGGAGAGGCACCTATAGCCAGCGTAGGGCAGGGCTCATCACCCCCGGGCTGGGGAATGTGAGGGGCTGGGGTGCTGCAGCCTGGTGTGAGGCTGGGGAAGCAGAGGGGACAGGGCCGAGCAGGGCAGAAGCCCGGTGGCACCTGCCACGCATGGCCCCCCCCTCACAGCCCGGGGTCCTCCCTGGGGTTTGGAGCCCCCCCAGTGGCCCCCCAGGCCGGGGCACCCCCGCAGGCAGGCTGCAGGCAGGCACACACACCCCCCCCAAGGGTGCAGAGCCTGGGCCTCCATGCTCAGTGATTCAGCTACTTGCAGGGAGCTTTAATTTTATCGCTTAAAACCAGAGTTCTTGCTGCCTCGTGGTGGTGTCAGCGCTATAAAATACCTATGGATTAAGATGCTTTTTAGTGTAGTTTGTGGCTGCTTTGTCTGCGGCTGCCTGGCATACAGCAGCCAGCTGCCGGATACATTGCCGGACACGAGCCAGAGGAGGGGAACGTAGGACCTGGATGTATGGGCAGATCGGCAATGGCAGAATAAATAATTCATCCTCAAAACTTCAGCGTGCCAAGGTGCACCCGTCACTTGCTGCATCTCCTTGCCTGGATTTTAGAGAGGTTGCTAGTTTCATTTTAAAGAAAAGGTATTTTGGTGGCATCTCTGTGTCTCAGTAGCATCCCCTATGACAGGTTGAACAGCTCAGTGATTAGGGGAGGTTGAAGGCAGCATCGGTCCAGCAAAACTTCTTCTGGCAGCTAGAAGGTTAATGTGCACCGTGCTTTTCTGTCGCAGATGCAGAGCATGCTAAGGGCTCTTACACATAATGCCTGTGATGCAACTTAGACCCCAAATGTCCGCTCCTTTCCCGAGGAGCTGAAGCCCACAGAGAAAACTCGAGAGAAGCATATTTTGCTTTCAGCTGTCATCTCCCTTGGCCCAGTTCTGAACCAAAGATGCTCATCCTCCATTTTATGGTGGATGACAAATCAGCTGCGGATGCCAAGATCTTGACAAGTTACGAACAACAGCCCTCAAGCCAAAAGTGTTAAAATAAAAAAAAAAATTAAAAAAAAAAGCAAGAATGCTTTTTGCGAAGCTGCTCATCCAAAAAGCCACCCCCTGAGCTGCACCCCACGGGCGAGAGCCGCAGCTCAGAGGAGCGGAGAGGATGCAACCAGCTCCCAGGCAGGAGCTGCCCCCACTCCCCCGGGTCCCACCGGGATTTTTGCAGGGCGGCACGTACAGCACCAGCGGGCGAAGCAGCACTGTCAGCCTGGGAAGGGACCACCCGGGGAACACGGCACAGCCCCGGCAGGGAAAGGCATTTGAGCTGGCTGGGAGTGCTCTGTGGCTTGAGATGCCGGTCCTGCAGCTGTGCCCAAAGGCATCGAGCGCCGGGTTTCCAGAAAGACCCTTGCTGCTCGCCAAGGGTTTCTTGGGTTTATCAAAGCGCCTTCTATGTTGGGGAGAATAAGGCTGGTTTGTTCAGCAACGTCCTGCTCACACAAACCACCAGCAAGCGAGAGAGATCCTTCTGTTAATGAGCTGAGCACAAAAGGGAAAAAAATGTCATTGAAGATTTTCCTTTGGTGATAAAGAGTCATTAAAAACAACACATGATTCCTGGGCCAGCGGGGATCTTTTCCAGCCAAAACAGAGCCGGGATCTGTGCTGCTGTTCCCACCACCCCATCCCCTGACTCCTCCTCTGAAGATCAAGGCTGGCATCGCTGCTCCCAGGCGGTCCTCGCACAGGAGCCACGCAGGGAGCAGCCAAAGGATGACGGAGGAGGATCACGTGTAGTTTCATCGGCACCTTGTTTTCACCCTTTTCTCCCTTCAGCATTACAGTATCAGGGTGTTGCGTTTGCATGGATTTAGTTTGTATCCGAAGCAGAGAAGAAGCCAAAAGGTGATGGTGGTACCGGGTCTGTCCGGGGGCTGGCAGCAGCTTCTGTGGGACGGGAAGGACCCGATGAAGCGACCCTCAGCTCCGTGACCAGCGCCGGGGGGGGCGCTGAGGGTTCCCCATTTCTGACAAATCAAACGACAGAACCCAAAACCCACATCAACTAAAACCCAAGGAAAACAGCTGCCTGAAAACCCACTTGCCAATTTACAGTGTTTGCCAGTTGCATACCTGTAAAGAAACATCATTTGGATAAAAGCATTAAGGAGCCTGTTTGTTTTAAACCAGACACACAGCAGGACGAGCTTTTTATACTAACCCCGAGGTAGCGAGGCAGTTGCATTTATGGCGTCCTCCTAAGCAGGCTTTTTGGTGAAGGTTGGTGTTGCGGAGCCCAGCTTTCAGAGGCGTTTGTGATTTAGAGGCAATTTAGTCAAGTGCTGTTCCTAGAGCTGAAGCATTTTGCAGTAGGAAGGGGGGGGGGGGGGAGGATACTGTGGCATTTACTAATAAAACTCTTCAGGAATATTTTTAGCTGTGATTTAACGTTATGTTGCACTTCACTGTGAAGTGTTCGTTCGCTGAAGCCTCCTGGCAGTTGTTAGCTGTGGTAGAGCTGCCTTTGGCTGAGTTAGCAGAGGAGGAGAGCTGCAGATGGACCGGAGGAGAGGCGCGGGCAGCGCTCCCAGCCGGGGCGGGCGATGTGCCTTCCTGGTGGGGCACAGGTCACCGATTCGGCCCCAACCCAGGGAGCGATGCAGCTCTGCTCCAGGGCCAGCCAGACGTCCAGCTCCCTCCTCCCTTTGGCTGGAGGGTCTGACCCTTTCCCTGCAGTTGCAGCTCAGCCCCAATCTGTTCTTGGCCGACAGCAAATAGTCCTCTGTGCCACCCAGGATCAGGGCTAAGACCTCTCAACTCATTTCACATGTGCTGCGGGAGCAGCAAGGTCCACAGCTCCAGCTTCCAGCCTCCCCCGAGCCGACAGCCTGCAGATGGGGGACCAGAAATAGCACCCCACGTCCTGGGGCTTTTCAGTCCCCAAGGCGTTTTGCCACCCAACGCTTTGCCGTGAGATGTGCTAACACTTCTCTCTTGGGATGGGGCTGGGATGCTTTCCGTGGCCCCAGACCATCAGCAGGCATTTGTAAAGCCAGACTCCTTCTGGATGCAGAGGTCTCAAGGAAGGGGCAGGCAGTAGCATTGCTTCTCCCATGCCCATCAGCCTCAGTGCAATCGTGAGAATTCAGTCTCACTGAAGATCGGCCCCTGGTTTATTTTAAGCAAGGGGAATGCTTGAGATCCAGCCGGTTTTAATATCTTTAATTAACCTTTGGACAAAGGCTCTGGAGTGATTATCAGTTTCACACAAAGCAATGACATTTGTCATACCGGTAGCGTTCATAGTCATTTGGGCTAGCAACAAATTAAAAAGTGGTTGCAGATGCATTTCATAAATTAGAGCAACGTGTCCTCACACTTGTGGATCACGCTCCATTTTGTGTGAAGTACCTCAGCAGATCTGGTCCAGCTCTAGCAAGCAGGTTTCTCTGCATTGCAAAGAGCTGCTTGCACAGTTTTTGCTGGTTGATTTTTTTCTGAGACACCAAAGCTTCAGCCCCTATAGGCTATAGGCTCTGCTCTCCCTCCTGAGGCTGTTCGTGGCCCACATCAGCCAAACATCTGAGGTTTAGAAGCAGGAGTTTAGGGCCACCTGAGCCAGAGGTTGCCCCTCGGCCATTAGGTAGCTGCTGGTGGCCCTGTCTGTCCTCTGCAGATTTGTCCTGTTGCTCCTTGAACCCTTCTGCACCGATTTCTAGCACACCCTGTGGCAGAGCTCCACAAATCAACAGCTCGAAAGCCTGCTGCTTTTGCAGCTACCATTTATTTCTGCCTGCTCAGAAACACTGCACACCCCGGGGATCCTTCCCAGCCCCCTCCTGCACACAATCTGTCCTGCCAAACACCATAGGACATGTTCCTTCAGGCACCTACGAGCCCAGCTGAGTGTCACCTCCACCTCTTGTCCTTTTCCCGACTCCAGAGTCGGCTTTCTTTTTTTTGCTCCTTTCAGTATTTCAGGACTGCCTTGTGCCTCCTTCCCCCTCCTGCCCCTGCAGCCCTTCCCCACCTCGCCGTTCCCAGGGTGCCCGCACCAAACCACGGGTTGCCATCCTGAACAGGCATTGCGAGATTCTTGCTCTTTTGATATTCATTTGTAAAGTTTCTTGTCTTTTGTTCAAGGATAATAGATTTTTCAATATACCACTTTGTTTTTTTGCACTACTCTGGCTCCTGGCATCCGACCAAAGCTTTTGCTTCCTTGTAAAAGCCTCCGGTTCCTGGCAGCGTCTGGTCCTCGGGGCTCAGCAGCGCCCTGGGGAGCCCAGTTCGGGTAAGAGCTTTGATTGCACGGGCCGAGCAAACGAACTGCCCCCAAAGCTTGGCCCAGAACTGAGCTTAGCTGCGGAGGCTGACCCAAACTCCCAGTCTTTAGGGGTTTGGCGTGGCTGTGCTCACTGCACACATGTTCTCCCTAAATGCAAGCTCAGGGTTTGTCTTGGCCATCTGAGACATGGTGAATTAGGTTTCCCTCGGCCACCTTGTACAAGCTCAGCTGCTGCTTCGCATGCCATCCAGCCAGCTGGGTGCCGTGCATCAGTGCCGTCACGCAAGGTATTGAAGATACCTTGATGGCTGATTTGTTTTTGCAAGCCAGCGGTGTGCAACATGGACATCCTTCCCAGCCCAGCTCTGCTCATCTCTCCCATGGCTCCGTTCCCAATCCAGGTTTCTCCCGCAGGGAGCACCCAGCCATGGAAAGCAAACCCCAAAATTGCCTCCTGTACCACCTTGGCCCAGTGAAGGAGGGTGACAGCAGGGGGACTTCCCTCCCTCTCTCATGCAATATGAAGCAGGGCACTGGGGCTGAGACTGCAAGTATCAGGCACTTACCAAACCAAATGTCTGTCTTGGGGATTAGCCAGCACCTGAAAAACATGTTGTCACCCCACCTGTCCCTCCTTGCAGGGCCATCCAGACCATGCATGATCCTTCAGGCCACTTTGGACCCCGCCACAGGAATCCAGCTTGGCTTTGCAAGTCACAGCTCAAACCCCTGCCCAGTGGGAGAAGGCGAGTGGGTTTGGGGGTGCAGCGGAGGTGAGGAGACAGTTATGTACATGAAAAGCTATTGCAAAGAATATAAGCAGCAATGGCTGGACACAAAGCTCCATTTTTTGGACCCTCTTACAAAAGAAGAGCTGCTTTTCTGCCCCTGATGGACCCCAAGGACTTAAGCTGCCAGATGCGATGGCTGCTGAGATGAAGGATGACATCTGGAAGGAGCCAGCTGTAGGGGTCACCTGTGAGCCAACATCTGCAAATCGCAGCGCCAGGCTGGTCTGCAGGGACGGGGGGGCTGGCGGTCATGGTCTGGGGCAGCGCTTATTCTCCAGCCCTCCTGCGCTCTTCTCCTGCATGGTCTGGGAAAGCAGGGGCTGCTCTTCAGCAGCACCAGCAGCTTTGGGGTTTGGGATGCTGTGGTCAATTTGCTGATTGTTCCTTGGGAGAAATCAGCTTCTTAGGGCAGAAGATAAAGCTCATTTCTGGTCTCATCACCTCCCATGCCTAGGCATGGGATCACCAGCTGATCTTTGCTCGGGCAGTGGTGAGCTGGACGCTGTTCCCTTCCAAGCTCCTTTGCTTGGTTTGGAAAGCAGGTGGGAGGCTGCGCCTCTGCAAGCTGATGCCCAGCTTGGGTAGGATACAGCAGACGTCAGGGTGGATTTGGGGAACACCGAGGCTCATTGCAGGCTGGAGGAGGCTGTGAGCCGGCCCGCAGTCCCATGCACTGGCTGCTGTGAGCTGCCACCCGCTAGACAGAGTGACAGCGGGAAACTGGGCCGAGCAGCCCGATGCACCTCCCAGAGCACAGGCAGCTCGGGGAGGTCAGTGCCGCTGCCCCGGCGAGATGCTGAGGAGGTTTGACAGATGAATTATGGAAATTGCAATGTGCTACCCTGGGAAGCAGCTATCCACCGTGGGAAAGTGGGCGCTTTCCAGTTACCATCATCAGCAACAGTCTCTCCTTGGCCTGACAGCTGAGGCTGTCACCACTGCCTTTCACCTGTGGTATTTCCCAGTACAGGAAGATAAAGACTTATCGACTCCTTCAGCAGTCGGGGAGAGAGGACAAGTGATGGGAGAGCCCCCGCAGTGTGCCTGTGCCGTGGCAGCGGCTCTCGGGAAGCCCCCAGCCGGTCCCACTCCTCCTGCCTTCCACCTCCAGGAAATCCCTGCTGAGTTTGTGGCTCCCGTTTTCCTCCTCCTGCAGCCTGACGCTGGCATTATCCCAGCGAGGGCTCCTCACTTCCACTCAGGAGACAGCAAAGCCTTGTGAATTTTAGTCCATATAAGCGATACCAGAATCCAGCTGATGTTCCTGGACCCAGCAGAAAAGATGCTCACCCTACAAACACACCCCGTAGATACGCAGAGAAATGGGAAGGGTCAAGTCATGGCAAGAAGGTTTGGCTGGTTGAGGTTGTGCCTTTGAGTACCTGCACCCATGGAGCGGCCAGCGCCTAAAGAAACTGGGACCATCGCATGAGAAATCAATAAGAGAAGCAAACCTTGCTGAGGCTGGTTGGAAAAGCCCACGTAACCACCTAAACCTGAGTGGGGCTTTGAAGACAAAGCATCACCGGGGCTTGCACTGTTATCTCAAAGCAGCTGAAGGGCGGGATCGGAGGGGCCGTGCTGAGCCAGGCAGGGCAGCACTGCCGGCCATGGCTGGGATCTCCCCGCGGCCTCAGAGCCATCGGCTGCATCTAACACACTCTCAGCTAGAGAGGAAAGAAAGACCTGAACGCTCAAGGGCTGGCATGTTTCCTGAGCCGGAGAGGAGGGCAGGAGCAGGGCGGGAGGGGAAGAGCTCATCCCCACCTACAAGCATCCATCACCAGCGAGGATGAACACCTGTATCCCAAGGGAGGACTTCAGGAACTCCTTTTCGCACCCTCTGCGCCAGAGCAGGCATTTCACAGCAGAGCCCAGCGCAGGGCTGCCTGGCCAGGGTCGGACACCTTCCAGCAAACCTGGAGCAGCCCAGCAAGGTGGAAAACCCTTCCCGATGTCCAACGCGAGCACAAACACTGAGGCCGGACATCCCACCTGCCCTGGATCAAGTCTTCCTCCGGCAGCACCGATGTAACCCCCCAGCTGCTCCCGCCCTGGCTGTGCTCTTGCAGCACGAGGACAACATCACCGCAGCACACATTAAGCGAGCGCTGCGAGCAAGGCACTGCCCTGGCCTCGCCACCTCTACCCTCGCTGGGGCGCAGCAGGGACTGCTGGCAGCCCCACACACACCCACAATCAAGTGACCAGGAGCCAAAGGGGACGGGGACAAAGACAAGGCTGTGACACAGGTCCAATGCCTGCCCTGAAGATCGTGCCAAACCCAGGACTCGCCCCGGGTGCCAGTACTCACCCAAGGGACCCACCTGGGGCAGGAGCTGCTTGCAGGGGTGAGGTCCAGCAGGGCACAGCCAGGAATAGGGCTGGAGACCAGCAGCATCGTTCAGGGCAAGACTAGTATCCCCAGCTGAGCTTAAATAACCTCCTGGGCCCATGGGTGGGGGTGTGGGTCCCAGGTGAGGCTGCTCAGGGCCATCAAGGGCTAGTAGTGCCCATGGGAAGATGGCAATTTGGCCCTGCAGCTGCCCAGATGTGGCTTTACTGGTTGCATAGCAATGCCCAGCTGGGCTGTACTGGGGGTGCCACAGCGGTCGCTGCCGAGCTTGGTGCACGCTGTGCGTTGGTGGTGGCCCACAGTGCTGAGCACTGAGGTGGGGTCCGGTATGGCCACATGTATGGAAGAAATCATGAATTGCTCTTGGCCTAACTCTGTCCACGTTCGGGCTTCTCCCCCTTGCACCAGGGAGTCACCTCTGCGCCCAGCGGATCCCTGCTCCTGGGAGCCCTTTCCTGAAGGTCTGAGGACCTGACACCAAAATCACCCTCCCAAAGGCTTGGAAATGACCCGAAATATCAGCACGAGCAGGAGCAGCCCTGGGCATAACTGAGCATCCCTTCGCTGGGGCTCGGGCCAAGCCGCCAGTGCTCAGGATTTGTGTGCAGCCTCTTGGTAGGTGTGAGCAAGATGCACCTGCGAGGACAGAAATTAAGTTGGTGTCGCGTGTAGCCCATCCCCACCCAAAGCCTTTTGGTCCCCTGAGTCGGGACAGGCCTTGAGATCGCGGGTTTTAGGTCAGAAGTTGGGTTTTCAACCCAGAAGTCGGAGGTTTGGTGCCGCCGGTGCACGAGGGATGCTGTTACAGCAGGTTGAGATGGCACTTGTCGCGGGAGGGGTTGGCAGGGGTTTCTAATCCCTGTGTTCCCGTTAGCAGCCATTGACTGGGGAGGTTAAAAAGCAGCTTCTCCTGTGGCTCGGCCAAAGTTGCCTGTCGGGGCTACCCTAGCCTAAAAATGTGTGCCTAACTCCTCCTTGGTTTCTTCTGCTGCAAGCTCTGAGTCTTGTTAGGCCTTTTTTGGGGGGGGAGATTAAAGGGGTCTTTCTTCTCCAGGGACGCGCTCCCATGGCATGGTCTCAAATGCTGTTATCAGACCACATACCCACCTTCTGCCCCTCTTCAAGTCTGTCCCTGATGGGAAGAGTTTCAGACCTCGAATCCTTTTTTTCTTCATTCCCCTCTGGGGTCCCCACGGGTGATGGAGGTGCAGGTGGCCCTGATTCCTCCCGGGCCCCCTGCGCAGGGACAAAAAGCCCCGGGTGCCGGTGGCCGTGTCCCAGGCGGATGCTGAGAATGGCTCTTTGTTCCCTGTTTCTAATTGCTGGGCCAAAGCAGCTCGTTAACCGCTCTGCCCCGTGCCCTCCCGTCCCTGCTGCCGCCACTCGGGGGGAAATCCCCCGCGGGGACGTGCCAGGGCTCAGCCTCTGAGTCCGTATTTTGGGGTGACACATAAAACCGGCTCAAAGCGAGCTTGGGGTGAAGCTGCCAGCGTCGCTCATCTCTTTACGCAGCCCGGGAGGGGGTTCAGGGGGTGCCCAGAAAGGGGGGTTGTACGTAGCCAGAGCAAGACATCCATCAGCAGGTACCCAGAGCCTCCCCTGCAAACTCCGTCACAGTTTTCTCAGCCGAAAAATAACCAGCTGGCAGAAGCCTCTTGGTTGTTTTGGGAGCCAGGGACGGTACCAGCCCCGCCATCCACGTGCAGTGACTTTGGGAAGCGCCGGATGACACGCGGTTTGCTCTGAGCCCGAAGCTTCGCGCGACCCTAAGGAGGGTTCAGGGCTGGGGTCCTTCCCACGGCACCCCGATTGCCCCGGGGCAGAGCAGAGCCCAGCCATTCACCCCCGGTACGTACAGATCTGGGAGCACAATCAGCCCTTTGGGAAGCTCGATATTAATGATTTAGAAACAATTTTTGGACTCTTTCATGGAGGGAGCTTGCATTTGCATTTGAAAACTCCGGAGGAGCTGGCGGTGCTGGCGGGGGGACGGGAGCACTGGCCGGGTGCTATCAATAGGAAACTGTTCTGTCTAACGCTGCCGGGGCCAAAAAATGTGAACTCTGCAGATTTCTGGCTCCGTTCGTGGTCAGAATTGCTGGCTCCGTTGTCGGTACCCAGCTGCTCCGCTCCCAGCTATTAATGGCTCTGCTCGGAAGCTGGTTTGCCTTCGCTGCCAAAGCAGAGAGGGGTTTTGTGAAAGATGGGGTGGATGAGGGGTGCCCAGGGTGTGAAACGGGGGGGCCTCAGCTCACTGTATTCGGCATCTGGGAAGGCTGTTCGTGCTGTCCGGTCCTTATCAGCCCGGGATCCAGTTCGCGGTGATTTCAATGCTAAAGCCATCTGTTTGCCTTTGCACTGGGAGTGTAGCTGAGGCCCGATGCACTCGTGTCACGTAAGACGCCCTTGTGCAAGCCTGCGGGGTCACCGCCTGCTTTGTGCCTGTCCGTGTTCCGGTCCCAGGCTGCAGCGCCCCAGGAGACACCACCGTGGTTAATAAATGCTCCGTTTTTTCTTTTTTTCTCCTTTCTCAGCCTGTTTTCCACCACTTGCCCTTCACGCCAACGGGGTAACCTGCCCCCAGCGCCCCCCCCCTCCTACCCCACTGTGCCCGTCCTTCGTCCTTCCTCGCCAGCTCCCACGGGGGCTCTCGCTGGAGATGAGGCGGTTGGGTACGGGCATCTCCCTACATCCCCTCCCTGAGCCCCCTGGTTCAGGGGGGGATGGCGGCGGAGCAGGGGCCACGCAGGGATGCTGCGGAGAGCAGGGGCGAGCTGGTCGCGGCAGCTTGCCTCGGTGTAGCGCGTGCACAAATAAAACCCCGGAGAGCTTTGCACTGAGCTGGAAATAATGGCATTACAAGCGCTTGCTCGCTTCTGGCCGCTGTTTGGGTGGGGTGAGGCTTTTCGGGGCCGGCTGAAGGGCTGCGGCACGTGGGGGTTTGCTCCTGGTTTGAGCGCAGCTCCAGGCAGGTAAGTGGGAAAGGCTCCCCGGGCGCGGTGGCTTGTCAGCGGAGCACAAGGGTGAGGACAGGGCCCGGCGAGGTGGTCCTCACCTCTGTCCTGGTGCCATGCCCGTGTGCTCACCAGCATCTGGAGGTTTGCACCCACGGAGCATCCCCTGCTTGGAAAAGCCCTGCGGCTGCCACGTGGGCCACAGCCTCCCTATCCCAGTGTGGAAAGGATGAGTCCCCTGTGCAGAGAGCAGAGGGAATGGGGGAAAAAAACAGGCAAATAGCAAAAGCTGCGTATTTTCTTTTTATTCTTTCTTTCTCCTTTGCCCAGGAGAGGCCTGAGGGCTCGCCGGCAGCATGCCGCTGGTGAAGAGGAATATCGAGCCCCGGCACCTGTGCCGGGGGGCTCTTCCCGAGGGGGTGACGAGTGAGCTGGAGTGTGTCACCAACAGCACGCTGGCTGCCATCATCAAGCAGCTGGGCAGCCTCAGTAAGTCAGGCTCAGCGACCCCGGCATGGGACGGGGAGGGGACAGTGGGATGCCGGTGGGATGCCGGTGGGATGCTGGTGGGACGCCACGGTCGCTTGCTCTGGTTCCAATCGCAGAGAAACGGGGGCTGTGCGAGAGCCGTGCGGGCTGCAGCCACCCCTAATTCAGTGGGAATTATCCAGCTAATAAAAAAAAGGAGGGTGCTCAGGGCCAAGCCCAAAGTGGGGACTTGGTGACATTTTTAAGACCCGTTTTCTTCCCATAGCTGGTCTGTGCGGCGGGGGGCGGAAAGCCTTCGCGAGCCCCTTGCTTCTCGACTTGGCCAGAAATAGGAAGGTCAGGCGAAGATTAAAAAACCCCAACCTATTCTTTTTAATCTTAGAGCTTTATGTGAAAGAGAGGTCTGTATAAAAGGTCTAAATCCTTGGCTGTCCTCCTGACCTGGGACTGATTTCAGCAGAAAAGGGGAGGACGAGAGCATTGCACACGCCAGTGTGAAGGTTTAATAGGGGCAACCTATTTCACTGCTGAATATCGACTTAAAATAGAGAGAGAAGCGCAGGCTCTTCAGGGCTCCCCCTCTTTCCCCCCCTCCAGAACTAGATTCTTCTCTAAAATACTCCCAGAAAAATAAACCCTGTATTTAGGGAGCTGCTGGAAGCGCGGCGGCTCGCATGAACAGCACCCATGGGTGCTCAGGCCATGGCTACCTCGTCCAGGGGAAAAGGAAATCAAATACAAACGGCTGAGTCGGGAGACAGGCCAAGCAGATATCAAAAGCGCCTTGGTCTCGGGAGCCGTTTGATACGTGGTTTTGGAGGAAACCCCGAGGAGCTGGGGCGCTGGGCTGGGTGCTAGGCTGGGCTGGGTGCTGGGACGGGCTGGGTGCTGTAGCCTGCAGGTGTCAGCAATGCCCTGCCAGGCGCCCTGCTCAGACCTGTGATAATAATAGCCCTAATAAAGAGCTATCGTAGCGATGCGCTGAGCGCTGCAGGAAAATAACTGCTAAAGTGAAAAAATTTGCGGCTTCTCCCCACTGTAGCGCTCTCCCCGCTGCCCTGTTCTCCGTTTTCCACCTTCAGGGCTGGGTTTCTGCGGGTGATGCTGCATGGCCGGGGGTGATGGCAGTTTTTTGGCTGCATCTGCCCTGGTAGATCCAAAGGCTTTTTAGGATGAGCACCGCCATGGTTTGGTGCCTCCCGCGGGTACCGCTCTTGCTGGAAAGGATGCCCGTGCGCGGAGAAGGGCAGGTGGCTTGTGCTCCCCTCCCTCCGTCCAGCGCTTTGCCAGGTCTGGGAGAGGATGAAGCTCAGCTCCCAAAAAAAAACAAGGCTGGGGAGAGAGCCCCATGGAGCCAGCGGGGAGGTATGCGGTCCAGGGGTCCAGGGCTGGGAGAGGGCTGCCTGCCTGCCACCGCTGCCCGTGACAGGCGCCTGTTGCCCCCTGCCAGGCAGGCACGCGGAGGACATCTTCGGCGAGCTGTTCAACGAAGCCAACAGTTTCTACATGCGGATGAACTCGCTGCAGGAGAGGGTGGACCTGCTGGTCATCAAGGTGACGCAGCTGGACTCCACCGTGGAGGAAGGTGAGGGGCTGGGGCTATTTCGGGGTGATGGCCGGGCGCCAGCGGGTGGGACATGCGTGCTCGGGGTCGGACCACCCACCGTGCCTGGTTTGGGGGGCTGAGGCCACGCCTGCATCCCCTCTCCTTCCCGTGTTCCCAGTTTCGCTGCAGGACATCAACATGCGGAAAGCCTTCAAGAGCTCCACGGTGCAGAACCAGCAGGTCGTGTCTCGCAACTCCATCCCCAACCCGGTGATGGAGATGTACCAGCGCTGCGACAAGCCCCCGCCGCTCAACATCCTCACGCCCTACAGGTAGGGCGGCTGGTGCATCGCTCCTTGGGGGGACCGAAGGGGTCCTGGGGGGCCCTTTCCAGGAGAGGCATCGGGGGGTGCACCCCGTTTGCTGCTTGGCGAGGGCTGAGAGGCTGTTTTCTCCGGTTGCTGTGCCACCATCCCTACTGCATAGGGCGCTTGGGACGAGTGACCCCACACAGTGGTACCGCAAGTAGTGACCACTGTGTTGGACATGTTCATGGTGGGGTAACAGCTTATGACCGTGATCGTACCAAACCCCCCTGCTCAGGGGAAGGGGGGTCTTCTCCTGTGGCTGATAACCCCCTCTCCTTCCTCCTCAACCCCCCAGGGACGACAAAAAGGACGGCCTCAAGTTCTACACCGACCCCTCCTACTTCTTCAACTTATGGAAGGAGAAAATGTTGCAGGCGACAGAAGATAAGAGAAAGGAGAAGCGCAGGCAGAAGGTAACGGGCAGGCGGGGGACACCGGGGGGGCTGGAGCTGGGGCTGCCCAGGATCTGGGGGATGGTCGCCTTCCTGGTGCATCCCGTGTGCTCCCCCCCTGCTGTGGCGGGTGCATCTCGATGCTCCCTGGGTACCGCTCACAGTCCAGAGGAGCCGGGCTGGAGATGGAGCTGCAGCTTGTGTGTGCCCCCAGGAGCAGCGGCTGGTGGAGGACTCCACCCGGGAGGTGAAGAAAGTGAGGAAAGCCCGCAACCGGCGCCTGGAGTGGAACATGATGGCGTATGATAAAGAGTTCCGACCCGATAACAGGTTCTCACCATCCCCCTATCACATGGCGTCATCGGAAGGATCACTGTCCCCAGATAATAGGCAGGTTTTACCTACTACGCGTTTAGCTCACCAGTTCTCCTTTGCTTTTCTCTTCTTCTCCGTCTTTGGGGGGACACGCTGCCCACAGCAGGGTCGGGGTGATAAGCCGTAAACCCGTGGTAGCTTCACGGACAGCTGGTGCCCCCGGGGTTGCATCCTGGACCTCAGGAGCAGCCTTGGTGTTGGGATAAAGTCGAAGCGCTTTCCATTTAGCAGCTAAGGGAAGAGACTGGCTCAGCTTTGTTGGTGTCCACCTCCCCTCCGCTATCTCTCTGCTTTCTTGTATATCTGTATTTTTGCGGCCATTTTTTGTTGTGTTGTCTCAACCCCAAAATACCCCCAAACCCACGTCCCCCACGACCCCCCCGCCCAGCCGACCCCCCTCCCAGGAGTACGACCGTAGGGTTTTCCTGTGCCGTAGATCTTACGCGTCGGACGCAGCCGACCACTCGTACCCGGCGAGCCCCAACCACCCCGCGCAGCTGCTGGCCCCAGCCTCCCACCTGGCCCCAGCAGAGCACAAGGAGGGGGTGCTGGCCGCCACCACCCCCCAGGAGCACGTCTACCGCCCGGCGCCAGCGGCGGGCAGCCGGCAGAACAGCCTCAACCGCCTCCAGCAGCCCCACGTGCCGCAGCCCCCCGAGGCTATCCTCAACGGGCCGAGACCTCACTTAGTCAAGGATTACGGGTAGGGCTTCAGCCTGCCTCTTCTCTCCCGGTGAAGGGATGTCCAGGGGGAGGGGGGCTTGGCGGGGGGCTTGCCTGGGCCGGGGGGCTTCCCACCCCATTTCTGGGCTGACAGCGGTGCTGTGGTAGTGGGGAGAGCCCTCCTCTGCAGCTGCCGTGGTCCGAAACTGCTGGTGAGACCTGAGGCCAAATCAGTCAGGAGCACTTTTGGGGTAACCTCATCCCAAATAAGGGGACGAGGTGGATGGAGGGGACCGTTTTCCCCTGGGATGTTGACTGCCTTTCCACCACTGCGTGGCCCATAGCTCATCCCGCCAGCAGAGCCCCCCCCCACCTCCGTGGGGACAGAGCTTACGCAGGGTCCAGAGCAAACCAAGCCACAGCTCAGCCGGTCGGTGTCTGGGATGGGTGGTGGGTGCTGTCGTTCCTTGTGCCGCTGACACGGCTTTGCCCTCCCGTTGCAGCCCCCAGCCGGTGCCGATGGCAGAGTACTTTGTGCCGCCCGCCCCGCCGCCCCCGCCGCCCGTCATCCCCTCCGCGCAGACCGCCTTCGACAGCCCCATCTCGGCTCCCCCCGCGCTGGCCCCCGGCTCAGCTGCCCCCCCCTCCTACACGCCCTCGCCACCCCCTGCACCCCCCGGCCCCTACTCTGCTTCCCCGCCGCAGGCTGGCCCCATGGGACCCCCGGTGGCACCCCCACCGCCACCACCGGGGCCCCCCGCCGTCGCCGCCTCGCCGGCACACTCGGCATCGCCACCGGCCCCTGCTGTGGAGCCCCGGAAGCCGCAGATCCCGCTGATGCCCATGAGCGACGCCCGGAGCGACCTGCTGGCAGCCATCCGCAGGGGTGAGCAGCGGGGGTGGCAGCAGCGGGAAGGTGGGGGACGGGTCCCCAGTGCTGCCACCGCAGTGGCAAAATACCTCTTGGCGTAGAGTTGGGTGGCGTTGGCTTCGTTGAGTGCAAGATGAGCCCTGGGTGGCCAGGTGATGCGTGAAGATGGTGGCACCCAGGTGGGACCTGGGGAGGGAAAGAAATGCAATGCAGGGGGTTGGAGGGAGGTGGGGGAAAACCATCACCGGAGGTGGGACGGAGCCCCCCAGGGATGACCGTCAGCTCTCGTGCACGTGGCCTCCTTCCAGGCTGTAGCGGATGATGTGCTCCAAGGCTTCTCCCATTTTCCCGTCCTGCAAATCTTCAGGTCGATGACAGATTTAATTTTCAAGAAGGTTCAACCTCTTCAGGTCGAGTGGAAACAGAGGAGGAGCTTTATTCTATTATAAAGCTTTATAAGTGCATGCATCACATTATTCTCTCATATAGCTTTATAATCGTGTGCATCCTCCTGCAAGGGGGCTGCAGCCATCTCATTTCAGCCAATACTTTTAACTGGGGGGATGCCGCACATCGGGTGCACCCATGGGTGCTGGGCACGTTGCCCCTAAAGCCTTCCCCCCTTCCCTACTGCAGGAATCCAACTCCGGAAAGTCCAGGAGCAATGGGAACAGGAGGCCAAAAAAGAGCCCGTGGGCAATGACGTGGCGACGATCCTATCCCGCCGGATCGCGGTGGAGTACAGCGAGTCCGACGACGACTCCGAGCTGGACGATAACGAGTGGTCAGACTGATGGCCCCCAGGGCTGGGCTGGCACGGAGCTCCCCGGCTCTGTACCAGGTGTGTATAGGCGCCTTCCCCAACGTCGATGCCAACAAGCACGGGTGGCCCCGCTCATTCAGGAGCTTTGCTTTTACACCATGTTGAAAACCCTTTGGGCAGCAGCAGCAGCACTGGTAGGATACGCCTCGGAGGCAGTGAGGCCAGAAATTAGCAGCACCTTCACATTTAATGACTTCAAAAATGCTCTGAAGGCAGGTTAATGGGATTACTCCAGATTTACACCTGGAGCAAGACCAGAGGCTGGCCCTGAGTCTGCTTTGCTAGAGAAGGGAAACCCAGAGGCAGTAGTGCTTTTTCAGCTAGATGTTAAACGCGTTAACCAGAAGCTCCTGGAGAAGAAGCCTGATTGCACAGCTGATGTCACCACGGGTGCGCAGGGATGACCGTGCGCTGGGTTTGGGGATGCTCTGCTGCCTGCATTTGTAGGATCGGGCAGCTCCAAAGGCTGCGTGTGGGCAGGAGCCTCCTTCCCCATGGAGCGACGTACTGCGTTTTGCGGTAGTTGCGTAGGGATGGTCACCATCGCGCTCTCGCTCCTTGGAGAAGACCAAGGCGTTGGTGACCTGAGCCCGTTCCCATCCTTAGGACCAGTTTTCTGGGAGAAAAGCGTGAAGGCAAGGCTTGTGCAGCTGGCAGGGAGACACAGCGCTTGTCTGGGCTTTGAAAGGTGCAATGTGTGCTGTCCTCGGGGGGGAAAGGGGCTGCCGGCAAGGGAGCAGAGGTGTCCAGGGACCTTCCCTAAGCCCAACTCTCCTTGGCCTTAGCGCTACACCACTTCAGTGTTATTTGAAAAAAAAATTAATTAGACAAAATGCTGCTTTTAGGTAAACTCTCAACTTGCACTTTGCTGCCCCACAAACTGCGCCCGTACAATTGAGATTAACTCGGACCCAGGCACTAATCCCCCCGGCCTGATCCTGCCCCGTCCCTTACCCCACAGGCGGGCACTTACGGGGGAGCCTGGAGAGCTGGGCCCCTGCCACGGCGCTGAAAATGCCAGTTTGCTCATCAAAATAGAGCGTGATTCATCGAAGGCTTTTCACGCAGCTACGAAGGGAGGAGGCACGGGAAGGCAGAGTGAAGGGGTGGGGAATACTGCAAATATCACAGTCAGGAGTAAGAGCCTGCAGAGAGCTGGGAGAGGTTCCCCACCAGCAGAAAATGGGCCAGGACCAGCCATGGATTTGCCCGACACGGTGTCCTGAGATCCTCTCTTGTGTTCCCATATACCACGAGTCCCTGAACAGGGGAAAACTGAGTCCCCACGTTGCATCTCTTCTGGAGAGAAGCTGGGCTCTGAGCCCACCTCCCCGGTTCTCCCAGTAGCCACGTATGTGATGGCTACAAAAGTAGTATTTTGACTATCTAGGAGTGACCAGGCCTGTAAAGGAGGTGGGAGGGTATGGCTGGGACCCAAAAGATTCAGAGGCTGATGCTTAAGTTCACCCTGAGAAATGCTAATGTTGAACGATGCCCCAGGTATCGGTTCATTATCCTCCTGGTATGAAACCCTTCATGGCGAGATGCGATGAACCCCCTGCCCAGCTGCTGAGAAATATCCCCAGGAGCCCTCCCTTCTCTTGACTGACACAAAATGATCTCTTGTCCCTTGGATGTGACACCTCCCGCATCCCCGCATCTGGGCTGCAAGCTGTGGTGCTGAGTGGGGGGCTCGAATGGAGCAGCAGCGTGGACGTGGGAGAGGGCAAGGGTGGTTGGGGAAGGGTTTGTGGGGGGTGCCCTGCCATGGGCCACGTCCCTGGGTTTGGCCCCCCCTTTCCTTAGGGAAAGCTCCCTCTGACTTCAGCAGGACTGATTGCTGGAGCGGGAACCGCAAATAAAATCCTCGGATTTAACCCCAGAATTCCCCATCTCGGCAGCGCTGATGCCTTTTAAGCTGCTCGGGTGCTCGTCCCGCTCCACCTGTCAAGGGGCAGCCTCTCCCAGCGTGAGGAAGACCCAGCAGTATGGGATTAGCTGTACGGATCAATCCCAGTTCCCACATCAGCCTCCCGGGAGGCTCCGCGCCTCCTGTTTTACCGAGCTCCTGCTGTGGGCAGGCAGGGCAGAGCAGGCAGGGCAGGCAAGAAGCAGCAGAGCAATAGGACGCACGGAATAGCTCATCTGCAAAACCCAAGGAAACAGGATTGACCAAAGGAGGCAGGGAGACATGGTGTCCTGCAGGTGACCAGGAAATTCCTGATGCTCGATGTTCAGCAGGAGCTTTCACTTCTGACGTTGACCCTCTTGAGATGCAGAGAACTGGCTGCAAAAGCTTTCGGCCAAAGCCTGGCATCTCTGCCCAGGCAGAGAGCCCCCGCGATGGGCTTTCCTAGGCAAGGCAGCTGGGGTTTGGACCTGGAGCAAGCTCAGCAGAAAGCCTTGTAAAAATTCAGAGTAACATTTAAGAGTCACCTGGTAGTATTTATTGTGGAGTGTTATTAATATAGATGCAATCGTGATACTGTTTGTATGTGAAGAGAAATTTGGTTTATGTGGATAATTTAGAAAGAGTAACAATCCTTTGTGAGAGAGAGAATAGCAGAGGGCTGTCAGAGCTGCCGTTACCTGTTACGGTGGTCAAAGGGCTGCAGCATCAGCTGCAGGGACCCAGGTGGGGCTCAGGCAGAGCCGGGGAGTCCCACCAGCACGTGAAGGGGCTCTGGGACATGCGGAGCTGGCTCGTCCCTCGGGTCTGTGACTGCCCCAATTCTGGGAAGCTGAGCTGATCCTGGTGGGCACTGGAGAGGAGCCGAGTGCCCCTAAAAGACTGGGTCCCTTCTTTTCATGCACTAGTTGCATTATGTGTGTCACACAAAACTGATGATTCTGGTAGGACTCCATTGGCATGCAGTGGGTCAGGATTGTCCCTGTAGCCTCCCACTTCCCTGTCGCCTCACAGCAACTTTGCTATGCTTGGGATTGGCAGCAGTCAGTCAACCCGTGCTACTATCAGGGTCAATGCCGTTGCATGGCAAAGCGCTCGACAATCATGTAATTCAAGCCTTGCCTGCCCTGTGCACAGGTCCCATCTGCAGAGCGGATGCACAGCTGGGAGCCTCAGGGGCGCAGAGAGCAAGGCTCACCCTCGTGTGCTCGTGCTTTTACATTCTTACACCATCCTCTCCTCTTCGGACATCCCAGCACATCCTCACCGTTTGTATTCTGCTTAAGGAAATTCCCAGCCCCTGATATCACAAGCCCATTTCACATGCTCAACTCCAAAGCAAGTCAGCAGGACCATAACCTCCTGGCATTGCCCGTTGCTTGAAGACATCATGATCCAGCTCTTCCAGGGATCTGAACTGCCTCAGCTCCACTGAAGCTGTCTTGATACCAGGGACGGGGCTGATCCCCAGGTAGCCTCTCCCCAGTGAGATGTCTACATCTGAGCTTGTTGCTCAGGTTTCTTGTGTAGCTGGTGAAGTAACCTGTATAGTCAGTGTGGGCTGTAGACACCCATTTCTGGTCTGATCGTGGCGTACCTTGCTCTTCCCAACACTCTTGGGAAGCCCCAAGAGTGGCAGCGCCACGAGGCAGGCAAGCACACGCTGGCACCGAGAGCCCCAATCTCATGATGCAGCCATTCCTGCAAGGCCAGCTCTGCTGGCAGGCCAACATCCTCGGTGCCTTTGCTTGAGGAACTCAGCCACGTTTGAGGATGACCATCTTTTTTTTAGGTGCATTCATCTATGTTTTGCCCAGGTGACCTATGAAATCCAACAGGAGTGACGCCAACCCCTTGGCTGGGCTAGCTCTGCTGGAATTGATTGTGCCATCCTAATTAACACTGGCTGTCTGACCCATATGCTGCGTACTCAATATTTTGTATATATGTGCCTATTTCCATATACTCTTCCAAAAGTAGGCCATGCTGCGTTACACAACCTAAAATGCTCAAATTCCCATGTGGGCCGATATAAAAGTGAATATTTAAATATTTTATCTAGCTTGGCAGCCATTAAAAATACAATCCAGGTCACAGACGATCGAATTTCTCCTCTCGCAAGCGTACCAGAAGTGGGCTGGGGAGATTCTCCTGTACATTAAGGTATCATGTTCCATGTTAAAATATAGCAGTGGCATTTCATTGCCAACAGATAATCACAGAGTGCCAAACATTTAATGAGCCCAACCGATCTCCCGAGAGTTCCTCTTTCCATTTTATCTGCTTTCTCCTACTTGCCAATTTATGGGCCTAGATTAAAAATAATAAATACGACTGCCAACAGGGGGAAGTATATTCTGTGTGCATACAAATAAATTGGGCCGGAGTCAGCGGAAGAGTAAATAAGCCAGTTTGGTTCTGCTTAGAGATATTAACAGAACGCTATAGTCCTTGAGGTCCATTAGGAACCTCTTAGACATTTCTGATTTATCTGAAAAGGAGCATTATGGGGACCACCGTGCCCATGGTAGGTGAAGCCTACATCAGGTGTGAAGTCTGGTCTTGCTCAAGTTTCATGAAGGTTGGTGGAAGTCTAGCAGCGTTCGCGTCCTGGCATTGCGCCTTCAGCGTCTCCTTGATTTTGAGTGAACGTTGGAGCTGGCTGTTGATGCTGGTGGCTCTTAGAGGATTAGTGTCCTGAAGGAAGAAGGGATTGGGTAGCTTCTAACTTTCCACCCTGGGCAGAGACCTAGGGAGGAGCGAGCATCACATTCTATGAGAGCTCCCGCTTTTGCAGCTATTTTATCCTGGGAAGGTTTTATTCTGGTGACAAATGTAAGGCTGAACACGGCTTCTCCAGAGAGCTCCCTTCATGTAAGACCCCTCAAATTTCCTCCCAGCAATTTTTCCATCTCTATCTCCCTTTCAAGACACCCAACAGCCTGAACAGCAGCTTTGCAGACTCCCCTGGGAACAGAGCCTGAACTAACACCTCAGCTTAACGATAAATGGAAGTTTTGCTTGGAGAGAGGCAGGTTGTAGCACTGGAGGTGGTATTTTGGAGGGTGCTTTCCAGAGTTGCATGGCCAGCAGGAGCACCATGCTGTTTCCTCGTGGGTGGACCATGGGAAGCGCTCCTCATCCTGGGATGCTGGCAAGGGGAGCACAGGCTGTTGCTTTCACCATGACTCCTGTTTTCCTGTAGTAGTAGTTGTTATTTAGGGGTAAGGTTTTCTTGGCTGGCATGTCACTTTACAGATAAAAAAAATAAAAGTAAGGGCAAGGACTCAGTCCTGAGGAGTTTACAGTTTACAGCAAAGACCATATAACCTGCACTGCACTTTAGAAGCCTCAAATGCTCACTCACCCATGAATTTGCCCTCAACTGGGCAGCAGCACCTTGAGGACTGTTGTCCCTCCCTTAGGTGACCCCCATGACCAGCACCACGACCGCATCCCCCCCCCCCGCTGATGGCAGCGGTGGGGCTCTCCTGCCCCTCCGCTATCCCCACGCAAAAGTGCCTGAACAAAGTACGGGAGTGCCAAGACACACTGGTTTTGTCTCGGAATGGGTCGCCATGCCCTCAGGGCAGGCCTTTCCCAGTCCCCACGCAGCTGTGCTCCTCTGGGATGACCAATGCATGCAATAGGAAACATGCCCAGGTGCACCGTTGCAGCTACCTGCCGACACTTAGAGCTGCCCATGCAATTCATGTGACGGCCTCTAAGCTCATAGAAAGTGTCCGCCTTCAAGCACTTATACCCAAGCCTAGACTTTGAAGCGTTTCAATCTTCCTGAGGGTCGAAGGGTTTGGGGTTTTTTGTGAATCTGATCTTCCTTTAACAAATGCCAGGTTTTCTAGGATCGCTCTCTCAAGCTCCGCTTTCTCCAGATGAGAGTTGTGCCTGCATTTTGCTGGGGGAGGGAAGGAAAAAAACCACAGTCAAAAGCTTCAGTGAGGGGTTTGCCCCAAAGCCTTCAGTACCATGCCCACAGGCAGGGTGGGAGGAGGACACTAGGATGTTCCCAAAGGAGGACATCATCCTGGAGTTGTCACTAGGCTGAGGCAGAGCCTGCAGCCAGGGATGGGCTCTTGCTGCGGGAAATCCCCAGGCAAGACCTGGGTGGGACGTGCTCGGCCACGGTGTCCCCTGAAGGCAATCTTGATGTGACATTATCAATATTAATGTCTGTCTTACTTTGGTACAGGGTCCTGAGGCCACAGACATCTCCATAGCACTACAAAATGGTAGATCACTGATGCTTCACGCTCCCATGGGCAATCTCTCCTAGTAGATATCTTCATAGAATCATTAAGGTTGGAAAAGACCTCTAAGATCATCGAGTCCAACCATCAACCCAACACCACCATGCCCACTAAACCATGTCCCTAAGTGCTGCATCTACACGTCTTTTAAATACTTCCAGGGATGGTGACTCCACCACTTCCCTGGGCAGCCTGTTCCAATCCTTGACAAGCCTTTCGGTGAAGAAATTTTTCCCAATATCCAATCTAAACCTCCCCTGGTGCAACTTGAGGCCGTTTCCTCTCGTCCTATCTTCCCACAGGTGCCACCTTCCACAGCAGCAGCCAGAGGTCCCTCTGTAGTCTTTTGGTCTTAGCAGGAACAGGCTTAAATCTGCCGTCGGTCGTTGTGTTTGGGGGCTTGTGAGCCCGAGCGTGTGTGAAATGAGCCTTTCCCTGCACACCTCTCCTACGGTGGCAATGCCAGGGGACTGGGTTGGCCCTGGGGGGCTTTCAGCCCAACGGTAGTTCTAGCACTTGGGTGCGTAGAAAGTATTAAGAGTGCAGAGAGGAAGAAACAAAATAGAAAGAAAATAACCTGGCATTTTAGGTTGGTTGTGCTCCCACCACTCTATACAGAAAAAACCTCGGGTAGGTAAAACCCTGTGCAAAGCCACGAAGGGCAGCGGGGAGAATAAACCCGTTCTCCATGCGTGCGTTGGACTAAAGTGCAAGGCATGGGATTGAGTTGGGGCAGAGAGGAGTTGAATCGGATCTCTGGGAAAGCTTTCTCAAGGTAAGGATGGAGAAACTCTGAAACGGGTCGCAGAGGCTCTGCCACGGGAGGGCTTTGAGAAGCAAGTAGGCAAACACCAGAGAGGAGTACTGTCCGTAACCCTGTGTTGGGCCAGGGGACGGTGCAGGCGCCCACAGGGTGTCCCTTCCAACTTGAGATGTTTGTAGTTCTGCCTCATCCCCTCCTTCAGGCTTGCAGCACTGCTACTTGTGGCTCTGTCCCAGCAGGTTACAGCCCCAAAGCATCGCCCATCAGCCAGGGCAGCCTGCTTGTATTCTCCCTTAGCTCTGTTGCCCCTTTTCTGATTTTGGCATCGACCCTCAAATACAGTAGAGATAAAATGTACTGCAGAATAAACACCTGAGAGGGAAGGATGTGAACTAACTGCAGAAAACCTGGATGCACAGCTGTTGCTGCTGTATTTCAATAGTTAGAAGGCAGCAGCTCCAGCAACCTGCTCCTCCAGACCATTCATGGTGCACAGGCTGCAGCGTGTAAGCCACGCTGGTGCATTAAGGTGAATAATTTAAAAGTTATTCTTTGATTTGGGGTAGCTCAGTTGAGGAATCTAAAAATTAACAACCACCCCCAAAACTAAAAAGCAAACAAACAACTTACATGTGATTTCCAGAAGGAAAATCTGTTCCGTCTCCTTCCCCCGGACCCTGAGGAAAAGTCAGACCCAATGTTGCTTCCCAGCCAGCCACCAAAAAATGGAGCAGTTGTCACCATAACCACTTTCAAAAATCAGTTCCTAAGAAACACAGTGTTTTAAGAACAGAGCAAGCAACATACCAGACTACAGTGCAGCAAGGAGATGGGTCTCCTGCCACCGTAGGAGGTGCTTTTGTCCCTGAAGGCCCCACCCCAGCTCAAGTGTTTCAAATTCCATTGATTTTCACCTGTTACCAGTGGTTGTCTATGCCTGATGCCTCAGCTGGGAACACTTGCTCCATAGAAAGTCACGTCTTGCCGTGAAGAAAACAACCATAGAAATCTTGCATTGGAAACAAAGTGGACTTCGAGCCTGATGATGTTACTGTGATGCACGTTGAGGAGTTGTTGATTGCCCGCTGGCAGCAGGCGCATCTTTGGCACAGTCCTGCCAGGTCTCCAAAAATCATACTGTTATGAGCATCGACGCCCCCCCTCACCACCCCCACCCCCAAAGTTATTTTTATACTGAGATGTTTCAGGTCTACTTTTAGTTCTGGCCAGTTTTCCACAAATGGGGCCTCTCTTTGTGGTGCCTTTCATCTCAGATCACAGCAGATTAGGAAAAAGAAAGAAAATCCCCACCAAAAAGAAACCTTTTTCTCCAAAATGCATTTTTAGGAGCGTTTCGGGGCGGATGGCTCCCCATCTGAACAGACTTCCTTCATTTTGGGGCCGCTTGACTTGCCCGGGGGAATCTGGAACAGGATATCCCCGGCGTGAGTTTGGGTCGATGCTGAAGCGTTGCTGGCGCTTTCCTCCCCTCCGCTTTCGTCTGTGCTGTGTCGCACGCGGGGCTCGGGTCCGGTGTTCCCGTCGGGAGAGCAGCAGCGCCGCAGCAGCGTGGCAGCTCCTTACTGACACAAGTGCCTTTTCTGGAGGTCCCCATTGTATTGCCGAGGAGCGCGGGGCTTCACGGGGCGGGTGGGCTCGCCGAGTTGGGGAAGGGCAGAGCATTTCCAAGCATTTCTGATGCTCGGTCTGTCCTCACCTGGGTGGAAACCTGGACCTGCCCAGACCCTGAGGTATCCGCTGGGATTCCTCCTTCCTCGTGCACGGGCTGTTACCCCTGCAGCTGCACAGGGGAAGTTTTGGGAGCAGCTTTTACTCCGATCTTGGCCGACCCAAGGAGAACCACACATCTCCGGGTGCACATGCAAACGTTGCACCTTCAGCACGGGGACAGTCCCTGAGAGGACACGGTGGGGGCATGCAGGGAGGGGACAAACCCTGTCACCACTTTGCTGTGGGACATGCCCGTGCTGGTGGGTTTGCTCCAGGGTATGTGCATTGCTGCCACTGTGGGACAAGCATTCAGGCTGGAGAGCCTTCCTCCTCCTCCTCCTCCTCCTCCTGCCCCAGCCCAGGGCCGTTGGGGCAATGCCAGCTGCTGCGGCAGGACAGGAGCCTTCTCGCTGCCAGGTTTCCATCGCCTTCAGAGTGAGTAGGAGCACAAGCACCTCTGGGTGAGGCCAGGCGCTGCAGGAGCATTATTTTGGGGGGCATTGAAGGCAGGTGAGGATCATCTCCTGTACCCTGCACCCGGCAGCCCGGGGATCAAGGCTAGCCCAGGCTGGGCAGGGAGCACCTCAGACACCCCAAAAACCCCTCTGCACTACCCAAACTCGGCAGCTACAAGCTAGGGAGACCTCCCGGAGCACTGGGGCAACCGATCCTCCTAAAATAGAGCATCTGTGAGCGGCCAGCTTGAGCCGAGCATTTTAAAAGCAGTTTTCTCCCCTTTTGGTGCCAGCCGTTCATACGTACAGCCTGGAGCCAGGGCTGGGGCCGGTCTTTACGGAGGTTGGCTCCAGCTCTGCAGGGGTGGCACGGCGGGGTCAGGGAGGTGCCAGCCCGGTGGCACCTTGCGGTTGGCTTCCTGGGGTGCTCAGCATCGGTGGGGCTGCCCCGATGCTCCTGCAAAAGGCTCATTTTTTAATACCGGCAGAAGTATTACCTGTATTTTCTTCGACTTGCCGTTTGATAGGAGCAGCTGATGGGAGACGGGCGTCTCTCCCATGGGAGGGTCACCCGCTACAGGCCATAATTTGATTTCCATTATTATATAGTTGACATTAAAAAAGAAGGAGATGTTCACTGTCTAATGGGGTCTTTTAACCATGTGCACTTAGTCAATAGGTGAGTAGATGTTGCTGCTTGTATCTATCTACCGTACCCAGTTGCTACGTGTGAACAAGTGTTATTTCTTCCCAGTGTTGTGGGTTCTGCCTGTCGTGACACGATGATGGAAAGGTAGGGATTATGTCGGTCGCAACACGAGCTTTCTTCTGTACAGTGTAGAGAGGAAACCTGGAACGATCCGAAGCACCGCTTGTAACTACATTTGTTCAAAAAATGTCACCTAAATCCCAAACTGTTGACACTTTATGCATGTGCTAATTTAAAAAAAAAAAAATAATAAAGATTTTAAGAGGTTAAAGTAGATTTGGGTTCGGCTTTTTGTCAGCTTGCCCTCACTGGGTCCCTTTGCTGTGAGTTATCAGCCCTGTGACGCTCCCTTCTCTATTAGAGGCCAGGGCACAGAAGCAGCAGCAGAAAGCTGTTAACTTAACTCTCTCTATAACCCTTCATTTGGAGAAACCAGCTCTCAAAGATCAATTCATTCCCATGGGTATCTGATCCCTGACCGCCTGGGTAATCAGAGGGCAGAGGATGGCTTGCTGATGGAAAAGTCTCCATCCATTTGCGTGGAGGCTCCGAGCGGCAGGAGCCGTTCCTTCCCAACCCGTACAATCAATGTCTCGAGCAGTTCTTATCCTCAACCAGCTCATCGCGGTCCAAGTGGAAACGCAGACCCCGGGTGAGGGAAAGCAGAAAACTCTGTTAGACTCGCTTCAGCTGAAATAAAAGCACAGACACGCACAGTATGGCACATACCTGGGACAGGAGCCCAGATCTTCAAATGTTTTAATTTTACCCCCCTTATTTTTGGATATCCTCTTGACAAATCACTTTAACAGTTTTATTTACAGTAATAAAAATAAATTACTCTTACAGATGAATGTATAATATTATACACAATAGAGATACAGTGCAATAACAGCATTGATTTGTTTTCACTTGTTCATAAAGTGCATTGAAGGGGCTTGATTTAACCATAACTGAATGATAACTGTACATTTTTCTTTGAGATCAACTTTCCTGGTCAAGTTAAAAGGGTAACAAAAACACTTACATCAAAATAAGTTGCTGTCCTGATTGCTGTGAAATGGCCTCATTGCTGGGGAAGCAGATAGGATGGGAGGCAGGATTGGGAATGGGGACAATCGACTCCCACTCTGTCCGTCTGCGCTGCTGAAGGCGACTCCCAACGGACACTGCCCGAAGCCTGGCCAGGCTGATGTGGGTTTCAGAGCCTCAGGAGGGCGACTGCAGGGCCACGCTGGTGACCGCAGAGCAGGATCTGGCCCTGGGCCACCCCAGCCTGGCTGAATCTCTTGCTGAGCCTTGCCACCAGAAACTCATCCCTCCCTCCGAGCTAGAGGATTCGCTCTCTAAGGAGGATGCTCTTTATCCTGCCTGAGGCCTGATTCTGACCTACTCACAAGGGACATCAGAAACGAGCCCAGTCCTCGTCACTCTCCACGCGGTGTAGAGGAAAGGCAAGGCAGACCCAAGAGGCCAGGCTGCAGCAGACTCGAAAGGACGCCTGCTTTGCCAGCAGTGGCCAGCACTACCTCTCATCCTTAGCCAGATACTGCCCGGTTGGAAAAGAGCTTTTCCTGGGACAAGCCAGATGTCTTCCAACTCCCGGATCCTGCAATAAGGTCATAAACCTGTGCTTGTGATTTCAGTGTCTATCGATACGATGCGCTGTCAGACATCCAGCGTCCTGCCCGCTGCAGCGTGCTCAAATTGTGAAGGGATAACCTTGGTTTAGACATAATTACGCTTGACATCGAGCAGAATTTGTGACGGCAACTATTACCCTTGGAGTTGGAGACGATTTATTCACATCCCTCAAAGTCAGGGACAAAAGAGCTTTGGACCATCCGTTCTGATTTGGGTCTTCTCTACTGAAAATCCATTTTATCTCTATAACGCTCTGTATTGCAGAGTTTTCCAACGGGGATGGGGAAGCTCCATTCCCGGGGTTGCGGGGACAGTGGGAAGGGTGGCTCTCAGGGGATTTTGCAGTAGGCAATCACAGTTTTAACAGAAAAGGTACAAATGGTACAAGTGAAGCCATCAGCTGTACGGCAGCATGACCGCCTCACCGGGAGAAAAGGTTGCGCGTGAATGAAAGGAGTTACAAGGAAATACCATGTGCATTGAACAATTATTCCTGACAATTAAAAGTGAACTGTTAATTAATTGTTAACAATTAAGTGAGTTGTCGATGCTGGTCAATACACATCAACACAAGTGATGACCAATATCAATGGCTTTTTAAAGACCTCCCCACCCCAAATTTGATGCTTCTACAAGAAAGAGGTACTTCATCACTTACTGAGAACAGTAATGGTTTCTTGGGGGTTTATTCCAAGTTCAATTAAAACTCTTCATTTGAGATGAACAAATTGTGGCTGCCACATCAGGACTGAGATCCTTGAGATATTTACTGCTGGTTACTGACATGAAGTTGGCTAAAAAGAGACGTTTTCACTGCTCACAGTCCCAAACTGAATAAAATGGAAAGGAAAAAAACCCTAAGCAACGTTGTTGCTGGAGTCTATACATTTTGTTAGCTTTTTTAATTTTAATTTCTCAGTTGAAACGCACTGGGACAGGGACAAGGGCTTGTTGTAAGTGTACAAGCTCACACCCACCCCTAGCACATCTCCACGAAACTCAGAGCGTTCGTGCAGCTGTGGTTACGTCCCACCCAACAGTGACCCTGGCCTTTTCACAGTACATTCGAGGAATGTTTTCTCTTTCTTTCTCCTCCTTACCCTTTCCTCACCCCCTCGACTAAAACAGCCGACCACCGACACGGAAAGCATTTCATACCTATATTCTGCTTGCTACCAACTCAGGGTAGAAAAGCCAAAGGCAAGCAGAAACCTGTAAATAAATCAACCAAATAAGCAGCGGATTCATTTCCCTGGCTATGCTGATCTCTGCCATAGGCTTGAGGCTGGTCAGATACCTCATGTAATTGCTCAGGACCAATTCGCTGCTTGTTTCTGCTGCTGTAAATCTAGACCAGCTCCTGTAGGGTCCAGAAGTGATGCGAGTGTAAGCGGGGCCGGGCTCTGGCCCCGTCATCTTTTATCAAAAGCTATTTGCAAAGCTCAGTTTTTGAAGGTACAATGGCAAGATCTGGGCCATTCGCCAGGGTGAGGACGCGGAGGTCTTCCCAACTAAACGCCGACCAGCACTCTCCAAGCAGGTCTAGTTTCCACCTGGAGTGGCCACAGAGTCTCTGTGGAAATCAAAGGGCACCTGCAAATTTCCACCGGCTAAAGACCTTGTGCTTTGCAGAACTACCACTGTCCCCTTGTATCTCATCTGAAAAGCACAATAATTGAATCAATGGCTTTTATAGACCTCAGCTTTTCTAATGACTTGTGACATAGGAATCCCAGCTGGAGGAGGCTTACCAATACATTCAATACCAGAAAATGGAGAATGATGGGCCGTACCCCGGTTGCTCTGTGTCCTTCTCATGATGCCCAGGAGCTAGACAGGGGCTGCTTGGCTCTTTCCACCATGTTTCCAGATGGTTTGGATCCACAGAGGATTCACTGCGCTGGAAAACCCTTTCTGTTTTCCAGTGCTCTTCTGATAGTTGGTGCCCCATCCACATGTGATACCATTACGTTCATGGGAGCTGCTCCCTGTTTATGGCAACATGACCTCATCCAAAATCAGGCCCTGTATTCTGTACTAAACATGCCCCAAAGCCAGCACTGAAGGACACCAGGGCACTCCCACCCTGCACACAGCATTACTAACTTGGTAAGTATTTTAAGGTTTTAAGTTAGCTCTCCTGATGTCCAACGTAAGGAGGCTCCAACATCCAACGTCGTCACTGATGTCCAACATTGTCACTCTAAACTTTTTCCAGTGAAAGGTTTTCTTTAGGAAAACAAACAAAAAAAAACCCACCAAAACAAAGGTGTGGTAAAATGGTCAGAGATTTCCACAGCGCAATGCATGGCAGGTGAACTCATACCTGTTTATCTTCTTCCTCACTTCTTGTTTTCCCCTCTTTCCACTGATAAGAAAGGAAAGGGAAAACAGCAAAGGAAAAAACACCTAGAAAATGCATTTATTTTTATTTTGTGGAAAGACTGCAAAAACGCCAATTTATCAAAATGTTCTTTAGAGATTTCTTGAGACTTTTCCTGAAGTCTGTCAAGCGTTTTTAACAACTTCCATGGCCACCTTTAACAGTCTCCAAGAGAGAGATCCTAGACCATCACTTGAAAAAAAATTAGATCGGCATTTTGTACTAAACCTGAGCATGCAATATACTTGCGCCACATCTTGATACTGACTGTGAGTTGGATTAGTGCAGCAGAATAAAAGTCTCCTTAGTGCAAGGACCAGAATTTAGGCAGCAGAGTTTGCCTTCGACAAAGTCGCTGTAAATGTGTTTGGGCGAGTACCAAGCATTTCAGTGAGGACATCTCCACCTCCTCTCTACCTCAGCTGTCTGGTGGGGACTGTATCCTCGGCTTTAGCTCCTCACATCCCAAATCTTTCTCCTACTGCTGTGGAGGGCCACAGGGGAAAATTATTTTCCGTTGACCCTTGTATGCCTTTGTCAAAGCTGATCAATGGATCCCTCGAACTGAGACAAGTTTCAAGTAGGCAAACTCTAAAAAGAACATTGTTAAAATCGGAACCTTCAACAACAGGGAATTGCCTGGAAAGCCAAGAAAATGCAACTTTTTTCATGTCAAGGTTTCTCTGGAGCTGATTAGTTAATCTGCATTTGATTTAAAGATACAAAATGAGCTGCCCAGAGAAACAAATTCTGGCTTCTAGATCGGGTTGTACAAAAACATTTCAAAATGTTCACAAAGTTCCAAAAATGGTTTAAACTAACTCTGTCTTGAGTTTTCACACTGAGGAACTGCAGGGACCTGGCTGCACTTACAGAAACCAGAAGAAATAAAATGAGTAGAGAAAAGTGTTTATATATGTATTACTCTTTCTTATATATATATTTACTTTTAAATGTATGCTGATTCAACATTGTGCCTACTGCCCATTGCCCAAGGTATTCAAAAGAGAGAGGAAATGGAAAAAAAAGAAGAGAGACTGGCCACCTTTCAAAGGTAGACAATAAGTCCAAGCCCCAGGCACACTTTGGAGATTCATAGCTTTCTCATGTGCACTTGGCTCTGCGGAGCGAGAAATTCATTGCACAGATCCAGAGAGAAAATACAGTTGTGCCTGTATCCAGCCATAAAGTGGCTTCGTACTCACTACAGCCTCACGAAGCAAGAACGTTTCTGTCTTCCACGGAACTACGGTGTACACATGCAATGGTTTGGTGGCGGTGGTGCCGTTGGATTGGGTTGATAGGAACCTTCGTCTGTTTTGCCCGTGGTGCGGCAGAACCTAGCTCCTGCTTTGAAGAGGGGCGTTTCGGATGCCGGAGATCACAGCGTCCTTCTCGAAAGGAGAGCAACGTGTTTGGGACACCAGGCTCAGCTGGCGGGGGGTGTGTGTGTGTGTGTGCGCGTGTCTCCTGCTGCAACCACTGAGCTGTTCCCATGCCGGGCCCCAGAGCAGCATCCGCCACCTCTGCCCTGAGCCACCTTAGGTGTTTCACCCCAAGCCCTGCCATCTCTCTGAAGGTTGCTTGGTTTCTTGCTTGCTTTTTAAGTGAATGCACTACTCCACTCTCGGCCAAAAGAAAGCACAAGATAAAGGACACTTCATCATGGTCTCACTAACACCGCAAAGCACATGATACAGTAGAGGAATGTGAGGGTACCGTAGCTTCTCTAATGAAGCAAGTTAAACTGGTAGCATCCGGAACAACACGTGTGATTACAGGGGCTTGCCTCTAGGGGACCCCAGCAAGCCCGGACCCGTCTTTGGATGAAAATCCCACCCCGTGTAAACGATCAGTGTGGAAGTGAGCGCAGCCGGGGGGAGCGCATCACCCCATGGCCCCAAAACGGGCAGGAGAGCCCTTCCTCGGCCTCCCCAGAGCCTCGGGGTGCGGGGCACCCCGGCTGCCCTCGCCACCTGCACACCGTGAGCCCCCACCCTGCCCGCGGTCACCTTTTTTTTTTTTTTTTTTTTTTGGGGGGGGGGGGCTGGCCCGGGGAACGCGTTCCCCGGGTACCCCCCATCCCTGCGACGGCCCGAAACAGCGGCCATCCCCTAAAGTGCCTTTCGCCCCGCAGGTTCTCAAAGTGCTTCGCAAACGACGTAGAAACAGAGAGGCATCGTGTCCGTCCCCCCCCCCACCCCACCCCGGGTCCCCTCCACCCCAGCTACCCCAGTCACCCCCCCGTCCCCGTCCCTGTCCCCCCCCCCCCCCGGCTCCCTGCGCTCCTCCGGCCCCCCCCGCGCAGCCGCCCGCCCCCGCCGAGCCGGAGCTGTCCGCCCCCGCGGTGCTGAACGCCGCCCCCCCCCCATTATTGCATAGCATTGCAAGACCTGATTTTGGGGGGGGGGGGGGGGGGCAGGAGGGACGGGGGGGCTGCCCGCCCCGCACAACCGCCCCACGCGTGGGGACCAGCCCCGCCGTGGGGGGACCCGACACCCGTGTGTGTGTGTGTGTGTCCTCGTCGTCCCCCCCCCCCGCCCCGCTCCTGTGGCCTTCCCGGCGGCTGCCACTCGTGGGACGTGCCCCCCGGGGGGTGGAAGCCACCCGGCCAGGGCCGGCAAGCCTGCTGCTCCCCTGGCTCCTTACCCCGAGAGGAGACAAACGCCATCGTACGGAAAGCCTTTTTTTTTTTTTTTTCTTTTCTTTTTTTTTTTTTTGGTGTTTTGTGTTTTTAAATAAAAAATAAAATGTGTAAGAAAATAACATTTCTAAAGGAAACCATTATCATTCTACTCTCTCTCTTTCTTTCCCCCTTCTTTTTCCCTTTTCCTTTTTTCTCTTTTTGGCCACCTTTCCATGGAACGAGATGTGCTGGCCGGGGGGGTTCCTCCGGGTAGGAGACGGTAACGACGGAGGGGAAAAGGAGGAGGAGGAGGAGGAGAGCAAGGGAGCGCGTCTCGCTCCGTGCTCAGTCCTCACACATCGCTGGATGTCCTTGGTCTGGAGGAGAACGTGGAAGGGACGCACCCGCAGCAGGCCAGCCAGAGCGACTTCTGGATGTCTGGGTTTCTGAAGGCGTAAATGATGGGGTTGATGAGGGAGTTGCAGGTGGCGGGCAGCGCCAGGGAGTAGGTGTAGACCACGGGGTAGCTGGAATCGGCCACCAGGGAGTAGATGGCGAAGGGGATCCAGCACAGGGCGAAGGTGCCGAGGATGAGCGAGAGGGTGGAGAGCCCTTTGCGGGTGGAGGTGGCCTGCGCCGTGGCGATGAACTGGTGCTGCACGGCGATCTGCTGGGCGTGCCGGAAGGCGATCTTGCAGATCTGCAGGTAGAGCTGCATCATGAGGGCGAAGAGGAGCAGGAAGGTGACGGCCAGCACCGCCGCGTTGTCCTTGGTGACGGGCCGCAGGATGCTGCAGGCGCTCTGGTCCCGCAGGCAGTTCCAGCCCAGGAGGGGCAGCAGCCCCACGCCGAGGCACAGCAGCCACATCAGCAGCACCATGGCGCAGGTGAAGCCCAGCGTGCGCTCGCTGTGGTAGGTGAGCGCGTTGTACAGCGACAGGTAGCGGTCCACGGTGATGGCCAGCAGGCTGCAGACGGAGGCGGAGAAGGCGGCCAGCAGCAGCCCCGCCGCCCCCAGCTCCGCCGCCTCGCTGGGCGGCCGCAGCAGGTAGCGCACGGCGAAGTTGGCCACCAGCCCCAGCCCCGCCAGCAGGTCGGCCAGGGCCAGGCTGCCGATCAGCAGGAACATGGGGGCCCGCAGGCTCGGCGTGTAGAAGAGCACGGCCAGCACCAGCGCGTTTTCCCCCGCCACCGCCGTCCCCGTGGCGCACAGCGCGATGTCCCAGGGGCTGACGGCCCCCCCGGCCCCGGCCCCGGCCCCGGCCCCGGCCCCGCCGCCGCCCGGCGCCGCCGTCCCCGGCCCGCCCGCCGCCGACGGCCAGGCGCTGGGCTCCGAGGCGTTGCCGAGCCCCGGGAGCCGCTGCTGCTGCGGCTGCGGCTGCCACGGCTCCCCCATGGCGGCGGGGCCGTGCAGCATCGCTGCGGAGAGAGGGAGAGGGATGCGGTGAGGGGCGCCGGCGGCGGACACGGGCACCGGCTGCGGGGAGAGACGCCGAGCCCCGCACGGGGCCCGGGGAGCCCCTCACCGTCACCCGCACGGAGGCCCGGGAGCCCCGCGCCGAGCCCCGGGACACCCCCCCTCACCGCGACCCGCACCGGGCCGCCCCCGCCCGCCGCAGAGCGCATCCCCGTCCGCCTCCCCCCCCAGCCCGACTGCAGCTTTCCCGGGACGTAACACTCCCCCCCCCGACCCCGGCCCGGGGTACGCCGTTACCCCCCCGCCCCACACGCACCCCTCGCCCGGGGGAAGCCTCGCCGCTAGCTCCCGCTCCTCCCGACGGGCTGAGGCCGAGCACAACTCAGCGCCCCGCTGCCGGCAGCAGCCTCCATGCGCTCTGCCCCGCGCCCGGCCAGGCCCCGCGCAGGATCCGCAGGCGCTGCGCACCCCGCCGCCGGGGGAAGCACGGTGCCGCACGGAGCACGGCTGCCCCGTCCTCCTCCCTTCCCCGGGGCACGGCTACCTTTTGCCGCCTATTTATAGCGCAAAGCGGTCCCCCCCCCCCCGCCCCCCGCTCCCCCCCACCGCAGCCCTTTCTTTTTTGCGTGCAGCGAGTAAAAATAAATACTATTAATAGGCCAGCCCTCGCATGTATGCGGAGCCGCTGATGAAACGAGAAGGCAGCGGCAAGGGGCAGCCTGCGTTAACTTTCTCCTTTCTCCCTCCCTTCCCCTCCTTTGGAAAAGGCTGGTGCAAGATGCTCCCAGCCGGCTGCAAGATCCTGCCCTGCTCGGCGCGGTCCCCCTCGCAGAGTAAATCCTTCCCCCCCCCCGCCCCGGGCCGGGCAGCCGAGGTGTGAAGGTCGGGGGGGGGGGGGGGGCTCTGCCCGCAGCCCGCTGCCTGCCGCTGGCCCCCCGCCGCCGGCATCGCCCCTTCCCGCATGCAGCCCAGCCCGGGGGGGCAGCCGCCACCGCCGGGGGTTGTTGTTTTACCTGGCTTTAATGCTCGAGGATCAGCTTTCTTCCCCCCGTTTTTATTTTTTTCCTTCCCAGTCCTTCCAGCCCTTGGTGTTAAGCCTCATTCCTCGGTGAGCATTGCTAATAACGTTGGCAGATAGCTGGCATCGACTTGCACTTAATATTCCTGCCCCATTGGATCTGCTGATAAATCTCAACTCTGACGTCAAAGTCTTCACTTATATTCATGATCCAAGTCTGTGAATCAGAGCCGCTGTGATCAGAATAACAAGAAGGCTGGCTCCCTGCTCCACATCCACATCCACACCCGCAGGCACGAGGGGGTGCGCGCACCCGCAGGCACCCGCACGCACCCATGCACGCACCCGCCCCGCCGTTCATTCATGAGCTCTCCCGCCACCCCGACGCACCTCCCCAAGGTCGGGGCCCTCCGCACCTGCGTTTTGCGGATGCAGCTTGGGCGCCAGCCAGGCCCCGGCGGCTCGCAAAGGCAGCCGGGCAAGGTTTATTTTTACCGCTTGTGCCGAGGGATGCGGGGATCTGAAGGGAGGGGGGCTGATCCGGCGTGGCATCGCTCGGCTGCCCCGCTCTTCAAGGGCAATGCCCAGGGACGGCAGCACCAGTCCCCTTGCAGCCCCAGGAGCCGGCAGCTGGGGGTCCTCGGGGGGCCCCGTATAACCAGGCTGGGGCAGATGCATCCCCCCGCGGGGGAGACATCGCACCCCAGAGCCTTTGCCCCGCACGGGCTTCCCTCCAGCCGGTGTAAAAGCTGGGATGAGGAGGATCAACACCTGGGAGCTTCGCGTGGGCTGCTCAGCCCGGCACCCGCCCTCCAGCGTGGGGGAACCTGCCCAAGGCCAGGGGGTGTGGGAGGTCTGTCCCCCCTCCGGCACCACAGAACCCACCCACCCCCACGGCTTCCTTCCCAACTATTTGGGAAAGGATCTGCCTGGAAAGGAACAAATCCCAAAGACACGATTATTTTTCCAGCCACAAATGGCTCCATGATTCAGAGAGGGAGCAGGATCTTCAAAGCAGGGATGCTCAGCTCCCGGATCGGCAATGTTTCAGCTACACCTTCTCCCCCCTTTCCTACTGGTTTCATAACACTCCAGCTTTACTCCTTCATCCCCCACTCTCTTCCAGGCTGTAGCTATGCAGTGCAGCAAGCTCGATGCCGGGAAGGATTTCCAGCTCCTGATGTGCAAAGATATTTAGGTGAATATCGGTGGTTTTGGCTGAACCCAATCGTCCCAGTTAGGAGCATCAGGGTTCTTAATCAGGCCAAGCCCCGTCCCAGGGGACTTGAATCGTCATCTACCTGGGCCGCCAGCCGCGTGACTGAGCGCCGTTGTGTGCCGAGTGACATGAGCAGCACGAAAAGGGGCGGAGGAAATCTGAGCGAAGAGCTGAATGAATTCGCTCCCGCTCCCAGTAATTACGCACCGCCTGGGAAAGGGGAGGCGGGTGAGGAGCTTTGATTGACTCCCATCGGCAGCAGCCTCTGCCAGGAGGTGGGTGCAGAAGACGGGCTGGACTGAGCTGTTGCGGCAGAGGGGATGTGACGGCCGTGCGAGGTGCTCTGCAGGGACACAGCTCACCCAGGGCCCCCAGGCTGAGATGACTGCGGGCAGCTTCAGCCCAGCCAGGCTGACGGGCCACGAGCAACCACAGGTCTGAGCAGGGACAGCCCTGCTGTCACTGCCAGATCTGCCGGGGGCTGCCGAATCCCCTACCCGGCAGAGGGGAGGCTGCTGCAGCTCCGGGCCCCCAGGTCCAGCTGGCGGTGAGGCTGAGCAGGGATGGGCACGCGCAGACGCGGTGTGCATCCCTCCAGTAAGTGCCTTCAGACCCCCAGTTGCCCCAGTCTGGCCCTTGGATCCTCTCATCTGTAGCTGCCTCTTGCACAGACACGCACACCCCAGTGGGTCTCAGCTGATCCCAAACCCCGTGGTCTTGCTGGCGGTTGGCTCGGACCTCCCGCTCCCTTCAGCATCCAACCCCTCCTGCAGTCTCACTCACAGAGACAGACTCAAACACCCGGGTCTCTCGGTTGACCCCCAGGCTCCACGGTGGCCCCAGTAGGCCCAAAGCACCCTGCTGCCTCCCTTCCCCACCTTCAGTTCCTCCCCTCAACGTCCCACCGCAAGTTTGGCGCAATCCCAGGTTGCTTTCCCCGCGTCCCGCAGCAAGTACCAGACCCCGCAGGTATTATCCCCCTCCACTCGAGAGGTGCCCCCTTTCCATGCGCTCATGACAATGGACTTCGCACCCAGCAGTCGGGGCTGCCTGCCCCCCTGCGACAGCCCGGGGAGGAGCGGCTCCGCATCTCCGATGAGGTTTTTTTGGGGTTTCACCGCCTGGCTGTGCTCCCCCCGCGTGCAAAGGGGTGCGCCGGGCTGGCGGCACGCCGGGAAGCACTGGCAGAAACCTGAAGCTTTTCCTCTTCTCCATCGTGCCGCAGCCGGGCCTCTGCCCGGATCCTGCAGGCAGCCGAACCTCAGCAGCTGAAACGCTGCTGCTGCTGCCCCACTGCACAAACCAGCCCCGCACCTGAGTATCGTGGCCCCGGGGCTGGCCGGTGGAGACTGCATCCCCAGGGAGGGTCTCTCCTCCGGGTGGCAACATGGGCTGAAAGAGGTCTCAGGGCTGTGCCGACACATCTCCAGCCTCCTCTGCCTCTGGTCCCATGCCGAGGAGGACATAAACCATCCGATGTGCCGGCCACACAACTGTGTACCCAATTATTTCCCTGTTAGCTGGGAGCCATTTTAGGATGCCCCTAGACCTTCTCAGCGGTGCTGGTGCCTGCGCTGGGCACTGTGTGGCAGTGGAGGGGCTGCCAGGATTCGGCAGCTACACAGGGGCCGGCATGTCTGTCTGTCTGTCTGTCTGAAAGGGGAAATTGTCTGTGCCGGAGCAGCCGGGGCTGCTGGGGCACCCCAAGTGTTTCGGGGTTTCCTTAAGGCACCGAGTGACAAAAATGACATTCCCTGGCCATTTTTCAACCAAGGCACGCCGCCTCCAGAGCTGCCCCAAATGCAAGCGGTGTTGCATCTGTGAGGATGCACCACCGCACATCATATTTGTAACATTAGAGCATCTGCCTTTTATAGTTGCATTATAATGTCCTGAGCTCCCTGGGTGTCTGCAAGAACATTCTGACAATATATTAAGTATGCTTTATCTATATTCAAATTACAGACTCAATAGCGAGGAGTAAAAATCAAAGCTAATCAAAGTCACCAGCAAAAGCCTGGCGCTGTAATCACACAGCGAGAGGCCACCAGCCTCACCTGGGAACGCCGTTCGGCAAGGAGAAGGCTTTCCCTTGTCATTTCCCATCTTCATTTCTCATCTTCCTCCTTGGCTTTTGGCCCTTGGGAAGAAGATCAGTGCTAAACACCACGCACGGTCCTCCCCCGGCACTGCCCTGCAGGGATGCGGGGTGCTGCCAACCCACAGCAGGGCTTGACCTGGGTCTCATCCTGCCCTAGAAACTGGGCTTTTTTGGTTAAAAATCAAGTGGCCGGCAACGTGGCTGCCTGGCGGGCAGGAGATGAACTTGGGAGCCGCTGAATCTCTATCCCTGTCTCTGACTTGCTTCATTGCAGCTATTTCTATAGCCAGGTCTTCGTGGTGATTAGGTGGCCCTAAGAGGGAGCTAACGAACGCCTGGGTGGGTTACGGGGTGGCGGTCGGTAATGACCTGGCCGTCCAAGGCAGAGCCCACTGGTAACCAAAGTTTGCACAAGGGCTGCTGTTTAACAGACATAACGGGTGGTACAGAGCTCACCAAGAGGAATAACTACGATGCCAAGAATCTGCAACAGCGGACGAACTGGCAGCATTTTCGCCACTGTGTGTTGGTTTTGCAAACAGCAACCGAAATGCCCTGAAAACCACAGGCAACCGAGCCAGCGGGCAGCTGCGTTTAGTTCCCCTGGGCTACGCGGCGAGCCCCACGCCATCGCCGACGGCTGGTAATGCCGGGGGCTTCCGCAGGCACTGGCCCGGCTCCGCGGCCATGCGGGGAGCCCATCTGGGCATCCTCAGCTATCCATCATGGGCTGTAATAAAACCATACCTAAGGCACATTTGATAAAATAGATGTGATTCAATTCTCCATCATTTTTGTCTCTAAAAGCATTAAAATCAGCTTTATTTCTTTTCCTTGGGGAAACATCGTTACCTCCCTGCATCACACGAGCTTTTCCCACCCTGGCTCCGGCTCCTGCCAGAGCATCCCGTGGCCGAGCCCGCAAACCCGTGAGCGCATTGCCTTGAAACCCCCCAAGGCAGGACTGCAAAGCCGCACTGCTGGAAATTCATCCCCGTATTTATACCGGCATCTTTTCCGCAGCGAGCGGATGCAGCCTTATTTCAGTGCCTCTGTTGTTCCCTATTACTCCAACGGTGCTTGAAGAGCTATAAGGAGGAAAAGCGCAGCTATAATTAGCAGTGCTGACTAACCAGGGTGGCAAACAAGCGCGCTGCGCCCACCAGCCTCCCCAAAACGGGGTCATCGGGGCCCTCGCACCGCTGGAGAGCGCGTGAAGTCCTACATTCAAAGGCTTTGCATAATCTTTGTGGCTACGGGGTGGAAATGAGGCCATTTTCTCGCCGCTGCTGCCGTCGGAGAGCGGGGACTTCTCCCGGCGCTGCTTCGGCTGCTGTGCTCCAGCCTCCCAGCCCGGCAGGAGGAAGGACCAGGGCTCCGTGATGGGTTTGGGGGTTGAGGTGCTGATGTCAAACCCAGGCAGTGGAGGAGGTGGAGGCAGGCAGGCAGGAGTCCGGCTTATAAAATCATCCGGCTCTGTTGAAAAACAGTTGATTTGGCTGAAAAACCTCTCTCACGGGTAGCTGGAATGGACCCGTTCGAGGGCCCAGCTTGCAGAAGTGACTTCTGCCATCCTGCCTGCAACAGCACCGTTGCAACCTGACTTTTACCTCTTGGAGAGCTACGGATGGATGGTTGGCTTTTGCAGCACCAGGGAACACAGGTCCCAGCCTGCCCTGTGCTGCAGAGATGTTGCGAGACCTTCCCGCACCAAAATGAAGTATCTCTGGGTTGTCTGGTGTGGGGATGGTGGGGACGCAGTGTCTCACCGCACGGTGGCAATTAGACATCCAGCTGCTGTGAATGCTCACCCAGCTAGCGGCAGCCTCAGAGGGGTGCGGGCACCAAGGGGACGCGGGGCGGTTCGCAGCAGGGACACTGTACCCCAGCTCGCACATCAGCAGGTTTGGCCCGGGAGGCTGTTGGGGTTCCCATCGTTGGGGCCGGGCTCAGCCACGCTCTGGCAGCAGGTCCGGGCTCCCAGGGACAGCCCTGCTCGAGGACTGCCTGCGTCCCTTCATCCCGCTGGCGCCTGCGCGGGGACAGGACCCCATTGCCCCGTGCGCAGAGACAGGACCCCACCGGTGCATGCACGGGGTAAGGACTCAAACGGCACGTGCACGGGGACAAGCCCCCCAGGGCGGATGAGCGGGGGCAATGCCAAGCTGTGCCAGGAGGGAAGGAGCAGCCCTGTGTGATTTGAAGGCTTGCTCTGACTTCTCCTCCCGATTCCCACCAAACACTCAGGCCAAACCAGGGGGAGGATTTTTTCCTCCTTCCTTCGGCGGTATCATTCCCACCTCCATGATTTTGCTCCAAGTCCTCAAGCTCCACCGCTTTCCTGAGCCAGAGGAACACGTTTTGAAGCACCTTTGCTGGCACGCACCGTGTCACCATATGTCAGCTCAGCTCTGGCGGGCAGGGCTTCTGGGGCAAGGTGTTTTTGCTGCAATAAAGGGCTTTTGCACTGTATTTTCCTCCTTCTCCCAGGCTGCATTTGGTGCTCTGGCTGGCTACCTCATCAGGAGTGACTGTGTTTCCCCTACGCTGCGATTCACCAAGCCGTAGGGAACACTGGGAGCATGCAGGATGCAAGGCAAAATATTAAGGCAAATGATTGTGATAATTAATAATTAACAATAACCTAATTTACCTGACACGGCACAGAGGTAAGGAAGGTTTTTTGTGGCTTTGGAAGGGGCAAAATAAGAAAGATTCTTTAAAAAAAAGAAACCCCGGAGTCTTTCTGCAGCTGAGCGCAGGGCTGCCTTCCCTCCCTGCTGGTCTCTCGGCCACCTGCTGCCACCAGCGTGACCTTTCCAAAGCCAGGCTTGGAGCGAGCTGCTCCAGAGGAGCTCGGTCGCTGCGCCCGCGCTGGGCCCATCGTAACCCCTGAACCCCGGCAGGGACGCAGGTCTGAGGACCGGGAAGGTCCCAGGTCCATGAAGAAAAGCCGTCGGCTGCCCTGCAGCCGGCGATACATCAGCGCCGAAAGAAATCTGCAGCCACCGCGTGCTGGCGGGGATGGATTTGTTGCTCCATTGCAAGCGCTAAACCCCCATGCTGATCCCTCCCGAAGCGCCGGCACGGGGGGGTGTTAGGCAGCCCACCCAGCGGGGAAAAGCCCCCCGCGGCAGCGCTCAAAGGACCTCCAGCCTCTCCAGTTCCTTTCCCGCTGGGCAGGAAGGACGTCGGGTTTCATAAAACCCGGGGAACAAGTTCTCAGCTTTGAAGTCGAGCAAAAGGCAGCTCTGACACCCCCTCGCCCAAGCACAGCCGGTCCTCTCTATTTATTGATTTTAACTCTGGCTTCTGACATTTAAACAGGATCCTATGTGGAGTCACGGCGCCGGGCTCCCCCCTGAGCATCTCCCGAGCACAGGCACATTCCCTGGAGTTAGCCTGAGGATCTCATTGCCCGGATCCAGAGCCCTGGTCTGAAATGTGGGGTGGGCTAGGACTTTGTCAGAAAAAGGTCACAGCTGCTCGCTGGTAAGTGAAATAACTCGCGTAAAGCAAGCGCTTGGCTTGGAAAAAATTCAGCTTGAGTTAGGGAGAGTTATAACCGAGTAAAGCCAAGTGCTGGGAGCCGCCAGGAGCAGCCCCATGGGCTCACGTGAGATGCTGCCTCCCCCCGCCCTCCCGCTGCCTGCGTGCCCGAGCCGGAGTCTGGTGGGGCCCAAAAAGAGCTAAAAATGCCCAGCTGCCCCTAAAATTATTAGTAACAGAAACAACACGGAAAAGGCGGACTTCAGCCCCCTGCATACAACAGGCTGGGTCGCTCGTCCAGCTCAGAGCACAGGCGTGAAGTCCTCGCCCCATCAATATGCGGGCGATGCTATTTCTGCCTATGAATATTTCAGTAGGAGCGGTGAAGCTTCCTGGCTTTCCCCGGGCGCGGGGTGACGTTTGCAGGCAGCACCGCTGCAGGCCACGGCCGCTGCGGGCGCCGGGCTTGCCAGCAACCTGGGTCTCATCCCAACCTTCAGCCCGAGCCCTATGCACCCGGATTTTGGGCATATGGAGGCATTTTTCCCGCCCTGGGCATGGCGTTTTCTCCTTCAGCACCACTGCCCAGGGCTGCGTCTCAGTAGGGGGAATTTTCCCAGGATAAAAGAGACATTTCCAGGAGCGCAAACGCCAAGCTGGAGCGAATTGCTGCTAAGTATACTGGGAATCTGCCTTCTCCATCCTCCAGGCTGGGGTTTAAACCAGGAAAGTCCTCTATTCCCAAGGGATTTCCCTTTGCCCTGGGGACTTTACCCCAGAGCTGCGCTGTGCCTCTCCCTGCAGCAATGCTGGAGGTCGCTTGGCTGGGAAACATCGTCCCCCCAAGATTCCCACAGCCGAATTTACAGCAGTAAGACACTTGGCAGAGGGAGTGAGAAAGTAGAAAACTAGCAGTGGGGAAAGACCCTCCAAATACTTTAAACCTGCCAAATCTGAAGGGATTGGGGAGGTCTCGGTGGGAGTTCCTGGGAGCGGAGCAGCAGTTCCCCTGGCATGTGCAGAAGAACGATGCACGGCGCGGACAGAAGCAGGGTGCGTGGCACAGGTCATGCTTGGCCCCAGGGACGCGTCACCCCATGCTCAGCTAGGACTGAGCCTGTGGGTCCCACATGCCGCAGGCAGCCCTGGCACCGGCACCGGCTGGCTGCCCACCGCGGCTCCTGCTTCCCACCGCCGGCAGAGAGCTGCAGGGGATTTACACTTCGCAGTGCAGAGACTGTTTGCATCCGATCTGCCTTTATTTACCACCTGGGAGTCCCCAAGCAGGGTGAGGGCGGCGGGACGGCTGGGGAGGATGAAACACGGGACTGCACCTTCCCATCCAGTTTTGAGCTATATTTCCCTTATTTTTTTAAATTCTTTTCTCCCAAAAGGTCAGCTCTCTTGTCAGAGCTAGATGTCACGATCACCTTCCCTGATATCAGTGTAATCGTGTTTGTTGAGTCACTTGTTTAACGGGAAGAGGCTGCTGGTTGCTATAGGGACGGCAGCAGAGGGGAGAGGATCCCTTCGTTACCCTAATGACTGCTTGTGACAGAGAAAACGCAACCCCAAACAACTCCAGGCCAAACTCCCCTTCATCATAACTTTCGGACAGTTTGATATGCCGGGCTCTTTCCCCAGCCGCGGGGCTGCAGGGATGCCTGGGCAGGTCCCTGAGCGGGGGACAAGCTCGAGTCTGGGGACATCACGGGGCTGGGAGGTGGCGGGGACCGGGGGGGGATACGGGTGAGCGCGGTGCTCGATGTCGGGCTTGGGCACCATGGGGAAACTGGGAGCCGCAGGGGCTGCAGGGGTGAGGGAAGGAGACACCCATGAGCTCCCTGCCACCGGCTCGTTAAATACCCATCCCTCCTTAAGCTGTTTCTCTATATCCCAGGAAAAACTGTGGCTCCCGGGAGTGCCAGGGCTGATCCCTTTGCAAGGCGGCCGGTGTCCTGGTTTGCAAAGGTGAGACGCTGGCAGCGCCGGGGGAGCTGCGGCTGTTTGTCACCTTTGGAAACGAGGCCACCGGGTCACGGAGTCCAGCCGCCAAGGTCGCCAGGACCCATCCTCTCCCGGCTCGGTGTTTGCCAACCTTTCTCCCCGCTGGGTGTCATCGCCATGGGGCATCCCTGTCCCGCAGTCGGGCACCTCCCAGGGGCACCCGCTTGGTCCCTTCATCCTTTGCTACACCTTCTCTCCCATGCCAGACGGGGGGATTTATTCCCCAATCCGGTCCCGGAGGAGGCTCCCGGCCACTTCTACAGGGGACGGGGGGGGGAATTCTGCCAGGTCCATTCCTGCAGACTCCCACCGCTGTCAGTAACCCCCCACCGTCTGCACGATGCTCGGCAGAGGCACCGCTCTCCCCTGGGACACCCCCTGCTTTCCCAGCTCTTCATTAGGGAACCGCTAATTACCACCATAGTGTTCATCGATGCCGTTTCACCACAATGCTCTCGTTTTGTGTAAACGGGCTATATTTAGCTCCGCTGCTCCTGCCGGGGATGCAGCTTTCCCGCTCACACTTCTTCCTCTGGATCAGGAGAATTTGGTGCCTCTTGATGGTGGGGAGGAGAGAGGGGAGAAACCTCCAGCCTTCAGCCGTGCTCCTCAAAAAGGTTCGTACTTGCTCTCTGCCGCAGGAGTGGGGTTTGAAAAGCTCCTTAATGGGCTCCCAGCAGCCCTGGGTTTCAGAAAGGAACATCCTTTCCCCTTCACAAATCCCACCGTGAAAAATAAAAGGTGGGAAAAATAAAAGGAGAATAGCACCGGGGGAGACCCGAACCTCCTGGGTACCGGCCGGCCTGTCGCCTCTTTGGCAGGCAGCGCTCGAGACATTGCAGAAGAGCACGTTTTTGGGTGCTCTGATGCCACGGTTGCATCGACAGCGATGGGGAAGGCTCTCTCCTGCCATCTCTGTGCTCTCCAAGCAGCCGTGGCCCCATCAAGCCCGACCCCACAAGCTCCCCAAGCATTTTGGGAGTTATTCATGCTGGCAACTCCGTGCCCTTGGAGGGGGAGTTACTGGGCCATTGCCCCCTCTGCTCCATCGGCTGCTTGGCACAAGCCTGGTGGGTCCCATGGCTTTCCTCCATGCAAGAAAACCTCTAACACAGCTGATCCTGGAGCAGCTCCGGGGATGGGGACATCGGGGGGAGCGGCTGTCACCGGAGGAGATGCAATGGAGAAAAAAAGCATTTGGTAAAGCGATGGCTTCATGGGCGCAGCAACGTGGCTCTGCGCTTCGAGCACTCCAGCCCTCTCTGCCCGACCCATCTCACCCCCGGGTGCAACATGGGGATCAGCGCAGGCACCCATATTTTGCTGTCGTCCTTGGCGCGCTGGTCCGTGTTGGCGCTGGCTCTGGCTTTGGGCAGAGACCCCAAACCCTGTGCAGCCGCTGCGGGGGCTTGCTGGGGCCCCCACCCTCACCAGGTCCCGCCGTGCTGCTTCCCAAGCGGTGGCTCTCAGCCTCTCTGTTTGTTTGCAAACAGGCTGCTGGGGACGGCAGCATGTGCTCAGCTGCAGCATGACTCACGCGTGGCTCGGCGGCTCGGGGACCCGGAGATGCTGCTGGTGCGATACCGCCGCGAGTGCCTGGGAGAGGGGATGGGCGCAGCTCCGCTTCCTCCGGGGCTCAGCGGGGAGCTGGGTCTGGCCGTCCCTGCCCGCAATGCCCAGCCTGGGCATGACAGCCCCGCACGGGGGGACACCCATCCCACCTGCACCAAGTGATGGGGGTACGAGGGGCAAACCTGGGACATCCCCATTGCTCGGGAGACACCCCTTTCCTCCCGCACTTGCTGCCTCTGACCCAGCAGAGGCAACCAGGAGGTATTAAGGAGGCAGGAAGAAGCTCAACTGGCATCACGGCTGTGCAGCAGCCTGGAGCCCATGATTTATTTATTTCCAGGCACAGTTTATGCGGGTGAAAACTGCTGCAGAGATGAAGTTTTCATCTCTCCCCAGCGGAGAGCAAGGGCTGGGAGCGAGCTGCAGAACCGCAGGCAGTGGTGCTGGGCACCCCGCAGCACCCAGCACCCAGCACCGACAGCCCCGGTGAGGTTTGTCCTCATGAAACCCACACGGGGCATCGCAGGGCGGCCACGTGCCAGAGCAGCTACCTGCTGTCTCAACTGCAGAAACCAGTGTCAAGGTCATTATTATGTTTTATGCACTACATGTACCTTAGTGCTACACGCAACCCCCCTGCAATGTTTTCAGACACCTCGGGGAGGAGGATGCAGGTGAATCCCCTTAACTCAGCCCAGTGCGGTGCCACTCCTGCATCCATGCTCCTCCTCTGCAGACCCCACTGTCCCCAGGGCTGGCAGGGCTGCTGCAGCCAAAACCGCCCCAGAGAGCCCAAGCCTCTGTCCTTTGGGAAGGGATTGGTGGTTCCCCATCTGCTTCATGGGGTGTCTCTCCCCAAATCTGCCTCGTTGCGTGCCTGAGTCCCTCAAATCCTGCCCTGTTGGGTCCCTGCATCCCAAATCCCACCTTGTTGAGTCCCAACCCCCCAGATCCCACCTCAGCGAGTCCCTGACCCTCAAATCCTGCCTCGCTGGGTCTCTGCACCCCAAGGCCCATGACCCCAGAGGGGACAGCCATGCCCACATCCCCCTCTGTCCAACGGGGAGGGGGAGATGCTATATGGCCATGCAACTAAACGATCATTTTAAAGCCCGGTGCGTAATTAAATCTGATCCAAAATCCCCCAGCTCAGGATCATCTGCGGCCAAGTGGCTATTTCAGCAAGGCAAAAAAAATCCCCCTCCTTTCCCCATCAGGTGTTTCTTGAGATGCACAAGAGGCAAAATAGCTTCTTTAAATAGCCGAGCACAAGAGGCAGTTTGCAGAGGTGGAAGCAAGAGGCAGCCGTGCTCCCGCTCCTGCTGCGGCTCTGAAGGTCAGCCCCACACACAGCCTGCCCCGGCTTCACGCCAGGATACCGCGGGCAAGCGAGCAGAGGGCTATTTTTAGCCGCTTGGCTTTTTAAGAAAACAAAACCCCATCCAGGAAAAACACCGCTGATACATTGGGAAAAATAAACCCAGCCCCGATCCTGGTCCTTAGGAGCAGCCCGTGCCCTCCGGGGAGCATCCCCGCACCCTCCTGCACTCACAGACACTGCGCTGGGGTTGGGGACTGGACCCCCCACCCCGGCTTACTGCAAATTTAGAGAGACATAGGGGATTTCGTCCCAAGGCACAGATTGTTTGGATTGCCTGTCTCTGTTTAACTGGAAATAGGGAAGTGAATGCTCTGACCGGGGTCAGAGCTGCTACTCGGTGCACAGTCCGGGTGCTAGACGGATGCTGTGGCATTAACCGGTGCCTCAGCTAAAACCTTGAGTGAGTGCGGAAGGGGAGGGGAAGCGGATGGCAGCGAGGGTTTGTTTGCGGAGCACCCATGAAAGGTGGGGCCAAGGCTGCCCCGCGAGCCCGGGGCACGGCAGGAGCCCCACCACGGCAGCCTGGCTCAGCCCCTTGGGGCTCTTTCGGATTCGGAGCCGGGGCTGGACACCCACCTGGAAGCTCGGGCCTGTCCCTCTGCCGGTCTGGCAGCCACGGTAGAAGCACCCCAAGACGTCCCGCCGTTGGGCTGCCCGCAAGCACCTTCCTCCCTGCCGCTGCACTTACACGACCAGGCAAAACCAGGGGCATATTTTTTCCCCTTAATTACAGTATTTTCATCCTCGAAACCTTTCAAGGCGAGCGTGACCCTGGTGCCCGCAGCAGCACATGGAGTGTGACACAGTCCCGGTACCAAGTCCTCACCTTCCCCGTGTCCTGCAGTGGGATGGGTGCTGGCCCCTGCTGCCCAGCCATGGGGGACAGGAGGGAGCATCTTAGGAGAAATGTCCCCAAAACAGGGTGTTTTGGCTACCCGAGATGCCCCGGCAAGGGACAAAACCCTGGTGGGGGAGCAGGGCTGTGTCTGGGCAGTGCAACCTGCTCAGCAGGATAAGTAAAAGAGAGTTAATCACAAGAAGAGCCGGCTGGACGTCCCCCAGCCGGACCATCCAGCTCATCCCTGCATCTACTGCTCCTGACTCACCGGCAGCTCCGCGACGGCTGCCGACAGCTTTTGAGAGAGCCCCAAGTTACGCTGCAGCGAGGGCAACAGGAGAAAAAGACAATGCCCGGCTTCTCCCGGCACCCGAGGAAGAGGTGATGCCACTCGAGCGGTGCGGGGGAAGGCAGCAGCCCACGGTGCCGACTCAGGGAGCGTTGGCTGCCGAGGGGGCGAGCGGCAGTTTAAATCCATCAAAGACGTACAAGTCGAAGGGAGACCTCCCTAAACGCTTCCCACCAGGCTCGGAGGAAAATCAGGGTGGAAATGGATGGGATGAAACCCAGAGCAAGATGGCATTAATCATTCCTAAACCTACAGCGGCGAGATGGAGAAGGGGTCTGCGGGCCAGGAGAGCGGCTGCTCAGTGATTTTGGGGCATCCCAGCTGCTCGCACGAGCGCTCGGAGGAGAGCCAGCTCCCTCCCAGCAAGATTCACCAGCCTGGTGTGTTATTTTTTTCCAGTGCCAAGATATAATTAGTGCCAGTTCTTCAGGAGCTGTCACTCACCGTCATGCAACGTTTGCTTTTCTTAGGAATATGACTAACTGGCAAATGATTAAACACGCTCAGGGAAGGAGGAGAGGGAAGTGAATTTTTTTTTTCCTCCCTGGGAAGAAAAAAAAAAAACCCGACAACTTCAGGAGCCACTTTGCGGGCCCCGAGAGCGGAATAAACTTTGACGGTGCTCGAGGAGGGATGCGTGAGCCACCCACCAGTCACGCTGTGTGGCCCGCGGCTCCTCCCAGCACAAGGGTGCTCGGAGCCACGGCCGGGGTGGTGGGAGTCACCGAGATGCTCGTAACCACGGCTGCTCTGCAGGGACGCGACCACAACAAAAAGTCAAGCCACCTTCCTGCCAACCTCCTATTTTTCCCTTCCCGTTTCCCCCGTCGCTCGCACCTACAGATGGTGCTGCAGAGGATGCTCTTGTTTGCGCTCCCTCCCAGCAGAGCCCTTTTAACACAGCGGGTTTCTCGAAGCTCATCTCCTTGCCAGCGTTGCTTCGAGGAAGGATGCCTCTCCCGGGGACCGAAGGCGGCACCGCTGTAATTACTGCCCTTTAGCTGCGACCCGCGGCCCGCGCTGCAGCCGAGAGCTGAGCTGTGGCCTCCGGAGAGCCCGAAATTGGATCCCGCTCTTTCAGATGGGTTATTTCGGAGAGGTTTTATGTTTTGTTGGAAAATATTTTTAGAAGAAGATAATGCAGTTGCCAGCTCTCACGGGAATCCGTCTGTCCCCGAGTCATTGCTGTTGAAGCACTTGGCTCAAACTGTGGAGAAACAGCGGGGAGAAACTGGTTTTCCTAAATCCAGTAACCTCCTCCTGTTGGGGGACGAATGGGAAACTCTGGCAAAACCAAAGCGTGGCCTTTCTGCCGGGCCTGAGGCTAAAGAAACTGAGAGGTCCCAAAAATTCAAACCCAGGTTTATCTTCGGTTTTATACCAGCCATGAGAAACCAGGCAAATAAGGGTAAAATCTCCATTCAACTCTTTGCCTAACTGCACCTTCGGGTTAAGTTAATGAAAATATTTCCATTTTGCTCTGTCCGGTGGCTTCACGCATCCTTTAATGCCCCTTCCCGGCCTGAAGACTCGCTCTCTGATCCTCACTACCCTGCACTTGTCCCCACGTTTCGGGGGACACCCCGAGCGCCTGGAGGGAGGCTTTGAAGGGTGCCAGCGAGCGCCCTCGGTGCAGGGGCACGGAGGTGTCGGGGCCGTTCCTCCATCCGCGTCAGCAGCAGGTACCAGCGTGGTTTGGCTCTTTTATGCTAAAATGACGGCAAAGAATTTTGAAGGAATAAACTGGATTTTTTCCAAACTCGTGGCCTTTCGCTTGGAGAAATATTGTGAGTCAAAATCTGAAAATGAACAGTTTAACGTTAAAAAAAAAAAAAAGGGAACTTGGAAGGGATTGCCAAGAATAACACTTTTTCCCCATGACTACCACGTGATGCAATTCGTTGCGCCCTTGCCGGGGAGGACCTGGGGGTTTGCCGGCATGAGCGTGGAAGCAAAGGGACCCGGAGGAATTTCGTAACGGAGCAATCTTCAGGCACTGATGTATTTTATCTTGGCTTCTCCAGGTGACGGGGAAGGGGGACCTACAGGTGTGGCTCGGACTTGAAAGAACACATGGCAACGTGATGGTGCCCCAATTACAGGCACACGGGTTTCGTTGCCGAGGGCCCATCCACGATGCAGAGATGTGCCGCTGAGATGAGACTTTCCACCTGCAACAGCCCCCCGAACACGCGGAGTCCCCGCGACCTGCAAAGACACGGCTGCAGACCTGCTGCTTTCAAATTATCGAGCGCATTTCAAATTGCCCATCGCTGAGAGAAAAAGGAACAACAAACCCAAATTGCAGGGGCTGCAAATGAACCAAGACAAGGAGGACTCGCAAGGTCTGAAATCTGCGCTGACACTGACGCGAGGTTCGACTGAATACATCTTTCCTGCTGGCTTTCAGCGGGGTCTATCACACAAAGACCTCCGAGATACCAACCCTCTGCTCCCAACTGCCTCTGGGCACAGGCGGCCCCGCACAGCAGAGCTTCCAGATGCGGTTTCCCTTCCTTTGGGCCACCCCTTCCCTCCCCTCCCTCCGTTTCTTCACAGCACAGTCCCTGCTTTCTGCTTTACAGCGCTGCAGTGACTTGTTGCAGTAGATGCAGGCTGCTCCTCCCCGGAAGGTAACAAAGGCGCTAACGGAGTGCTAATTAGGATACTTAATTACAGTCCAAGTTATTCCGCCCCTGCTGAAAACCACCTGCTATTTGCTTTTGCGTCTATACCTAGGGGTGGACAGAAGAAGTAGCTTCAGCCCCACTTGACCTTATCTTCATCCATGGCCACGGTCTGGTGGTGAGCAGCAGTCTGAGGTTCACTCTAGCTGGCCAGCTGGAGCTCCTGTTAGCTCGTCCCTTCTAAGTCCAGGCCTTAAAGCCAAGAAAGTGTCTCTTTCCACCTCTATATTCCTCACACAATATATTTTGCTAAAGCAGCTACGCTCCAGATAAAAACCATCTTGAAAAAGAAATGAACTCTGGGTAGATCTGGGGATGTTCCCAACTCCAAACGCAGCTCAGGCCCCAGCCTTGCCCTTCTCCCCTTCCTTTGCAGGCTTTCTCTTGTACACTGCCTGTGACTCGGAAATCACCAGGGAAGACCCAGCTGGGACTATCTGATTTTTTTTTTTTTACACAAATTGCAGTGTGATGTGTGCGTCCACCGCACGCCCCGGCTTTGGTGCAGCTCCCTGGGGCTGGATCCAGGTGCAGACGACGTTTCTCAGCAGCATGGCATCAAAAGCATTTTGCCCTCAATAAATCTGGGCCAACGTATCTAGAGTAATACTTTGGGGGCTCTGATATTTTAAGGCCTTCGTAAATCCTTTCTTAGCTTTGCCCTTCAGGTCCAACTCCTCCTCTCGGGGTTTCTAAGCTACCCTCTATTTCAAGGCCCCTGTGCTTCACTCCCCATCCAAGCTGACACTGGCTCATGGATCCAGTCCCCATCATACCACGTGGGTCTCAGAAAGCATCTGCTCCTACACCCATCATCTCCCGTGTCCCAGATCCACTTCCCCAGACAAACGTATCCTGGCATGGCACGAGGTGCCCTGACGAAGGGACGAGTTACCGACCACAGCTGCTGGAGACTCTTCGTTCTCATGCAGAATCGGCACGTTCCACATCAAGGCAGCGCAGCAGCCTCATGCTCTCCCTCACCGGAGTCCCCTGGCAGCTCACTCTTCATTCATCTCCTTTGGGAGGCAGCTAACGCACCAGCCTCTGAACGGCATTCAGCAATTCTGCTGCTCCCCCCGTCACCCCTTTCCTTTCGGGGACCGCAGCAGGAAGCGGCGCTGGCCATCTCTCACCTCCTCAGATGTCACGGTCCACCTCTCCAGGCCTAGCTGATCTCGTTACGCTTTCTTTTCAAGAAAAAGCTTTGCAGGAGGTAACCAATTCTCCTACAACAAGGTCCTGAAGTCGGATTTTCATAATCTCTACCCAGTTTTTAGTAGTTTCTGGACAAAAATTCAGAAGATTGTACTGTTTCTGATAAAGACGAAGGGGGAAAACAATTAAGTACATTGCTGAAGTGCTGATAACCACTGCAGCGATTTGTATTTGTCATTTGCATTAAGAAGCTTTTAAAACAACTGACAACCGCTGAACGTGCTCGTCGTTCGCAACCCAAACAACACGCTGCCACTGCGTAATTCGTCCTTCCCTTTCAGGGCTTTCTCTCTCCTGCCAGGGGCAGCGCAGAAACGTTGCACGCGCGGCGACAGGCTCACACCAGCAACAGCCCGATCAGGGAGGCAGGAGCTCAGGCTGCCCAGGGACCGACGATGCTCTCCAGCCCACGCCACCAGGCCTAACGCTGCTGCAGACTGTTGTAGGCACAGCCTCCAGCAGCGAGATCCTCGCCCTGGCCTCGGGCCGCTCGGTTCTGCTTTAACACGAAAGCAGCTTCCCAGATGCGACAGAGCCAGCACGCATCCCCTCCGAACGCACGCTGACACGAAGGGGAGTTAGTTAAAACGAGCAGCCAGGTGCTAGAAAGGATCAAACCATTTTCCTCTGCAAAGCACTGCCTTCAGAATAAAAGGCCAAGATGACCCTCACGCTAGCCCACCGATACGGCTTCGTCTTTAACCTTACGTTCTCCGAACTATCACTTACAGACATCTAATCCCAGTCGGCTGCTGCTTTCAGGAACCTTTCAGGTTCCTGTTTTTCAGGAACCAAACAAAGCAGGCTGGCTGGGTAGGTGGAAGCAAATTCTGTAGATAGGACTGATTTTGCAGGAGCGGGAGGGAAGCAGACAGAAGTAGCCCGAAGGTTAATTAGCGCAACAGCAGCAAATCCTAGCAGGACTTTACATGTTGAGAATTAATTATGTTTCAGGGGATTGTTTCCTTTTGATGAATGCCAAGGACTACAATGGGAAGGTTTTACTTGTCTCAGGGGCCTTTGTTAGTCTATTTTCTTTCTTGTACCAATCAAACATGATTTGTTTTAAACATACCCTAAACTGAGCTGGCATGGTGACTTTAAAAGCTCCTGCTGGTAACTAGAACATGCCAAGCACAAACACTAATTCATAAACAACCTCCGCTTCTGGAGTCTTTAGGGCAGAGCCTCTCCACAAACAAACTGTAGGATCTGCTGAACTGGAAGTGAAATGGCAATGCCGGTCGCATTTTGCTTCTGCTGCTGGTTAGCAGAGACAAATAACAACCGTGGGACGGTCTTCGCCCTCACTCCAGCGCTGCGTTCTGGAGAAGACCTGAAGTGACAAGACCAGCCCCCAAATCCTAGTATCAGTCCTGCCTCACCGGTACTCAAAGCTAAACCCACGCTGCTTTCAGACGTTCTGATTTTGGCTGTTTGCCCTCAGCAAAATTAATTCTGGGTAACACTCTTTCTAAAGTGACTGAAGGTCAAACTCACGTTCGCTAGAGTTAAAATTAGCTCCATTTATTTATTGCTCGTGTGTGACCCAGCAGGCCAAGGACCAGACAGTATTTTGGATTTAAAACGTGTTTTTACAGAGCAGCTGTCATTTTCGAATCTCATCTGCTTCCGTTGCGTTCTGACCTAGTCCCATGAATTCCTACTCACGGGAGCAGCCTTTGATCAAATTTCCCCCTTAGAAAAGTGAACTCCAGAGAACACCACAGAAATGAAGACCTGTCCCTGTAAAGCTCCAAGCCTATGCTATTATTTTTGCTTTTAAATGTCTCCGTTCCAGATCAGTCAGATAGTATTTGCAACAAAGTCTTACGGAGTCCAACGGCAAGGGGTGAAAGAGGAAGGAAAAAGGAAATCACGGGGAGAGGCAACGGCAGAGCTACAGGGGACGACGAGCAGATCAAGGAATACCGGCAGTGGGATGGGTGTCAGGGGAAAAGGCCCTGGGTTGGTTTGGTTGTTTTTTTTTTTAACCCTCTCCTCGGTTTACCAGCACATCAATTATAATCTATGACACTGAATTACTCATTTCTCTTGGTTTAAACGGCTTATGCGCAGGTTACATGCATGCAAATACAGCGGGGTCGGAATCCCTCAGCCAGCCGGCATGGAGGGAGAAGCTAGGGAGAGCGAGCGACTAAGCGGCTACTTTAATTTCTGCCTCGGATTGAAATTCAAGGAAAAGCATTTGGGCCATGTGCATTTGATCATACATGACCTTTATTGGAGACGGGTGGGGTCATTTATTATACAGAAGTAACATCACACCATTCTCTTCCAATTTAATTCCTTTTAGTCTCCTTATAAATCTGTAGCAAAAGTGCACTTTTAACAGTTTTTAATCTATAGTATATATCTTTCAATATTATCTCTCAGTCAGGTATTTTATTTGTAAAAATGTATCGCCAGATATACAAAATACATGTCTAGTGTACTACATTAATTTTTGTATTTACTGTTTAGATTATTTTTAACTCAGTGCTCTCTTTTTATTTTTTTTTGCAAGACTTAGTGATGACAGGCTTCTGGTAGCGCCACCAGGAGAGGACTCACAGCTTGTGTGTGAACAAGGGGAGAAGACTCTTAGCCAGGAACAATTTCCACACAATAGGAACGAGATGACAAAAACGTTTGCTGTTATTGAATATGTCTCTTAAAATGACAGTACTCTGTATAATAAAAAATAATTAAAAAACCCAATGTCCGTATTTTATCTTCTGGAAGAGGAGATGTGCCGGGAGAATGGAACCTGTACCCAGTTGGAATACAATGGTAATGATTAATTTGCATTTTGAAGACAGGAGTTAATTGCTAACATTACATTTCTGGTCATGATAAGAAGAAACAGATACATACAGCCACCACAAGAAACTGTTTGTGAAATGCTGTTTTCCTGAGGACAATATTTTGGTAAAATATTTTATATCCTGTACAAGCCACAGAATTGCATAAGTTAAATGTCCCCAAGAACAACAATCACCGGCATATACCGTGAACGGCTGTGCTGGGAGCAACCACACAGAGGACAGCTCTTGTGCCACCTAACAAGATGAAGAAAGGAAAATAGTCATTTCCACTGGTAGTTTAGAGCCAGCTGCGACAAGCTTTGGCACGGCAACAGGACTTTTCAAAAAGAAAATTACAGGAGATTTTCTGAGATTTCTTACAAACTTCCTTAGCCTTTTCTTTCTAGTTATCCTTGAGATTATAATATATACACACGTAACGGATAATTACTCAATTTCAGTCTTCAAAAGACTAACAATTTCCCCTGTTAAGCAAGGCCTATAGAGGTAAAACAATCAGAAGCATTTTTAGGGGGGTGTTATGATTCCCAGATCGATACAAACATTACCAACAGATGATGAGGAACACTTAGCAAGGTAATGTCTGGGTTGGTTGGTTGGTTTTCCTTCTTACTTGTTCATTATCTTGAAGACTAAGAACAACTGGATTAGTTACATAAATAATGCTTCCCTCGGTTAACCCTTCACAATTAGTGCTGTTTCTGTGTATTAGCATAGATTCAAAATGCTAGTTGCATCAGTTTACTATGTATTGAATGAAATGTTGAACAGATCCTGTTTCAGAATGAGGGCACTTTTGGTTTACGCAATAGCTCCAAGAAATGCTGTAACTTCAAACTTTCTACAGCGACTGGTTGCCAGACATAGTCCTCCAAAGGTAACTGCTTTTCTGCTCCCCTTAAACCCGCAGCAATGTGGCTTTGAGTCAAAACTTCTGCTTCAAAAGAAAAACGCACAACAGACTAGCCTGAATATGGACAAAGTTCTATACCTTCTGAAGAAACAGAACAGTAAAAATAAAAATATAAAGAGAAGCAGCGCTGTTAGTGTTATCTAAAACCAAGATAATGCATAATGGGGAAATTTACAATGCTGCAGAGAGTTTTTTTGTCTGTTTTTTTTATAAAAATTACAGACTTGACATTTCCAATATGTCTTAGCTTTGTACTGCTTCTCAAGTCTGAGTCACCAAAAATATCCAGCAACCAGCTGCTGTTCATATCCTAAAATATGCCTTCAGCTGACACTGAATATTGAAATCATTCTGCTAAAATACAGAAAAACGACGATGGTAGAAACCAAGGTATAGCCTCAGGCCAACATTAAATGGTAAAAATTCTACAATGCTACTTTTAAATCTCTTCTTCAGTTCATGAACAAATAAGCAGCCAGGTTTCAAGTAGAGGTAACACAGATTTTGGAAGATAGCACGTAAAAAAAGCCCAGAAAGAAAACTGGAACAAAAGCTCTTCTTGTTATGGCAGTCAGCACTAATCCTCCACAAAATGGCAGGGAGAAACCTGTATTCACCCTGCTGGATCTGTCCTGGTCCTACAGCAACAACGAGGAACTGCTTCTGCTGTCACAAATATGTTCCATTTGGACATATCTTGATCCCTTTTTTCTTTTATTTGTATACATGTATCTTTTGTCTTAGTCTCTTGACTGGTAGAAGAGGATATATCCAGATTCTGAGTTTTTGGAAATGTCTGATGTTAACCCATAGAATTCTTCAATGGCCTGGGCATCAATTTTCTGAAAATTAATAAGAGTTGTAATTAGCCTCAGTCGAAACACCACCCTAAGAACCCCTTTCCCAGACAAGGCATTATTTTCAGTTCCTGGGGGTGATGCTGGAAAGCCACGCGGTGTCAATACAACAATACTTCAATATCATTGAATCCAACCAAATACAACAAAACATTTTTTCCACTTATTACCTTATTCCCTATCGAAAAAAAAAGGAAATCAAGATGAAATAATAAACCTGTCAGAAGTGGTGCATTCTTAAGCTGGACTATAAAAAAAAAAGGGGGATCCATGAAAATGTATCCTTAAAAGAGCACATCATTTTTATATTTGCTTTCCCATTCAGACTGGCGTTACCTTTCCTGACTATAGGTTTGTAATGTAAACGGAAAAAAAAAAAAAGCAGTCACTGATCAGCAAAGAAGATTTTTGTACAGTCAGGAGTACATAAGGACCATCTTGAGCACATTTAACATTCAGCTAAAATAACTCCAGATTTTAAAGTTCTTGTGACCCTCTTACGTAGAGAAGTCCTGCAAGTGCTACTGGTAATTGTACCATGAAATCAGTGGATCTCATCCGATTATGATCTTCTGGTCTTACGAGAGCTTTCCTTCCTTAGGATTTGCTGGTACAATGCCTACTGGAGTATTATCACAAGGTTTGTGTTTTAAGAGAAATAAATTATTTGCCATATTAATAGAATTAAATGGTCTGCTTCTATTTAAAGCTGTGAACTATGTGCAGAAAAGCAGTTTTTCATTTTATACTCCAACCAGCAAGGCCTGTAGGGCATTTTAAAGGGCTTTTAAAGGTGCAAGTTCTACAGTCTTGATCCCGCTCCTGAGAATGACTGGCTTCACATTACTGAATTTGATTCTGCAGTCAGCGGAGAGCAAGCATAGAGACCAAAACACTGACATAAAACACTCCCAATGACCTGCATTACTCAGCACTCCACTGTGTTTTAGTATTTTAAAATACCTTTAGGACTCTGGATCCACAGAGATGAGAGGCTGAAGTAGCCTGAATTTGTTGTGGAGGACCAAAGGGAGACTAGCTTAAAGTTTCCCTTTATTCCCCAAGGAATAAAGTTGAGGAAGCAAAGAAATGTTCAGAATACAGGAGGCTCTGGGTGGAACACCTGCTTTGATCGTGAGAGGGAGTAGCGAAGACCAATTTGTGCTTACATTTTAAGAGAAAGGGACCACGTTATGACTCCATCAAGGAGCCTCCTCAGCTACAGAATCCCTCTGGCAGTGTGCTAAATCATTGCTCACCGAACAGACTTCAGCATCACCAACAAACACAAAAGCATCGGTTTCCCTGAGTGGCACTGCCAAACAACCTGCAAGTTTAGGCCACCCTTTTCCCAGCCATTTTGAAGCACAAGAAAAACAGACACAGTCAGTAAGTTTCCAGAAGATACATCAACTGCAGGACGGAGCTGCAGAAATTCCCCCTTGAATAGTTTTGTTAAACACTGTTAAAAAAAAAAAAAATAGGGGGAAAAAAAACCCCCCAAACGGATGTTTTGTCTTTCTCTCTTCTCCATTCAAGGGCTTCAGAGAAGCTGAAATACCGTACTGAGGGCTTTTGCATTTTCACACAATTTATTAACATAACGTCTACTAGAAACTGTTAGATACACATTTTAACAGAAAAATAGCAAAAGAACATTCTTCAGCCCTTGTAATATATTTAGCAGACAACTCAAACATGTTTTATTTTAAGTGCCAACTAACTTGCCATGCAATCAAGTCTATTTCCACTACTCATTTTGAATGCAACTCAAACATTTGATATAGATTAATTCATCCTACAGATATTTTTAGTTTTATCACTGCAAAACTGACTTCCTTTTTTAATTGCACTATCCACAGAAAACACAGTGGAACTGAAAAAGGATCATATAGACTCTATTCTTCCCACCCTTAGCTGACCACCTATATTGTGGACAGCAAAATTTTACCCAGTTGCAGCTTTAGAGTAACAACCAGTTGATGGTTTCACAACTACTTTTAGGATTCTGCAGCCTCACCCGGCATTATGATGATTTTTCCCGTTAATGAGCTTAAATATCCTTTGCTCATTTCCAGACAACTGTTCTGGTTCCCCAAACCAAATCCTCTTCTTGTGTACCATTCATAGCATTCAACTGAATGCTGCAAATCTCTGAAAAAGTATTTAAGCGAAGACATACAATCATCCTCCCCCTTTTCTCAATTTGGAGAACTCCCTGGATGGACACTTTTCCCTTTCTGTTTCAGATAAACATTGTCACTGTGCTGTATCACTTAGCTGCTCTAATGACAACATGTCAAATTAGCCAGAGATCATTTACTCAGGTTCTCAGTTAATTTTGCTTGGCACGGTACCCCATTTGGACTGATTTGCCTCCTGGGTTTGATGCAGTTGCTTTTCAGATACACTGTAGTATGTTTGATTATCATCTATCTCCAATTTAATTGACAGCTGGCCTTCCAACCAAATCCAAATAGATAAATAAATATGACTTCACCACTTCTGACATTTAGTGGGTAATAAGGATAAACTACTTCCTATTGACAGTTCAGAGCTATTAATTCGTATCACTTGCCAAAAATGCAGCAAAGCTTTTTAACCATATTTAAGGGGAAAAAGCTTTCTTCTGTGTTCTCTTCCAGTTGCAATATCTGTATACAGCTACAATGGCTTTGGCCTCATCTTCTGAAAACTAATACCTGTTTTGTTATGTAGCCAGTTCACACCCAGAATGTTAAGTCTCCAAAGCTTAAAAAAAAATTGAAAAAAATCTGCTTTCATGTTCTTAAGAGTTTCTGAAGAGCAGAAGGCTCCTGTGGCTAGCCCTAAAACCAGACACTTATGCAGAATTCACATTTTAGGGGCTTTGGGGGGGGGGGGGGGGGGGTGTTTGCCACTTTGTTTTTGAGGACAACCTCTGTCATACACGTCATACATAGCAATATATTTCCTGTGATGTCGCCTTAAGGCCAATCACAAGCAGTTTGCAAACAGTACTTGGTCAAGTTCAGAGTAGATATTTAAATTTCTTTAGGCAGCAGATGGAACTGACAAAAGGAGTTGCGGCTTTACTTCACTTTTTCAGCGAATAGCCTACAGCACTAGTAAGGAACTAATTCTCAAGAGCTGATGACAAAGCGGGGAGAGAGAGAACAGCTGAGTAAAACTGCAGCTACTTCTTCCAGCAGCCTGTAGCATCAGCAGAGGAAGAGCAGTCTCCACTATCCTGTTCTCCTTGATCACTGAATCGCCAGAAATTCAGGTGAGTTCTAGAAGGTCAAGGAAAGAGAAAGGGTGGTACTTCCTAGACAGCGGGAGGTGAGATGTAAGCTTCGTGTTCGTCACACGCTTAGAAGGCAGGAGCAGCTACAATGGATAGTCAGTGAAGAGATCCTCTGGGGCAAACCCAGCAGGAATCCTTGTGCCACACTCTGCAAAGCAGGTCAAGGAGCAACTGTTCATCAGAAAGGGCCAATGATCTCAAATGACTCATGTGCAAAATGCACGTGCAGTTTTTCATGCCCTCCACCGGTAGGAAAAACAAAGCCTAAATTTCACAGAAAACAAGTAACACATGCAAACGCCAGCCAGGGAGAGTCTTCCAGCAGGAAAAGGAATCTTAAACTTCCAGATCCGCAGCTGGGGCAGAGGTAGTGCTACAGGACGGGGCTACATCGCCAATCCTAATCAAGACAGTGAAAACTCAAAGAACCATGGAAAACACAAAAAGTAGAAATTTCAGATCAAAGAGCTTTATTTTTACAGCATTTTAGATGAACTCTGTAAAAGAAGATGAACTTAAAAAAGAAAGCCATGATTAAAGTTAGAAAAGCAACTTAAAGGGAAAAAAAAAGCATCCCTCCAGGAGAGAGGCACTACATTCTAGCTTACTTGTGACAGCTCCTTGAATTTATTGTCCAATAACAGACAGCACATATTTAAAAGCTATGTTTTGGCACATCTATAAAAGTGCCAACAGTGTTTGCAGATAAAAAGAAATTCCATTTTGACCTAAAAACTAAGATACAACATAAAAGTGACTGATAGAAAACAAAGATAGAACAAGAAGATGGTTATTTTACATCTACTTTTAAAATGTAAAGTTTATCTCCTGGATGGAAAAGACAATGAATACTTGCATTTAAAAATATTGAAGTGAACACTATTTCCAAAATTAGCTGACACAATTACATACTTCAGCCATGACAGAAACAGAGGAAAATAACCCTCAAAATACAATAATGGGAGAAAGGCAACTGTTCATAGTCATACAAGCTATCCAAATCACCAGAAAGTCACCCCGATGCTCAAAGCTAAACAAAGATTAAAAAAAAAAAAATTGGAGAATGTACTACATCTTCTTTATATCAACACAAGCAAGGATTTTGCTGCGCCTGTTTAGACACTTAGTGTCAGGCCTTAACCTTGACCATGAGATCTCGGAGGCAAACAGTACATTTTCATCTTTACAAAAAGCAGTTCTACTGTGGTATTTGTTCTACTGTTTGATATTTGCTTAATAATTATGTGAAATACACGGATATATAAATATTTTGGATATTAGTCTTTACAGACATGTTACTGGAAAAGTTAAGGAAAAATTTGCTTGAGCAGACTGTTTAAACATTATTGCCAATAGGCCAAACATCTTGGTATACCCTTAGGACCTTACTACAGTCTCCCAAATCTTTTTTCACAGTTTTTCTACACTTCAGTTTGTTGGGGAAAACTGCCTACAAAAAAAGGTTAGAAGTTCTTAAACGCAGCAATGAAATGCAACTAGCACAAAGCGAGTTAGCAACAAAAAGGAGCCCAAAAGGTGGGCTGAAATAAGAGCATTTCAGATCTCGAGTAAGACAATTGTGGTATTTCAGCCTAAACAGGCGCACGCCACCCCACGTCTGAGGTGTCCATACAGCCCTCGTGTTGGTTTGCCCTTCTCCACACTACTTCTGTAACAAAGATGCACAGAAATGCTGACGTTTACTTTCGAAACGTCCAGAATTATTCTGTGCGCATGTTTTGCTGAAATACTTCCACAGGTGCAAAAGCTAATCCCGGACATAAAAACAGAGCCGGAGAGTGATGCTGTCTACGCTTGTTTTCACCATGTAAAAGCGTACCTACCTCTACAATGTCATCATCAAACAGCAACCAAAAGCCATGGCTCTTCACAATGGTGATATAATGTCCACGATTTGGACCACTGCCAGAAAAAAGGATTGGAGACTTATTACTCTTGTGCCTACAAAGGCAGGACCACTGCTCTCCCACATGACTCTAGCTATTACTGGCAGAGTCAGATTTCCCGGCTCTTCATGTTGTCTAATGCTACTCATAACGTTGTGTAGGTTCTTAGACTTTGCCAAATTGCTTGAATTAAAATTTCTGTCTTTGCTACTTGCCAAATACAATATATTCAAAATACACAATTTTGTAAATATTTTAGTCATTCATGTATTTCAAAAAACAAAATTAAAAGCCAGTTATTTCAATCACTGTTTTGTCGCATTCACCACTGCTGAGTATTTTGACCACTGTTCAAAAATTTTAATAACCGTCTGTCTGAAATATTTTATTTGCACAGGAGATATTCCTTTAATCCTTAGTGTGGTTTAGCCTACGGCTGACTGCAGACAGGCTTTCTGCAACTGCTGTTCCCAGTTTTCCAGTGGCAGTTTCCCAGTCCAATTCTATCACCTATATCCTGAATGCTTACCTTGAAGGGAATGGACAACAAAATGACCTAACTCAAAGGGAGATGGATCTGCAGAGTAAAGGCAGGCAGGTTGCCCTGAAAAGGTAGCTGTTTGGGATAATAAACTATATGGATGGAAAACTACGAGCTATCAATCTACTAACCTCAAATTCTGAGAGAACAGTCCAGGGACACAGTAAAAAAAAAAAAAAAAAAAAAATCTTTCCCCCTCTGGCTTTACTTTTTACTTAGCATCTACATAAGGCTTTAAAACAACCTATATTCCTATCAGCTTTAGGCAAAAGAAAGTACTTCTCTAGTCCTTGCAGAATTACTGATAAATGTAAACACACAACCTGTCACAGAATGAAACTTCTTTGTTTAGAGCAACTAAATGAAAATAAAACTGTAAGGGCAAAATATTTAAAACAAGTTCTGAGAACTCAAATATTTAGAAAATATAGTTTATCTTAAGTCTTTGGTAAGTTCCTAGTAAGAATTGAAACCAGAAAAGTCACAGGACTCCTAAAAGCCCCATATAAGACAACAGGTTTGAGAAGAAAAAGCAAAGCCATTTAATACACCTGAATTATTAATCACCATTGTTAAAACATGTAAGTGTAGTTATAGGTATAGCAAGTTAAGAATCTACAGAAGAAAATGCATAGGATGAGATCTTAAAATGATAAAAATAAATAAAAAAATAGCACAACTGTACCACAACAGAAATCACCTAGAATTGTATGTAGTTTATTTATACTAAATCTATGCAATATTAGTGTGTTGATTATATTGTCTTGCTCCTCACAAAGATGTTTCAAAACATTTGTGTGCTGTAGTAACTTATTACTTTAAAACTCACACTTCCAGAAGGCAGTTATAAATATATTTTTGCCTTCCATGACTGCTTTTTTCCTAAAAGTGCTTAAAAATTTTCCCTCTTTACTTTTAAAAACAGAATTAAAACCACTACAACAACAACAAAAATTTAATAAAGAGAATAAGGATATTTTAACAAATCAGCAGTACACAGTTTATTCCACAGGGTGGCACCAGCTTCTAAAAAATCTTCAATGGTTTAGCAAGTAGCGACATGAGAGCTGTAACTTAATTCTAATTTAGTTGAGTGTTTTTCCAAGATTTGTTTTTATTTTTTCCTAGAAGGTAGGGTTGGGGGTGGGGGTCTTTTTGTTTTTAAAGACTGCTCTTACTCTGCTACAGCTCAAAGAAACAACTTGTCTGAATTGCTGCCATATTTGAAAGCTGATAAAAGAGCAAACCTGTGTACTCAGAAAGCAAAATTTTACTACTTTTTTACTGTTTTAAAAAAGACTGAAACACTTTTTTTTTTATTTAAAAAAAAAATACTTTTGGACAACTAGCTCTGAGGCTGCTTAGCTTGCTCCCATATTGTCAGCCACTGTACTGTTATAAAATGGCATACGGATGACAGACTCCTTTTAGATTTCAAGAAAAGGCATTTAAGGTCCAGAAAGCACAAAACCAACATACCTGCCGCAGTGAACAACTACAGCCACAAGGTCATACATTCTGTCAGGATTTGTAGCATCTCCTGAAGTGTTAAAGAGCCGGAGCTCCAAGGGAAAGACTACACGGTAGGAGAGTTTGGTGTATCGATGCAGCTGGTCCATGTATTTGAACCTTTTTAAGTGCAGAGCTAGAATCATGGGCAACTTTTTCACTCTCATTCTGAACCACAAAAATACGTTAAACAAAGAACAAGGTATTAGCAGATCACCTAAAACAAAGCTTTGTTCAAGAACAGTTTCAATATGAAGAAGCTTCTTAAAAGGCATCTAAAATGTTGATGAAGATTTTCAAAAGGCTGCTTTTCTCATGTATATTCCAGTGAGAATAGGCAATATTTATTCTGAAATATTAACTACACAACTGACATCTGAATGCAAGACAACTGTCTATGTCGAAAACATCAATTTTTTCTCACATCAATGGGAAGAAATAGATGGAATAAATCTGTCTTGCTGCTCTGGCTGTGATGAAGTATGAGGTGAGAAATAAGATTTTTGTATACAGTATTCATAGTGAAAGCAGATGGGATGGTTTTCAGTGGCTTTAAGCTGATTAATGCTAACTGGGGAAAATGCGAATGTCTGGAAGCACCAGATAGAAGTTCTTCTGGGAGGAATACAAAATTAATCTCTTCATTTCTCTCTGATAAGGCTGCCACAAAGTTACTTGGTCGCTACTTTTCCTTACTCCCTTCCCCACCAAACACAGACCTACACAGTCTTACATTTTCCTTTTACTGAATTCACAAGGTGTATTTTTCCAACAGCTGCCCATTTGAAGAGAACATTTACATTAGCCTGAATATTTGAACCTTACCTCTTCTGTGCTTCCTGTTTACTGCGGCACTGCTCACAATAGTATTTATATTCACTGCATAGAGTTTCAGTATTACTAAACCCTCTGTGGAAATGAAAGAGAAGTCAGATAAGCTAATAATGCTGAAAAAACCCAGAGTACACACAGAAGATGAAATTCCTCTTATTCATATCGCTTGTACCTCCCAAACACATTTTAGGCGTATTTGTCCCAGTCTTGGGATGTAGTATCAATGTTCAGCTGGAAAAATCTGGAAATTATACCCTCAAGCATTAACTGCATACTTTCTGGGCAGGAGTCAAACACGATAGGTAATAAACAGCAGTAAGGTGATTGTGGTTTGTTTCCAGAAGTAGCCACTCCGTGTTTTCTTTGGTGGCACACTTTAAACGTTAAGACCTATAGCCATTAGCCATTGCCTAGCCAAAGTCTGGATAATCTTTCAACTCCTAGCAATTATATATCCGTTATCAGCTATTAAAAAGGCAGCTGCTATATGCAACTTGCAGTATCCTAGCAGCTGATAAGCCTTGGATCTAGCAGTCAAATACACGGAGCAAATTTCTGTCAGCAAAAAAACCCCAAACCTGACCACAAACATCAGGACCAGACAACTGAAATGCAATAACAATATTAAAATAAACAAGAATTTATTAGCAAACCAAACATACCATGTTTAGTTTTGATAAAACCTGACTATATGTCACAATAAATTAAAATCCCCATAAAAGAAAGTGAAAAATCAATCTTACATACCACTAAGAAATCATCATACTCATTAACTACTAAAAACCACTAAGATAGGTTCCTGTGGCAGCTTCAAAAGGCCACGATAAAGATAAAATGAACAGCACTCTGAACAGAACATATTTTACCGTAAGTCAAACGCCTACAACTGTTGCACAATAGAGCAGCTAAGCTAGGCTCTTTCCTTCTGACCAAGGGCAGGTATTTTTTCCATTCACAAATATTTTCATTTACCTTAGACAGTGTGTAATTGATGTATTTTGTTCCACATCAACCGATAGATCCAGAAAGTCCTCATCTTTGCTACTAACCTTGAAAAAAATAAGGAGAAATATTTCATAACAGTTTAGAACGGGCAGATTTCTTTTAACCATTTCTGGAATGGTGCAATGTCCTCATTGCAAATAGAGACCTTCGTGATAAAAAAATAAATATATACACACACAGAGGCCCTTTCTTGAGGTAAACTAAAACTGAAGAAATAATCTGATGTGCTGTTACAATCCAGAGAGGAATATAAAAGAAAAAAGCCCAAACCCAGAAAAAAACCCACCAAAAAACCAAACCCCAAAACCTTTCTTGCAAAACATTTCTCCCCCTTGAGACTTCAAGACACATCTCCTTAATTCACTGGCAAAACCAAGTTTTTAACCACTCGGAACTCTCGGAGCTGGAGAAGCTTTAACCGTATTCCACTCTGCTTCGTAGACCGATATACAGCTTTCTGCTGCATTTCAGAGTTTAACAGTAAATACTTATAGAAAACGCAGAAACAGGCAGATGGGTTTTCAATTAAATGGGTTAGCAGTTAGGAAAACCATCTTTCCATTTGTGGAACAGGCACATTTAATTTCAAAATTCTTCAGACAGAATCTTATTAATGTCATTTTTTAGAGCTTCTATTCACCATATAGCCATAATTTTAGATTTAAAATGCCAAGAACAGCCATTTCAGTTGTAATAATTTCTCTTTTTTTCCTCTCTCCATCGGGGTTTTCATTTTTGTAGAAATACTAAATCAGACATAGCACATGGCTACCTACAAATTCCTGGTCTGAAGGTGGTGGGGTTGTTCTAATTCTAGATTTTGTGCACTTCTTTTGCTCTCAAATAGAGTGGCTATGGACCAGCACCAAGCAGCACAGACTTCCAGTTCAAGAAATTCAGATAATCCCAGAGTTAAATAAATAGCGAGCAACTCTCATGTAGAAACACAACATAAACTATCAATCACTGACACAGGAAATAACACGAAGACAAAAAGGCAGCTTATATCAGCCAGGTGCAGGCTGCCTCGATGGAAACAGGGAGGAGGAACAGAAAAAACACTATGCTTTTTCTGAGAAACATACCTTAATGAGTATTGGTTTGAACATAGAGGTGATACAGTCATAAAATAGGCTATGCTCCATATTTTAATAGAGAGAGTGCAATTTCATCTATCCTAATAAATGAAAAAGTGTGCTTAGTATTAGGGAAAATGATCCAGAACCTGTGAAAAATCTAAGAGGTTTTGTTTTGTTTTAAACGTACAGCCTCACAGTTAAGACATCTGGTTTCATTGGTTAGTGTTCCTTGGAAGATTTCATGGACCCACGTCAGATCAGTCTTGTCTCCTTCTTCACTCTCAATGCTGCCATTCTGGAGTTTGCCATTCTGCTTCTCCTGCTTTTTCTCTTCTTGTAGTAAGTCAGCAATAGTGTTAAGTAGGTAGTTTAGGAATTCATGTGCATCCTGCTGCATGTAATTATCAAATAATTCTGGAAAGGAAGAGATCAAGGAGAATGAAAAAATACAGATACTTCGTAATATCAAGTTACTATGCTTCTAACAATTAGTGTGTGCCCTTCCCCCTTCTCTACCCTATTATACAATTGTGGGTTACACTGGTAAGAGTCTTTGAAGAATTGTACTTTGTTGTTCTCGCAACGGGTGCTAGGTTACCCTCACCTATTCCTCAGGTTGCAAGAAACAGGCAGCTGAAAAATAACACAAAGGAAACTTAGTTTGGGCATTTCTTGGAACTGAAGAAAACCATGATTGGTCTTTAGGGGTTTTTTTTGTTGTTTTGTTTTTTTTTTTTACTTTGGGGAGGGAGAGAAATAAAGACATTCAGATGTGTTGCCATTAGTTCATTAAGTCCAGCATCAAGGGGCAAAAATCCTCTACTATAAGTTTGTTATCTTTTCAAGTTCAAGCAGAGACGATAAATCAACATATAGATCGCTTCCTCACAAAGAAGCCCTGGGAAATAACCACTAGTTCTCATCATAAGGAATTTATCCTCCGCAAATGTAAGAAAGGAGGCTAAGGGTGGTTAAGTTTCCTTAGAGACTTTAACTTTGACCAACTCCGTGAGGTCTGTTTAGCCCATGCCAATTTCTAGCAACGACCCAAAGTGTGCTGACTTGCAGCAGACCTCTACAGAACACGATGCCAATGTGGAGTAACTGGAGCACTGAGACTTGTGTACACGCTCTGTACTTGGTCTAAGCAAGCACAGAAACAAAGATATCTAGATAATCCTCTTACGACACAACACAGTCTCTGTTGCTACGCTACAGAGGTGGTGAAATTCATACCACAAACAGGAGTTCAAAAATCTTCGAGAAATCTGTTAAAACTTGACAATTTGGACTCACTTAAAAAGGAAGTTGTGTTTATGTTTTATATGCTTAAATCTCCAATGCTTAAATCTGCATGAAAATTTCATTTATTCATTTACCATTTTCTTTCCTCAATCGGGAAATAAATTTCTTGGGTGGGATGACTCCCACCTTCTTCTTTTGCGTAGCAATACTGTTGAAGAGATCAGAGAGGCATGTCAGGAGGCTTTCCTTCTTTCGAGGCTGCACTTTGTATGCCAAAACTTTTTCCCGAAATGGACGACAAAAATAAAGTGCCTGTAAGACTGAGTTGCAGTAGCAGGTATTGCCGAACTGGTTAAAACAGAACAAAAGGAAAACAAACGTTTTCATATTAGGCCTGTTAAAAAGTAATAAAAGAGGTTGCTCATTAAGAATGTCACATACTGAAAATGGAAAAGTTGTCTGTCAGAGTTCATTTACGGGGGAAATACTAGTAGGCATGGCGTAAAAGACTCATCTTTGTATCATCACAGCTGGTAACAGCAAGAAAAGGAAGAGAAGACAACAGTTCACAGTGACACTGGGCACACGCAAAAAAAAGGCAGGAAACCACTGACAAGAAAAAAAATCCAACTGAGGGCTCCTCACAAAATCAAAACTTCTGGAGACACAGCACACTACTAATCCTGATAGGGGAGATCCTGCTGATACTGATGTGGAGGGGTGCCAATGATACAGCAGAACAGAGGGACAAGAAAACAAAGAGGCAGCATCCATCAGCATCACTGCTCTCAATGCATTAATTCATATGTTAGATTTGCCTGTGTCAGATACACAAAGTACTTTTTAGAGATAGTTAGCAAGGTATATGTTAAATATTTCCTGTTTATAATGAAATATTATGAGAAGTACATGATGCAGGCAAATTCAAAGAGCAGCTGTTTTACATCTGCCATATCTGAAGGCAGTGTTATTTTAGAGAAAGGAGGACAGCGATATCTTCCAGAGGCAGTGTTCCACATTGCTTAACAAGAAGAAACACTCAGGCCGCTGAGGTATTAGCGTATCATCCACAAGAAATACACCATGGTTTTTTGAGTAGTTTCTTTGCAATTTATTGTGCAACTGTATTGTACAACGCTGTTGCTTCAAAAAAGTGAAACAAATTCTGGGCTTGCCAGTCCCCAGTAATCTGGTAATCAGATTCTGCATCTTGAGCATCGAGAGCAAAATACTATAAATAAACAAAACAAGCATACAAATCTGACTACAGAACACAGACTATTTTGTTAAGTAGTACCCAGAGAATATGGCCACTACTGTTCACCAAAATTTGGTGTGATTACTGTAGCTGAATGATTTCAAGTTAATAATCAGTTTGCTGACTGAAACAGAAAATTAACATTTTAATTCATACAGCTGAAAAGGTTACAGAATTATAGTTATACTAACATTAATTTATACTAGATGCAAACAACATGGAACAACAGTTAAAAACTTACTGACATGAAGAGAACAAATACACAAGCTGAACATGTGAATTAGCATAGAATCTAACTCATATGCTTGTTAGTGACCTAAGAAAACAAATAAGCATCATGCTAACTAAATTTGCATACAAGACAAAATAGGCAAGAGAACTACCAAAAGTCTAATTAAATATTATTGTTTCAGATGAGGTATCTAATATATTTGTCTATAATAATCCCAGAAAATTAAGAGACAGAAGAAACTAGAAATTAGACATCTTAAAAAAAAAAAAAAAAAAAGGGAAGGTCATGGTGCATCTTAAGTCAAAAAAGATTACAGAGCAAGTAGTTAATGAGATTTCAGGACTGTATTCCTGGAGAAATCATGTCAAAAAGTATGAAGTCAACTGGTTATACATGTCCTGCTTTGATGCTACCCATACAGAGAGAAATTATTAGAACCAAGCTAAATGGAAGAGTTAAAGGAGTTAAAGAATTAAATTTCCATCCAAATAGCTTTAAAAATTCCTGACGGTAAGATGCAAGATGCTTTGCAGTAGTCAATGTGATACAGTAAAAAAGTCACTTTATGGCATGCTTTAGGACACTTAAAAATGTCCTTCTAAATAGTATTTCAACTCTCTTTGTTTGCTACCACCTTTACATAAAGTAATATGGAAGAACTTTTATTCCTGAAACTATCTTGCGTGTCAGCATTTTAGATATTTTACTGCATGCCAAGTACTTTACAAAAAGACCATCTGATGCGTTTTATTTCAGCAATTCTGACTTTTTTTCATGTTAGAAGAAAATCCTTCCAACTTTGAGCGATTCAGGGCCTTGTGAAACTTCTGAATATCTCAATTATTGATCTACCCTTCTCTGTACTAGAGAGAGTTCTCCACAAATAAACAGTATTACATAGCAGTGTCACACTTCTAAACTGCAATCGGTTTGCATTTAGAAGTACGAAGTAGTCAGATCTTTCCAATCATGACCTTAACTTCACTAGAAATTCTGCCTGGGGAAGAAAAAAAAGAAAAGAGGGCTCTAACCATTTGTCTTCGACAGAACGCCAAAAAACAGGTTGGCAAGGCAGTTCTCAATGGGCTGATGAATATTTCCAAACCTGGAGCTACATGCACAGATCAAATACACAAATAGTGTGTAAAGTCTAATGTGACTTAAAACACAAAGGAAAAATAGGTACAAACACATAGGTTTTAAAATCTTTTTGTCATGGTTTCTCTGATATAAAGAAATGTTTTAAATAGATGCCAAAACATAGCGTTTTTTACTTAAAACTGACTGTATTTAGAGTCAACATTACTAACTTCATAAGAACTTGTAAAATTTTACACTTTCAATGTAAAAATAAAGTTTGAAGGCTTACTTTAAGATAGAAGCTTTTTAAAATGAAAACTGAGATGAAATTCCAGAATGAAAACATTGTTCCATCCCTCTTGCACTTCAGTTCAACATTACGCGTAACCTATTTTAACAGGCTGTCAGAAGGAGCAGCGAGACCCTTCTCCCATATACTCTGCAGTGGCTTTAGCAATAGTTTGACTGCAGGCAAGCTGGTTCAGCTCACTGATCCAAAGAGAAAATAACTATTAAAAAAAAAAAATTTAAAGCTGCCACTGTCCATGGGTTCAACACTCGATTCTGTTTGCAGTGCAACCACACATTTACTAGTATTGATGCTGAAGCCATGAAACCACCCTCTTTAAAGTGCTCCAATTAACTTCAGATCATGAAAGAACTAGAAATAACTTAGGAAAAAGCTCTGCAGAACGACAGGATGAAAACGATCTCTAAAGAAACTGGTTGCAAGGAATAAAGCACAACAGTATTAGTCATATTTTGTCCTTCAAAACAGAGAATGGATGTGGTTATAATAATTCTGGTTATTTTTAGAATGCTATTTTTCCTCTTCACGCTATTCATCACCCTGCTATTTATGTTACAATTGGAGATGCCTTCCATTTTTCTCATTATGGTGCAAACCTCAGCAGCTTTGGAATGGCCATTAACACCATACTTAAGGAATATAACTCAACGTGTTTAGATAGTTTGGTGTCTTGAGAACACAAACTGCTAGAAACCCACACAGAAGTCCATTAAATGAGTTTGTAATGAGCTGCAACAAATAACACTTTAGTAGCTATGTAAACCTTATTTGGTGTGTCAAAAGATAGATCATCTTTCAGTTTGCAACAAATGTACCTAGATGACCAGCAAACAGAAGAATACTTATGTTTCTAGTGAGTTTTGCCAAAATTGTATTTTCACATCATAAATATGATGCCACAGAACGACTGTTTCTATTAACTAACTTCCTATATTCATTGGTAAAAGATGTCACAGGCGCAACAGCTGCTTTGCTCCTCCAGAAGCACTGGCAAGATCAACATCAATGCTCCATTCTCTCCACGGTTAATTTAGGTAGACAGTTCTTATTGCCCAACAGATCCCAGTCAAATCAGATCTATACAAACTGACACAAAAAAATATATCTTTTTAGAAGGATTCACTGTTACACAAGGCTGTCAAAAAATAAAAAAAGGTGTATTATTACATGTAAGAAAATTATTGACCCAGTCAATGTCATTCGTTTTCTGGCTATGTCCTCGCACAGAAGAACTTCCACTAATCCCACGAGTACTGTGTTTTTAGAAAAGTAACACATTTTCATTTTAAAACCTCAAGGCTCCCATACACCGCAGCATCAGTGTAAAATCAAATCTCTCTTCTCTAGAAAAGCATATGAACAATGTACATACTTCATTAGTTAATGTCCTTTCCAGCTAAATATCAAAATCCTATAATTAGAAATGTACCTGAGTAGGAAGGTTTCTCTCAAAGACTTTGTAATAAATATACTTATTTTTCTGTATTTAAGATGAAATTTTTATCTTGGTTAACAACAAGTCATAGCACCATATTGCAGGATGTGGCGTCTACGCAGAGTCCCAATTTAAGTTAGAAGTGTTCATAGATGAAGTTCTAACAGAAAATCCTGTTAAATTCAAAATCAGGATATGAATTAAAAAACATCATTTCAACCATAGAAAATTCACTTACATTGACCAAGCCAAAATAATGCTCATTCACAGGGAACTGTTCAGGACCAATCTCTTTCTCCAAAGCAGAGGCATTGGCGCCCTACAAAGAAACAGTATGTTTATGTTAGAGAAAAAAAAACTTCCTAAAAAAATCCAACAGAATTCATACTACTCCTATAAAAACAAAGAAGCAAAGAAAATATGTTACTTCCATTGAGAATTAGCATCTCATGTTTCCTATGTTCTTCAAAATGAAATCAGTATGATGCTTTATTATTATAAAAGGTACCATGGTTTCACTTAAAAACTCAACTTCATCAGCCGGGATTAGAGCTATCTGATCTAACAGAAGGGGTTTTTTGCATTTGAATTTATTTGAAAATTAACAACAAGAAATTTGTTCTCACCTAAGACTTCAGGTTAGTCACAGTGACCTAGAAACACCAATTTAAATTTAGTCAAGAATGCATTGTAAAAATAAACTTATAACACACAGACAACTTCTAAACCTAGCAGACAGAAACCATATGGGCTACAAATCCCATGAAAGAAAAAATGTCTTTTTGTGTTGTGGACTGCACAAAAGGTTTGATGTGGCTGTTAATGATCCGCATCTCAAAGAATTCTTGAAAAAATCTTGCCTTCACTGACACATTAGAAATACTATAATTTTCTAACTTTATTTCTGGAAAGCACTATGGACAAGTGGAGCATGATTACAAAAACCAAAAAGAATGGAAAGAAGAATTTTATCAGACATTCCTCAAACTTGGATCACCTAAAAGTGGTTTGGCTTTGCTACCCTTAATATAAGGACGATGTATTAAGCTTACAGTGCATTTTGATACGTCCTTGAGCCTCCAGCAATATAATGAGGAACAGAACTTACTCTTTTAGATACAACTGAAAAATACCACTACACATCCATATGGTCTTACTTGTCACATAGAACAAGAACTAAAGCATACCAACATTTTAGCTTCAATTTTAACTTTGTTCACTTCAAATTCAAAGTGGTTCATGTATCTCTCTCCATTTTTCCCCCCCCCTTTTTTTTTTTAATCCACCAATACCTTATAGCTGAGCTCCCACTTGGGATTTGGTATCTTCCCTCATACCACTCCATCTTGTTCTCTAACGTTTCTTGCTGATCTTCCAACAGTCCTTAGCTGCATCTGTGCTGTTATCTAAGGAGTTACCATCATTCAATGCAGAATCCAAGCACTTTGGATTCTTGACTTGTTTTAAATATCCAAGTCACTCCACCTAAAACCGTCTGCAAACAGTAAACAGAAATCCTTCTGCACAGGTAAGCCATCTTAAAACACCTCAGAAAAGTACTAAACAAACAAAAGTTACAGTCCAGCAAAATTCAATTCATCTATTTCCCTGAAGCTAATAAAGTTTTTTAATTGCTGAGCAAATATTTCAATCATTTCCATCAGCATTCTGCTATTAATATAAACCACAGACAAGTAGAGACTGTATAGACTGTTCCATCTAGATTGTCTTTAACAAAGAAATAACTAAAAATCTTCTAAGAAACAGGAAAGAAACCAAGAAATAATTTAGTTTAACAGGAGGAATGGAAACTCTGTAGTTAGATCTCCCACATCAGATTTACAGTGAATTACACATATCAAAAAAGACAGAAAACGAGGAAGGCTCAAAATTGGGTACTATAAAAAACACATTCACTAGGTGCTGACAGATTTACAAGCAAGGCTCTTCGCAAGCAGCAATTACACAGAAATTTTTTGAGGCATCAGTGCCAGTTCAAGCAGCTCCTCTCATTTGTTTCCCTACATCCATTCCCTGCTTTCAAGTACCTCTTTTTCCCTCCGCTAACTCCCCCCAAAAAACCCAAACCAAACCTAGACATAAGAACAGCTATCTGCAAGGAAGAACTGCTGATACAGCTTCTCGCCAAATGCTACTTCAGCTCTTCACTCAAATTGTTCTGAGCAACGCTGGGACTTTGGGTAATAGGAGTTTATAACCTATGTGCTATGTAAACGCACAAGAAGAGGTGACATTGGTTTTGAAAAATTTTCAGTCTTGAAATCAGAACTGACTGCTGAGGTTCCTTTACTCTTACATTCTGCATGTTTCAAGATTAAGGAAGGGATATGTGTAAAATCTGCAAGCTTGTGAAGTTCAGTTTAAGTTTCTCTGAACTGTCTTCTCACCTCCTCCATGATCGCCAATACTGTATTAGAGAAATACTGGAGAAACAGACAACTAAAGCAGGTACCACAACTTACAGAACTACTGAAACTAGACAACCTGAATACTCCAGTCTGTAAAGCAACATACGGAATAAATATCTGAACAAAGGAATACAAGCATAAGAATTGTAATTTTTAACAAAAGTATGCTATAAAGAATTTAATAACCTACCATAAACCAGTGTTGCAATTCAACTAAACCACCAACCCGTATTCCACATGTATCTACCCATTTAATCTAACAGGTTAACACGTGCCTTTTTTCCAAGTGCTTCCTTGTATCTACTGCCCAAACTTTGTAAATTTGGGTAAGTTAACTGCAGGGGCAGATTAAAAATTAAAGTTTCTTTAATAAATTAAATGCTAAAGTTAGTCAATCAGCCACAGAAGCTAAATTAACCTAACATTTAGTTGCAATGTTTCTGAAGTTTCTTGTCAGAGAACATTTTAAATTAGCATACCAAAATAATGAAAACCAAAACAGGATTCAAAGTAATTGTGGAAGGAATCAAAATCACAAACTAGTCATAGTTTTGAAGATGCAAACTTGCCAATTAAATAATACGTAACATACTGAAGAGGCTCTAGAAAATGCACATGCCTAGCATACCACAATAAAATAACTACATTGCAAACAATATAGAGTGATTTATCATGGGAGTCAATGCCCAGGAGAACTACACTACGCAAGGCAACAAGTATGTAGGGGAAAAAAAAAAAGCACTTTACGGTGACAGCACAAATTGGCCTTGGTCATGTTTCAGGATGAAAATACATGACACGTTTGTGAGTAAGGCTGCATAACTGGAGTCAACGTTCAGCTACTCACCATCCGTGATCTTTGCAACTAAATTTGCAAATAGGAAATTAACCACCTGGAGATCAAATCTAGTGCAGCATGAACCATGTCTTGCTGTAATGAAGCCTAATAAGCAGCTTTGTTTTCAGACTGATAGGTGTTATACACATTTTCCCACCCCCACTGAAAGACTTTTCCATCTGGAGAAATACTTCTGCCCCAGATCACATAAATATTTGCTCATAAGAAACAACACACACTGCATAATTATGGAAACATAAAAGTCACATTTCTCATCTAGAAACAAAAATCTAATGAAAGTGGCAAGTGTCCAAAGTATGAAAATTTATGTTTGGTTATTTGGTGAATCAAGAGAGATACATCTCTTCTGGGGTGCCAGACAAACTATTCTGCATCTCACAGTACTTTATACATCTAAAAACATAAGAAAATCAATACTGTTTTGCTAAACTATGACACACATTTTGTGGGAGCAATAAGAAAAATCACTAATACATACCAATTGAGTTTGCTTGGCATATAAAAACTAAGGAAATAATGTACACTAAAATACAGCTAAATATAAAGCTTAATGCATGAGATTAGAATTGACTTCTCATTGCTAGCACAAGACAAATAAATACATCTTATAAAACCCCCGTAAGTACATCCTTAAGACTTCTAGGAAGACCAAGGAAATGCTCTCAAGGAACTGTTCTGCTACTCCAGTTCAGGAAGAGATGATAAAACTTTCTGTACACAGCTCTGTGAGCAGGAACAAAACACAAATTTATACAGTCAACACATAATTACCCAACAAGGAAAACATCCCCCTAGTTTAACTAAAGTGGTAATACTGTTTTACTTATATTAGACCCTCAGAGAGACGCAAATTTAACACTTCCATATTGGTGGGGGAGGCAACAACTAAAGTTTCAGCAACTTGTAATCAGGATTTGTAATTTTCTAGAAATTACTGTGACTTAAAATGATGCCTTAGAGGTTTGTTGCACTTTTCAAGAGCTCCCCTATTCCGTTCACGCCCCCACCAGCAGAACTGACTTTGAATCTAGAGAGCAAGCAAGCTTAGCTCAGTGGGTTTCCGCAGTTCTGGCACCATTAGTCAAATAGAAAAATGGAAAGCTGCCTGGCCCATCTGAACTATCACCATTTTAGCAGTTCAGAATAATAGATACAGCTAACAGTGGCCAAGACGAACCCAACAGACCAACAATAAAGTATTTTCTGTCACAGCTGCAGTACTTTTACTTTATGCACATTAGCTAATTAAAAAAGGGACCTATCCAAGAACATTTGTGCTCACTGATTTCCATCAGAAAAGACAAAGAACACCCTTAAAAAAAATCCCATATACTGAATTTTAAAGTATTGAACAAAAGCACAGGGAATTGTTAATATTCAAGTTCTTCTCCATTTTTCATACCAACTCAGTGAGGACATCACACCAACATTAGATATGTATGAGATTTAGGAAAGATAGTAGTTTTACTCAATTAATACTGTTTACCCAAAGAACACCAAAAAGCCTCTAAGACAGGTTTTGTTGAGTTTGGTAAAGCAAAAAGGGATGGTAAAGTAAAAAGGGATGTGAAAAGACCAGTTTCAAAAACTCTTACCTGAGGTAGGTGCCTAAGCAAGTCATCACAGATGAAGGGATCCCACAGTATAGCTGAAATTTTAACTGAATAACCCATCAAAACCAGAACAGAGATCTACCAAGTCTTCCGACTTGTAAGCTGTGAGTGCTTTTTGCTCAGTAGAGAAGTCTTAAAGTTTTATTTCCAGTTCAACACACCGCACAAGTGGAAAAAATAGTAGTTTATTAAAGTACTAAAGTATTAAAAATTCTATTTCTTAGCCAGATTATACTGCTAACTCATTGCATCACCAAAACAAGATAAGAGAGAGGTATGCTTAGGCATTACGGTCTCTTATAAGCTCTACAAACAGTTTGCAACTATTCCTGCAAAGAAAATTAGTATTTTGCCTGGTCTAGATTTAATTGATTTCAGAAACTGGGAATGTATCAACAGTTTCCAGGGCCTTAAATACTTCTATGCCCTTAAACTTATTTGAATTTGTAATTATTCTTATAGACAAATGGCTTATAGATTGCATTCACTTATCTGACAGGAATCGTAAGAAGAAATTATTGTTGGAAGACGAAGAAAAGTCACCACTTTTCTCTTCACTGTACATAGGTAGCTTTATGGTAGAAATTACAATAAGGCCCAGAGCTGAAGAGTTCTTCTGAAGCTACCGATGAACAGCAGAACAGCTGGGAGTGATTAATAACAACTACATAGCTCAGAACATGAACTACAGTCAAGTGATGACAGAAATCCACATGTCCGGCATCCACCCAGTTCTTGCTTCAATGACGAATTTTACTAAGTTTCAGCGAAATCCTGATCCTCCTCAAAACTTGGCTGAGAATAAGTGGACTATTATTACAGACTAACCAACGTTCCCAGTCAAAATTTTTTATCCTGAACTAACACTTTCACACTTGGAAGGAATTCACGCTTCCATTTGTAAGTATCTACTTCTTGCTGCTATGAAGGTAACTTTGCAGACGTGGGAATGGTTACAAAAGCAATGTTGTACTATCTTGATAAGCATGCAAGCAGACCTTACGAGCATGAAGCAGCTGCTGCTCTAGCTTCAGTAAGAAAAGGATCAAAATTAGCACAACATTGGGTCAGTATCCTTGCTGTTATTCAGAGCTCTTGTCAAAAATAATCAGGTCAATGCTGTACTGCTGCTTGAGCAAACAGTGAGCAGAGAAGCACTGAAGCTATATAATGAGGGGGGAAAAACCCACAAAGCAGACGATGGGAAAGGGTTACGAGTGGGAAGATCCCGCTGTCCTCTTTGCAACAGCCTTGAGATTTGGTGAAGGGAAGCAGGGCATTTACTGTTGCTAAGCTGCGTTTCTATCAAGGATTAAGACAGCACACAAGGAGGGCGCAGGCAGCTGCCCTGCACATTTTGGAGGGTGCTGGTTTCACATCTGCTTTGACTGAATGGTGGAGTGTCTCGCATTAGCACAATCCACTAGCTATTAGCAACTGGGTGTATTTTCTAAACTGTAGAGGTGGATGTGTGACACATTTATGGGATAGGCTGGAAGTACACTAAGAAAACAAGAATAAACTATGGTGAAAGAAGAGGGACACTAAGTGAAGATTAAAAACACCATAACCATTTAAATAATTATTAAAGGTGGCTACAGTGCAAGCAGCATTTCTGACGTGCTCTAATTATACGGTGTCTTTGAAATTACGCAGGAAAATCCATGCAACAGCAGATTGTCAATGGATTCATAACCATTCTATAACCATTCATTACTAGCTCAACATAATGTGACAAAATACTAAAGATTTGCCTGGTTTCTTAGAAGGACGTGGAAATTCAGAGATACCTAAACAGGCAGTACACTTGCCAAACAAATGCTACCAGAGTTTTTTAAATGCGAACAAGGATGAAGCAGTTGCTTAAAGTACAAGAAAAGGAACTAACTAGAACCACGAAGCCCTTCTCATATTTTCAAAAAATACAACCGCAAACTTGCAGTTTCTTTTTTTAATACTAATGATCCTGACAAAATCTATAAGAAGTCTGAGTAAGTCATTGCTGTGCTTACTTTGGGGCACTCCGCCATTTTAGATGCTCCATTTACAGTTCATTTGTAGACAGCAGGAGATTTTCAGAAGAGAACTCTTAAAATCTGTATGTATATGTATTACTGCTCCTGAAGCTCCAGAAAAATTCCTATCTGTACATTGTATAATGTTTAAACTGTAGTTTCCTATGCTTGCCTATATACTTCAGCTGCTTTAGCCCTATCTAAAATACACACAAGACTAATTTCATCACCAGATTACGAGCTAGAGAGAATCAGTTAATTTAAAACACTCTCCATACAGTCCATAGAAATCTGAAGATACAGCCTTTCTTCAAGGATAAATTACTATTTTTTTAGCTCAGTGCAAAATATTAATTTCCACATTATATGCTTTTTAAACAAGCCTTTTATCCTTCTCCCATTGCAATTAATATCATTCAGTTCAAATGCAGTAATTAAAGCATTGCAACTTAGGATATCTCTAAACTTCTCTTACAGCTGCATGCACACTCAGAAGCTGCGTAACATGGTTGGTGTAACAGCCTGTTGAAATAAAAATCCCTTATGATATACTAGCTTGGCCTCAATACCATACTAACTCAGCTTTTGGACTGGAACCAGCTTATTCCCATTGAGCACACAGCAAGCACCTGCCTGGAAAAAACATTTCCCTTAAAGAAAGGCAAAAAAGGGAAAGATATCTAGGAGATATTTCAGTGTCCAGAACGTATCTGGTACACAAGTCCTGCTGAAGTCTCTAATTATTCATTTGACTCTTTAACAAATTAGAGTAGGATAAGATTTAGCATTTGAAAAAAACTGGGAAGTAGCTTTCAAGTTGGGCAGAAAGGCTCCAAGGGACACCATCATGCAGCCCTCAAGATTAGAAAAGCTGGTTAAACATACTGCACGACTGAAGAGTGATTTTTAAAGAGTGAACAAACAAAACAAAAGAAAAAGGGGAAAAAAAACCAAGTAGGCTAAGCCAGAGCTACTTAAAACCTTTCAGGAAAGAAATCTGAATGAGATGATGCATTTCATAAAGTCTGCCTGCACTTACTTTGCTGTATTAGCTGTGATGATAGTTCCAGCTTCAGGGCTATTAAAATTACCACGTGGGGGTTGCAGAAAGGAGCAGAACGGGGGTTGTATTTCTGAAAGTTTACAGAGCATACTGTCATGGTTTTCTAAACACAGAATTAGATGTCGCTTCCCCATCTTTTAAAACTCCTTGGTTTTGTAGCACTGAAGTCAGATAAAAAGAGTTGTCAGTTCAGCTATCGCTCACTGTGATTTAGGTTTTGAAATTACCCCTTTTCATGCAGCCAGGAAGGCTGCCGTTCTAGGCATAACAAATTATGGTAAATTGAACTTTGGATTCCAGCACTTAGCGTGCTTATGCAGGCAAAACAAACTGATAATTTTTAAAGGAGCAGGTATAGCAGTGTCACAGACTTGCCAAGGCTCCACGCTTCCAAATACTATAGAATCTTCTTAACCTGAACAATCATTCAGCGCATACAGGAAAGGCTGGCTCTGCCCACTCTTCAACAGGGAGTAAAGCTTACAGAGCACTCTGGCTACTGCCAATATCATGGAGACCACAGTGAGATTAGAAAATGCTGTATTTCAAAATAAGTTTACTACTATGAAGTGTTTAAAACCTGAAGTCTTAATTAGAGTGTTTTTAAATAAATTAATACAGAATGCTTTGTAAACTGTTTCACATAAATGTTTATTCAATTAGGAGCTGGTCTTGCAAGGTCCACAGGATCTATGCCTCACTTAAAGGTAGAGCAAGTCATATACACTTGTGAAATTCTGTAATTTTATGCTCTTTAAAATTAGATAGTAAAGCTAGGCTCCGGTATAAAGAACATATGGAAAGGAGGCTGGATTAAGGGTAGGATGTTCAGAAACTACTGCATAGAGTCTCGACCTTTGTAACGTGGTACTGTAAGCAACCTATTTCCCCCTTCTTAGCCACTGCCTCCGAGATGACCAAAGTGTTCACAGCTAGTTCATCCACCTGAGAAGAGCTCCACAATATTGCTCCTGAACTTGGGTTTCTCTCAAATGACCTTGTAACACACAGAAGAGTAGATGTCTTGCTAGTACAGCGCTCAGACATTTTACAGCTTTTTACAAACACAAACGGATCTACAGGTGTACTCAAGGCCCAGGTTTACCAGTATTGTTCTTTTGTGAGTTGGTAATAAGATTTTATCATGACCTTCACACATCAAACAGTGGAGGAACAATACTGTAAAAAGTGAGGAAGTGGATGCTGACGGAAGGCAAAACATAACACTACAGATTTATGAATAGGTTGTAACTTCAGACATTACACATGTACAGGTTAAATAGGCACAGAGGTATGGCAGTAAAATTCAGACACAGGGCCCATCAATGGATCTGAATGTGTGTATAATCACCACTCTGCACGAGAGGTTAAGTGGATAAATCACTAGGAAAGGTGCTGAAAATATAAAATATGACATAAGTAACAAAATATAATGATCTACAGTGCAGCCCTTTATTTTGGCAACAAGTCTAGGAATCTCCCAAATTGCCATCTGTAGGAGCAAATACTGAAAGCCATTTATTTTTTAATAGGAACAAGATACTAAGCGATGTGCATATAAATACGTATGAATTCAATGTATTGAAAGCATTCACTCTAAATCCTGATTAAAGAACAAAACAAGAAAGATTCGATAATATAGAGCACCTCTTGAACTATCTACACTCTGCTATTTTAATATCTTTTCCCAGGTATTCATACCTCATTTTTAAATTGTAACAGCTCTGTAGCAGAGGTCCTCTAGTACAATTAATATCTAGTTTCAACTAATGAACCATATACTGCCCACGGTTTCCTCAGTACTCCACGGCACAACACAGTTAGGATCTCTCATTTTCCCAGGGACAGTGAAGTCATGAAATCTTAAAGTTTATAGACAATCTGGGATCAAAACAGACACCGGAACAGCAGAAAAACTCATCCATGTGGTAGTTCAGGAGTCCTGAAAAATCCTACAAATCATTCAAAGGATACCTGTGTACTATCCACCTGAGCTGGTTGTTAGCTGCAGGCTGGCTGGCTGCTTTGTGTAGGCTTCCATCTCCAAACCGCTGCAAGTCCAGCATCTGGAGAATGCGCCAATAACTACCCATCACACGCACAGTATTAAACTAGAGTACAAACGGTATGTGGAAAAACCTTGCACGAAGTGACCTACTAACTGGTTTGCAAAGGGTTACACACGTTTTTTCCCCTAAAACAAAGGAGGTTATTCTCAAGCTGGGTTTTAAGCGCAAAGATGAATATTTGTTTCCTTTAGCTTAACAAGTCAATCAAGAAGCAGAGCACTGCTGGAAACAGAATTCTGCTTAGCTAGCTCTACTTTTATCCTCCCTTCTTTCCACTTCCTCAGTGATACCTTCCCAGCCATAAATGCTATTTCTCTGATAAAGCTAAAACAAATATAGGTGAAAACAGCAGTAAGGCAAACATTATACATAAGTGACATGAAAGCCCTGCTTGAACTGAATAGTGTAAATTATTCAGGTGGCAAATGGAAATGTATTACTTACAAGTGATTCAGTCATCTCTTCTCTAGCACTGAAGTTAATAATTATATCCACGCTGTACTGACTCAGAGGAGCAGAATAAGACTAACACCAATTTGTATACTGGATTTGAGTTCTTCAGGCACGTCTTACTGGTTTAGCAAACAATTAGACATAAATCTAGGGTAAGTGTCCCTAGTTAGCCTACCAGAAACACCAATATTTCTGCTAACAGCTTACTACAGACTATTCACAAAATTAGCAGTCAGAGAGGAAAAGATCAGATCTGTGCTTCACACTTTGCTCCACTCTAGTGTCCTGTTTTGCTTCTCCAACCAAAAAAAAGTTATTGTCAATGCAACAAAAACCTCCCAATTCCTGACTCAAAAACTCAGTTCTACAAACGACTGCCTCGGGCCCCTGGAGCGCAGCAGGCATATTCTGGATTAGATGATGCAGTCAGACCCATGGAAATTCAGCCCTCCTTGCTCTCTCTTCTCAGTAAAGAGAGGATTCGCATCTGTCCATGACCGCGTGTGTGCCACAGAACTACAAAGATATCACTTTTAAATATTTTTGAAACAGGAGCTATGCATTTTTCATGAAGGGTAACAAAACACCTCAACAGTGCTTTCTGTTTCACTCCCCCAGTTAATTTTGCAGTTGCTTGCAAAAAGAAAACAAAAACTCCTAGAGTCCACGGTAAAGATAAGGGCTGGGAAACAAAATTAAGTCAAAGGGACACAGCAGAGAACCAGAGCTCTAGTTGGTAGCTCTTGGCTATGGATGTGACTTGCCGTATGGTGTCAGCAGCCTTACCAAGCAATGAATCATATTCAAATGAACAAGTATTTTCCTATGAGTTTCCGATCTTCGCAATGCTATAGTTGCCACATGAATGTTATGCAATCGCTGAAAGAGCGACGGTGCTCACATAAAGGAAATGCAATGATCAGGAGGCACGGGAGAGATGATCCACTCTACGAAAACCTGGAAGTTATTTTAGAGAGGGGGATATGATTAAAGTTATAACTATATTACTGTCTACTAATGAGTTTGGGCATTGAATTTAATTTTTAAAGAGATACTGCAGAAGAGTGGAGTGTCTGAGATGAAAAGTCAGAAATACCAGTCCCTGTGATGCTGATTGACTGAGGGGTCTGAAAATGTCATAAACCCGTGTCTCAGTTTTCCAGCCTGAAGCACAGATGACTAGAAGTGCTGGTAAAAGCTGCGTATTTTACTAAAAAAAATGTAAAGTACTGCACAATCACTATAGATTAGCATAATCCTGAAGAAAGTAGTTTCCCAAAGGGACTTTTTTAATGTAATTAAATGTTTTTTATAAAGAATGCTTAGGTTTTTCATATTTGCATTATGACAAAGCAAAGAGTATTTTTACTTACTGGACATTAATTAAAGTAGATGCAAATAAACTGATTTAATTTTAAAATATGGGACCCAGACCTTAATTTTCCTGGGCTAGCTGAAGAAAAAAATAGATTGACAGTAAGTTTAGCTAAACTATACATGCACCTAAAACACTGATGCTGAAAAATTCCATAGCATTTGATTAAACAGCTATATAAGAAATTTGGAAGCAAGTTTCATACAATTATTTAGTGCTAGCAGAGCTGCTTAACATTTTCTACAGAGAAATGAAACAGTAAGTTCTCCACTTGAAACAAAATCAGTAAGAAGAACCTGCTTCCCCAAAGCTGCAACACTGTGAAAAGTCTCCTCTTGAAAAAAACCACAGTACTTCAGAAGGGACATCAGTAGGCTACAAGTATGTGCTTAGCCTTCATCTATCATCCCAACCAAAATCAAGGTAAGCACAGGAGCAAAAATTAATCCAAGATTGAGTATGTATAGCCAAAGTCTCTAAAAACAAAGCACAAACACTGGAATGGCTGTATGCAGGTTTGGCTACATACTCATAGGAAAATGCATTGCCTTACATTTGCCCTCCTAATCTGAGGCTCAGTCAGCTGATGTTCCATATGTTGATGAAACAGGAATGCATCCAAAATATTATACGGGATTGAGTCAATCACTTGCCTCTGGGGTGCAGAACTCCACAACAGAGTCATGATTCAGCGACCTCTCATGACCTTAATTTCACCTGTGTTTGTGATGGGCAATTAAAAGATACAAATTCTGTTGAAAAAAAATCTAGTGAGATTAGTGAAGTATGAAGTTCTGGGAAGTCTTCTGCAATACCAAAAATTCTAAGATCAGGTATCCATTGCCACAAATTTAAGGGGAAAAAAAAAATTAATCTCTCTCATTAAGAGTATTACTGTGAAACTCCAAACACTCAGCTTTGTACAGCACCACTGTGGTTCAGTTCAATTGGATCTCAAGTTAATCAAAACCGGTAGTCAGTACCTACACGGAAAAGAAACAGAAAAAGCCCACACCTTTCACACACATGTGAAATCAGCCTCAGCAAGTTGGTATGCAAGAGCCCCTTCTGACACTGCAGCCTACTCTCTGGTTTGCCACTGTTTCACATGAGATATAAAACTGAAGTTTGACAGCTTGGAGCAATTAAGATGTGGGACTATGAAAAACAAAATACTAAAATTGGATCCCCTCAGCCTGATTCTAAGTTGAATTTCAGCGATTCAAACCCCTGTTATAGTTTATAGCGATTAAACTCCTTACAGTAAGAATCTTTGTGAAATGTTTAGATGGCGTATCATTAACAAGATGCAATATTTTATTACGAGTCAGCTGTGGTTTAGTGCTAGACAAACCACTTGCTGGCCTATATTTACGCAGCAATGTAACTTCATTAAAAATTCTGCATAATCATGCAATTATCAGTCTCCCTCTTGCTAGATTTCCATTGGCAATATGGATGATACCCTGGTACATGCATTCATGTGAAATGACTTCAGAGCTTTTATAAACCAGCATAACAACCTTGAGCTTAGTTATCACAACAAACGACTGCGATCTGAGCCAGAAAAAGAATTCGTGTTCAGTAATTCCCTTGGTTCCTCTCTCTCCGAAAGAAAGCATCCACCTGTCCTGAACATATTCCTGTGAACAGGCCGGCAGCTGACACCTCCACCAGACATCAGTGAGTTCTCCTTTCTGTAGAGAGCTCTGTGCTCCCCCAGCCACTTTTCCCCACCCGGGATTAGGGCCTAACTACTCCAAAACCGTCGAAATAGCGGGGCTGAGCAGCCAGGCTGGCACTCCCCGCTCAGCCTGCCTCCAGCCACTACCACTTCTCTTGCCCCTTCCCCGGCACAGTCCCTCCCGCTGCGGCCCCCCCCCGCCTCACCCGGCTCCCAGCGCCGCCGCGGCCCCCTGCGAGGCCGCCCCGCTCCCGGCTGCCGCCCGGCCGCGCCTTCCCGCGGGGGTGCGGGCAGCGGGGCGCCCCGCCACCTCCCACAGACAGACACACACACCCCCCCCCCAGGACTGGCGGCGGTGCCTCCCATAACCCCTATTTTTTAATTACTTTTACTAATTCTGATTGCGCCCGGCGGCGGCGGGGCCCTCCTCAGCCCCTCAGCGCAGGGCCGGGGCCGCTCCCGCCGCCGGGGCCGGCAGCGGGGCCCCTCGCCGGCCGCCCCGCCGCTCCCCCGGGCCCCGGGGCACGGCGGCGCCCGGCTGTCGGCGGCTCTCACCATGGTACAGATGGAGGCGAGTCTCCGGACCGTCATCAGTATTTCCATCCGCCCGACGCGGCCCCGCGCCCCGCGGCCGCCCCCGCTGCCGCCGGCGCCATGTTGGGACGCAGCCGCCCAACTGACAGCGGCAGCCGGAGCCGCAGGTGGCGCAACCGCCAAATGGGGCCGGGCGCCGGCGGTGCGACGCCCAAACGGCGCCGGCTGCGCCCCGCGCCGCGCCCCGAAGCGTTCCCCCCGCCTTTCCGTCCCCCTCCCCGCAGCCCGCCTCCTTCCCCGCTCTTCCCTCCTCGTCCCCGGACAGTCGGGCCCTTGCGGGGCCCCCTCGCTCCAGGGGCCGGGAGGGCGGCGTGTCGCAGGCCGACGTAGCGCCGTCCCGGCAAGGCCTCCCTCAGGGTCACCGCAGGGCTGGGCTGCGGCTTCCCCCTCTGCCGAAACGGGGCCGGGGACGCCCTGGCCCGTGCAGCTGTGGGCATGGCGGGGGGCGAGACGTGCTTCAACGTCCCTCGGCCCAGGGAGGTGGCTGGAGGCCCCGGTGGGATGGGTGCTGCTGCACGTGTCACCGGCAAAACTGGAGGAAGGCAGCATCCCCACAGGGATGGAGCTGGGGGACGTCGCCAGACCCCCCAGCGAGGGAAACCACGGCCACCCCGCAGCACCGAAACGCCTCGAAGGCGCGTGCTGGAACTCTGCGCTTCCCAAGACTCTTTTCAGCGGTTGTGAGCGCCCACAAACGGGTTTTCACGATGACGCCCGGTGCGATGATGGAGTCGGACAGCGGTTTTGCACCAAGTAGTCCTTTGCCGTTCTGCACCACGCGTCCCCGTTTCAGCAAAATCACAAAAAGGGCTCTTTCAGAGCACAGCGCTACGAACAACAACAGTGTCTATTGTAAACCCAGGAGGAAAAGGAGTGAAAAATGTTGCCGAGTCGCCATATAGCACTTCACACAGTGCATACCAAAAGCAAATACCTATCTCAGGAAAACATCCCTCGTGAAGCCAGGGATGGGTAGAAATGTTTTGTCATCTGGCTGATTAAGATCTACAGAACTGTGTCAAACCTGGAAGGAGCCTGGCTCATATTTCGTCTTAACTATAAATTGAGCGCTGCTGAAAAGCGCTGCTGAAGGTGGCTGGAAGCCCTCTGTTCATGCTGTGCATGAAGCACACCGTCAGCGGTGACAGGACTGTTATCACGCGCCTCCCCTTACTCCAGCCCTGACCTCGTGGGAATAGGGGAAGGGAGGACGGTTCAGTTTCCAAAGCACAAACTTTTTTATGAGGCCAAGATGTTTCCATTCTATTTGGGTTGCTCGCCCGCAGCGATGTTCTCTTATACACATTGTACTTTCCATGTCATCTACTACAGGCTCCCGAGGGAGAGTATTCCGTAACCTAAAAAAAAAAAATCCTTACAAAATATGCTAAAAGCGAAAAAGGACACGTGCTCCTTACGGGGTTTCCATGAACGGCAATGCAACAAAATTAGGGACAGGAAATACAGAAATAGTGGAATCTGTACAGCGCTTAACCAAATTTCACTGTATAGTTAAATGATCGCCTCCCTTACAACCCAAAATAGAATCAAATATGATTTATGACGGCTGTCGCAATAGCATCTGAGGACGCTTCTTTCCCCTTTGGCCTCAGGATCAGAACAACTTTGTGCTGGGTACAATTGTGGTGCTAAAATGGCAGTCTTGTCCCCAGACAACATCTTCTGAGGTTACTGCTGAACCACACGGCCAAATTTTTAACGCATTTTACCCATGATCAGGCTCCACACAAGGTGAAATCCCAAGCACACAGAGAAAGGCTGCACATCCTTTCCTCGTGCACATCACGTTCCGCTCCGTTCCCTTTGTCTTTCCTGCAAAGATGCTTTTTACTTGCCTTTCCCAACTATGAGGGTATTTAGTTACTGGGAGCAAAAAGGTGGGTGAAACACTACTTTTGTTTAGTGCAGCGTGAGAACTGGTCTTTGGGCCCCAAGTTTGCAACAAAGAACAAAGACGGTCAAACAAAGCTGCAAAGATCAGTCTGTTGTTGTTTGGAATACATTCAGGAGCGGGGGACGCGTACACGAGCCGCCAGCTACGGGTTTTATCACAGCATCCGCCAAAGCAACCAGCACTTCCCCAGAAATTTAGCATTTCTGCTCAGAAATGAGCCGCGCTTCTCCAGCCATGTCGCCGTAACGTCAATATACTGTACAGAAACATCTGAGAGATACTGGAGGCAAATGTAACCGTTACAAATAGACTTCCAGAAGAAAGATCGTTTTTGCCAGTGCTAGGCGGAAGGGGAAAGAGTGACAACAATCGCCATTTCCCCAACGTGCTGGGACCTTAGCAAGATCGCTCCGGCTCTGCTCATCTGTTACTCCTTCTGTAAAATGTATGAGGGATAATTATTTCCAGTTTTAAAACCAATTTGACATCCTCATATGAAAAGCGCTATGGTAATGGCAAATATTTTTATTTTTAGAATGCTTCATGTCTGAAGACGTGTAGGAGTGGCAACAACAATAAAAACAGAAAATCTTGTAAAAACCATAGCCAAAAGCAACACAGACCGATAAATAAATCTGTAAAAAATCTGGTGTGGAAATAACGTAATCTCTGTGCAGCGTGCAAAGGCACATATCTTTGCATGGAGCAATCCAAGGAGTGGTTAGCAAAATCTCCAGAACCATCCAACTGTTTTCAAAGTTGCTCTGAGTACTGCAACCATTCTCCCTCTAATTTAAGCTGTTGTTTTTCCAACAGAATTTGAATTTAAAACATGGTTTTCTTAGCTAAATATAAGACCATTGTGCACAAACAATGAAAATCTCTTTTAAAAACAATTCTTATTCTACATGCCAGGGGTTATACAATCTCAAATAGCGCGACTCCTTCTGCATGGTTTCACTCAGTGAAAAGACTATTCTGATGATCTAGAAAATCAGATAAGGATCAGATTTGAAAACCTCCGGCTTTGATTCTGTATCTTACTCGAATTCTTTCAGAATTGGAGCCTAAAAGTTATGACTGGGGGGACGGGGCGGAAGGAACTTGAGAACAGACTTAAAACTTTTGGAGAATATGCTGCTTTTTTTATTATTACTAAAGCCCATTCTCTCTGGACAGAGATTTCTGCACACAGTGGAAGCAAGCTTTGGTTAGAAGCACAAGAAGCCTGGGCTAGTGCGTAAGAAATTTAGATTGAACCACATTAGCAAAGGAACTAGAAATCAATTGGTCTGCTTCCAAGATGCAGTCTAAAACTGCTTTCACATTTGTTTTAAGCAACCAGAAGCCATCACAGCTGCCAAAAGAAGCAGTTCAACATTTCCTCCACCACTGGTCTTTCATTCCTGCCCCCACGCATCTCCTCTCTTGTGTCAGCACCGGCATCCGTACAAGCACATGGTAAACAGCTTTTCCAGCCTCTCCTCGTACAGCAGCTGCTCCGTGCCTGTGATCGTTTTTGGTGCCCTGCTCTGTGCCTTCGCAGACCCCGCTATGTTTTTGAGATGCAGCGAACTGCACGCCGCACCGGCGATGGGGATGCTCCGAGGGTTTATGTAAGCAGCAAAATGCTACCCTACGTCTCCTTCTCCGTTCCCCTCCCGAGGACACCCAACGTTTTGTTGGCTTTTTTTGCTGCTGTTGCACACTGAGCTGATGAGTGTGAACTGCCAGCGATGACTCCAAGGCCTCTTTCCTAATTTATGAGTGCCACGTTCTAGCTGAGCATCATTTAAGCGTAGTTTATATTCTTTTTCTCCAGATGCATTACCTTACGTTTATCTAGACGAAAGCTCACCCGCCGACTTTATGTGCACTCACTTGCTTTTGTGAGATCCTTCTGGAGTTCCTCAGCACTGGCACAACATTTGGTTACCCAAAAGGACTTTAACTTTTGTTTCTGTTGATTGTGTTGCCTCTCTTTTGGAGCAAGCCAGCAGATCTGTATTCTTCTAGGAATGTCTTTGCTCATATAGAATATTCTCCGTGAACTTGCTTAACTTACCTGGCTTTTTTTCCTGGGCTGAAACTCTTCTGGCCACCTAGAAGCTGATGGATGTATTACTGTTTGTTTTTATAGGAGGACTGTTGTGATAAATACTTTTACATTACTCACTGACATATGCTTTTAATAGCAAACAGTAACAAAGGTTCCAACATCCTACACTTAGAGAGGTGGACAGTTACATACTGCTGCTAGCTAATCCCAAAATTTATAATGTGTCCAGCTCAGTAACACATTTCGAAGTGCCCTGTTAACTGACCACAAGATTTTGAGCGTTTTCCTATTCCTCCTCTCATTTTGCCTCTTCTTACAAAACTTGTGTGAGATTAAAGCACTCTGGTAATGAAATTTCCTGAAAAAGATTTTTCAGTGTTTGGGTGTTTGCAAAAATCTGGAAGCAAATTTACACTGGAAGATTTGAAAACCATTCACATAGGAGCCACGTCCCAAAAGACACATGATCTGGCGGCTCCCTCCCGGTACCATGAGCTGGGTAGCCCTCCAGACATTTTGTTCCACCTCTTCATCAGCTGACTGTCATGATGGTCAAAGTAATAATACTTGGTGCTTACACAGCAACTCTGCACAAATACTGCTTCAGAAGTAGTTTTTAGAGGGGAAACAGAGCCTTAGAAAAGTGACACATCCATAAATCTTCCCAATCTTGTGCTTATTTCACTGGACTGCTGTGCACCAAAGCTGGGTTTTTCTAAAGCCAGTTCACACTCGGCACGCCCTCTGTGATGCTGCCGTGGAAATTGAGATCATTTGACAACCTGGCCCCCAGTGCTTTGGGAAGGGGTAGTAATCTAGAGACCTGGACTGATTTCACATCCTCTTCTGCTAGCTCGCAACCGTACCCCTGGCCTCTAAAACCTGCTGGGGAGAACTCGTGTGTATGCTGTGATTGAAAGCAGTGGCGTGAAAGCAGCTGGGCAGAAAAAAGTCTTTTTGGTGGCTGCAGCCTCTATGTAATGAACCGTGCCTTCCTTCTGCCTGCTAGGAGCGTACAGAAGACAGGAAAGATCTGCATCCTCAGGTCTCCATGATCTGTGGGTGGATTAGCTGCGGTGCCACTTTCCGTTAATATCCATGTCTCCCACACAGCGTGACAGAGTACACGTCTCAGACGTATGCTGCCTGCGCCAGGCTCGCCTCTTCCCACTGCTGCCTTAAGCTGCTCCTGCCCGTTGCAGACCTCTTTTGAGAAGTTTTTCAAAGATGAATGCTCTAACTATATTTTCTGTAGTTTAATTTACATCTGTTTTATATTATTTGCAGTTTTGCTTTATCTGGGTCATTCCCTCTCCACTGCTCTTCCCTTTTTCTTCCCTCCCCATTATCCTTGATAACTGAGAGCTGATTGCAGCTAGTGTACGGTTACATGCAGTCATCCCTACAGACCTTGCAGCCGCCAGCTGTCTTAAAACTACGCTGGGTTTTCCTATAGAAGTCATTCTCTCTTCATTCCCTCTGTCTGGCTCGCCCCACTGAAGGATACCGAGTCCTTCCTCAGCCTTCCCAAGTCTTGTCGCCAGCCCTAAATTCACTTTTCCATGTTTGGAGAAAACCCAATGCTAATCCACATTCCAGTGGGCCATTAAGACTAAAAACATGTATAAACCAGCAGATCAAATGTATCCCGGAGGATACGTACATGAGCTAGTATTTTGGAATAACCCACAGCTGCCTGAAAACTGGGCGGGGGGGAAAATGTGTTTGTTTTCCTGAAGAGGAGTGTCCCATCAGCTTCAGCACTCTGAAGGGGCCCAACTGCAGGACACAATAGGACGGGGAGAACAACAAAGCATGGAGTTGGAGCCAAGTGAAAATACAAAGAAACTAGACAGGTAGAACGGGATTATTCAAAGTGGAATTAGAGCAGAGCATGGGGGTGACTGTACCTCGCTGAAAACGCTACCGCACTGACTGTAAAACAGAAGAATCTCGTTTTAGCAAAGAGCCAAGGGACAGCACATAAAACAGGCAGCGGGGAGATAAAGCGGCGAGCGAGCGAGGGAGCGTGGTTGATGGAGGCACACGCTCGGTGCCCGGCTGGAGGAATGTCATGGTTTCACTTGTGATTGGCTGGGGAATGGAGGAGTCAGTTTTCACGGGGGCTGATCAAAAAGTTCCCTTTTGCTTTCCAAAGTTGCTGTCTGAGCAGAGGCTTCGGGAAGAGGAGGCCAGTCGCTCTAACATTCCTCAGGAAAGCTACTTAAATGAAATGAGAAGGCTTCTCTATCCAAGGATATACAGCCAAGAACAGACGCCGAGAAGCTGTTTTCCTTCTTTTCTCCCCCAACTCCTACTGGAGTTGAACAGCTCTCATTTCTGGCATGCGTCTCATCTCTCAGGATACTATGTCACAGTATTCTACTAACTTTCTCTTGCTCCCCATACCAGAGTATCCTGTATTAGACTGCGTGCCCAACAAAATCATCAAGCTCGTGGTACTGGGTGGCAGTAGCGTTGGCAAGACAGGTAAGTCCACAGGTGTAGTTCCATGCTTTTTCTTGCTGCTGCACTTACCAGCTAATTTGCAGCTCAGTTAGACCCAAGGCTGTGAAAACTCCTAACTGTTGCAGCTTGAACATTTTAAGTTACTTTTTTTTTTCTTTTTGAAAACGCACTGAATAATTTGTGAGGCAGATTTGCTGTAGGTCTACGTGAGCAGCCAACGTGAGGTGGCAGTTAAGAGGAGAGGGCACTGTGTTGGGAGCTCCGTACTCACAAATGATTCTACCTAGTCTTGTGCAAATTATTTAACCGTGTCTAAATTTCTACACCCCAGAAATGGGACTAGTGGTTTTTATTCTCCTGTTGTAAATGTTTTATGCTCAGCAGACAAATAACAGCGTACAAGATGTGTCTTCCTGTATTATTCTCCAGAGAGGAAAAGAAAAGCGGGTAAAGCGAGCATTATTGCTTTTGAATATATGGTTCCTGACTTCAGAAATTATTAAGGCCAGATCTGTTTTACTACATCTGAGGTTCCACAGCACTCAGTAAAATGTTTGATTGTTTTGGATTTGAAGCAGACATATTTTCATATTATTTTTAAATAATTTGTTGAAGATCGCTGCACAGTCAATTTCATTTAAGGGTACTAAAGAGGTGACCCAGTATCCACTGTGAGAAAAATGATTATTTTAAATGAAATCTATGATACAGATGTTTGCAGGAAAAACCCTTTTATTTAGCTATTAACTAAGCGGTTTTGCAAATGATTAGGAATCAGCTGAGATGAAAGCACTACAGGAAGATAAGTTACTGTTGCCATGACAGGATTTCAAGTGTTATAAAGTGATCAGGAAAAAGGGAAATGTTCTAATCCAACAGCGTAAGAAAGCACCGCAGGTTAAGGTGAATAAGAAGGCCCAGGGCGCTGCAGCATGACCCATGTGTGCAGAGCACATGCAGTCAGTTTGCTGGATGCGGTTAGATATCACTAATGGGTTTCACGAGGAGGACTGAGGATTTTTAAGGCTGGGAAGAACCATTACATCCATCAGCCTCACTTCTACGACACAGAGGTCTTAAATGTGGTATTGGGATTAGTTTCAGTTTATTGGCTTGTTAATCTTTTTCTAAATTATTTCAAACCAAAGGTCAGATTTGTTATACCTGCAATCACAACAAACCAACCTCCGTATCCTACACTGAATAGCCACACTGAATCTGAGGGGTAATTTCCAGTACAAGTTGCAAAAAACTGCATTAGGTATCATAGCCTGGCCCCGATCTTTTTCTTTGAGTGTTGAGAGAGGCACTTGCAGACTAATATGTGAGCAATTCAAAGATTAACTTGGTTTCATATTATACTAACTCTTCCAGTAAGATATTACATGTGTTCTGCAAAGATTGATTTTGGTTAACATTAAAGACCCATATTTTTTTCATTGTTTTACAGCCCTGGTTGTGCGCTTTCTCACGAAGAGATTTATTGGAGACTATGAAGCCAATACTGGTGAGTCTGCTTTCTACTGCAGTACTGCAGATAGCTTGAAAAGAAATCTACTCTATTTTGTGACTGGTGCATATTACAGGAAAGCCAAGCAGTGTTAGATGTCCATAAGGTGCATATTTTCAGTTAATAGCCTCAAGCTATGAAAGCAATAAATCAAAGGCTCATTATTTATGATCCTTTTAGCTATTTTTTTTCCAACTTGATGGAAAAGGATCAGAGTAAAAGGTTTGCTTGGGGACATACCTATACTAAAATGCAGACTCAAGGAACAACTTGCATATCGACTAAACCGCGGAAACCCAACGCTGCTCTCTCTGCAACCCCAGGGAAGCCAGAGGAATTCCTAAGTGCGTAAAAGTCAGTTCAGAACTTTTCCTGTGTACTCCCTTTTTTCAGTGGCTTTTATGACAAGGGAGACTTCCAAATTGAAGTCTTCTTTCCATAAGATAAGCAACGTGACCATGCAAACTGCTTCTACTGCATTTCTTGTTTAATGCTGACACCTCAGAGGATGTGTCCATGTGAGCTGTTTAATTCACAGCCTCTGTTTCAAGAAAGTGCCAGCTGTATCGGCCAGTGTTGTAGAAAGGATCTACGTACACCGTGCTCATACCTACTAGCACATCCCACACATAGGCCACCTCACAGTTTTTGGGTGAAGTAGGACAGGATTCACAGCAGCGATTGCTTCACTTTGGAGATGCAGGCTGCATTTAGAATGATGAGTTAGGAAAGGAGATGGCAGTACAAGACACCTTTGATCTCTGCCTGTCTGATAAAATACAATCGGAAAGCTCCTCCTTACAGCTCCCTCTCATTGACCCTAAGTAACCTTGATGGTTGGCTGCACTATTTCTCTTTCTTTTCCTTCATCTCTTCTACGGGAGACTGTACATCAAGTTAGACTTCTGAGCTTTGCAATGGATTGCTGCCAGAGACATTGCTGAGAACCACATGCTTTTCTCATTAAGCTACCAGCCCAACAGCCATGCTGTAGAAGAAACAAATATGCCAGAAATAAGAAACAGGTGGCAGTGTATTTGTGATCATTCAACCATGCTTCTCCTTCAATTGGGTATAAGGCAGAGCACAGTCAGTGTCTGGAAGTACCTGCTCTTTTTTCTGCAATGCATTACAGAGTAGGAATAATATGTTGTCTGGTCTTTGTTCAGGGGTGCAGTATCTTCCCATAAAACAGTAACATCTTTTCAGCTTAAAATCTGATGTGTTTTTGAAAAACAAAAATATCCCAGAAGGGCTATATTACCTCACAGAGTCAGTATTAAAACATAATAAGATAATGTTGGGTTCAGATGCAGCAAACTTTGCCATACGAAATTTCCTTATATTGTAAATGTTTCTGTGAGCTCAGCTGCTTTTCCACTGGAATAAAAACACCTGTTTCCTTGAACCAAAGATGATTTTCAGAAGTGATGGCATTATTGTCACTAACTGACCTCCCTGTTAATCTGAATTCCTTACTCTCCAATAGATGGGATTTCTCTACGTTTGAGATGAAGTACATGTTTTAGATGCAGCAGTGACAATTGTATTTGGACAAGACTGAAAGGCTGTATACAACAGCTGTGGATATAGCATTTCTTCACATATCCATGTGACTTGTATTAAGTTCTAAGGTAAAATGATGATGACATCAATCTCTGAAGCTGTCCTTATCACAACCACAGGTAGTTCATAAGATCAAAACTTAAGTTTTCATTGTCACTTAACCCCCGCTCCAGTAACAAAATAAAGTTCAAGTCCAGAATAGTGATGGTCTTATTAGAGCTGCATCAGTCCTAGATGTTTTGAACTAGCACTTGGCCCTGAACGTGTCATTCAGATTAACCAGAAGTCAGATTCAAAGTGTCCAGTCTTTGGGGATTCCAACCAAACTCTGACTGCTAAGGTCACACAAACCCCGAAGAGCATCTAGGTGTTTTGTATACAGTCACTTACTCTGCGTCCAAAACGAGAATACTTTCCTTTTTTAAAAACTTTCAGAAAAATGCAATAGAAAACAGCTCACTCCTTTTACAGACAACACCTGGATATCTTGGTTTGAGATTAAAAATATATGCAGTCCACATTTTAAAAAGTTAACAATATGGATTGAAAACCTGAATGGGATTTATGTGCCCACTTTGACTATTTGATTCAATACAAAGTGCCACCTTTCCCAGATACCATCCTCGGTATACATTCAGAACAGCCGACCACATAGCAAATACAAAACCACTTTACTTAAGTAAACAGCCACACAGCCACTCTGGTGCTACTCACTGTTCTATAAGCAGCTACATATCATAAGCCTCAAAAATCTGGATTTCAACAGTTCCATTTTGCCTTTGTGTACTCTTTTATTTTTTGTCACAGTCACTGACTCTAATGATCTTGCTTTTCCACCAGGTGCTTTGTATTCAAGAAAGTTCACCATAGATGGGGAACAGATCTCTCTACAGGTGCAGGATACTCCCTTTGTTTCATTGGAGGTAAAACATCTGCTCGGTGCATTGGTACTTTACAGCACAGTTACTGTCTCTTCTTTGTTGCCAGCACTTCCACCTGTAAGTAACTCCACTCAGCAGAAATATACCTGGGCTCAAACCCAAATGAAGGCTAACGGGGGTACCTTAAGCCCCGCCAAAACGAGCCCTTGAAGATGTTAAATCAGGCTCCTTTAAGAGTAAGTCAGAATTAAAACAAATCTATTTCAAACACATTACTGCATCCCAAGCCTAAATAGCAGTAAAATCATAGTCTGGCTCGCTCCTGCCAGCTCCTTGTTTTATTTCCTGTCAAATGGTTTCTGACCCTGCATGGCAGAAAACTCACCTGCCTAGAGGCCCAGCTGGCTCAGCTTAGACCTTTCCACACACCCAGAATCTCTCTTCTCTAGAAAGGTGTTTCTTTCCAAGGGGACAGGCCTCACAGCAGTTGTCATTTCCAACTAGGGTGCCTTTCAGGGCTTTCCTTATTTTTTTATTTTATTTTATTTATTTGTTATTTTTAAAGTGTTAGCATTTATCTACACCCCTCTTTCTATCAGTATTTTAGATATTCTAGATTTAATATTTGACTAGGAACCTGTTTCTAGAAATATTTTTCCAAGCAGGATCTAAGATTAAGATGTCTTTTTTTGAAGATCTACTTCACATGCAGAACAAGAGGATGAAAATAGTGTCAAAGCAGCAGGAAATGTAATGAAATTTGTTTTTACATGAATGGTGGAAATCTCATGAGCGTAGTAATTCCTATAGAATAGCTGAGATTTCATGATAAAATGAGGTATCCTCTTGTCACCATCAAACCTAAACTTCTAGGTTTGGCCTTAACCTCAGTCTAAGCTCTGACTTGGCCAAATATACGTCTGGATGGGAACACCACCTTCTCTCATCCTCTTTCAGGCTAGCCCTGGACAGCTTTATATACCTTGTTTTGTCTGCCAGGACCCACGTGTGCATGGGTTCATTTCTGTGCTGTAGAACTGTTCCATCCTGAGCTTACAGAACAGGATAAGCAAAGCTCTCACAGCCTCAGTTTCCATTTCCATTTTCTGTGATGACTGGAAGTGGATTTAAGCAGAAATCTTTGTCAAAGTTCCACGCTCTCTGCTGCTGCTGGGGGTGCGCAGAGCAGTGGAGAGGACCCCTCATTTACTCTGGACACTAAAAAGCAAACAAAAGCTGCTATGGAAGTCCTCCAAATATTCAAGTGGGACTCAATAGTACAAAGGCCCTATGCCAGCTTGCTTAGAGAGGACCTGCAAAGAGAAGCTGTTGGTGGTGATTAGGCACAATTGGGACTGCCTGATAAACACTTATCAAAGGGAATCCCCTCTCTGTCCTATCCGATGGAGAAAGGAGGGAGTGAAAGAATTTAATTCCCTCTTTCACACCAGATATATGTTTATTGTCCGGTTTCCCTGTTATAATTAAGACTGTGCCCTAAAGTTCTGTGACTGTAGCCAGAGCTCCACAAAATTTAGTAATGCCAACAGCTGAGGTTTCTTAGTCAGGAACGATTTTAATTTGGTTAGGAAAGAGTTTCATTTTCTTTGTCCCAGTCAAAGGTCTGCACTGTTTCAACAGTTCCCACAGACATGCTTATCTTAGCCTGTGTCTCTGTTTGCATCAAATGATGTATCTGAAATCATTTGAAGGGACTGTTCCGGAACAGAACTTGTTAAAACTGAGAATAGGTTGGATTTTCTGTTAAAATCCTTGAGGAAGAGAGTTTCTTGCACTCTGCAGGCTGAGTACAGTGTTTCAGGAGGAAGTCATGTGGAATCACTGCGGATTCTAGCCACACCGGAAATGTTAATGTTTAAGAGAGAAACAGAAGCAAACAGATAACTGGTTTTGTTAGGTGATTCATTGCTGCTTGGTCTATACATGGCAAATGACTGTGTGTTTCAAAATTCATTCTGGAGCAGAGATTTCCATTTAAAAAGTAGCCCATTAGCCTTTTATTTTCCTGAATAAAGCATTCCGTTGGGGATTATCCATCCATCTCGCTACTGGGTGGGCCTAGCTGGAGTAACTGAGAATTTCTGTTCATTAGGGCTCTCTGAATGTACACCTTCTCCAAAAACATTTTCGAATGCTTGCCAGAGCAATTAGTTCTTTTTTTCCCATGAAAGGAGCTTGCTGGTGAAAAGAGGCTAGCAGGACATGAAGGGTGGCTAATTATCTACAGATTGGATATAACCCAGACACCAAGAGTGCAAATTGCCCTTCTTCCCACAGTCTGCCCTGTCCTGGCTTGAGTTCACTCTCGTTAACCTTTTAAACAAGGCTGCTAGTGAGGATCCCTCTTCATTCCATGTGCAACTCTGTTGGGTTTTTGGGTTTGAGGGTTTTGGGCAGGGAAAGGGGTGATAAGAGCATCTGTTAAGCAATTTCACTGCTAATAGGATTTAGCATTACTGTGAGCTGGCAAGGGCAAAGAACTACTAGGTAACGTGAGCCGGTATCTCTATGGGCAATATTGAAATATTTACAAAAGGCAGTTAGTTAGCAGAACTCCTGTTGAAAGTTGTAAGCCTAATTTGTACTCTGAGTCTTCAAAAATTCTGCTTCCTTCTTCTCACAGAAGAGCCTTGTCGGTAGTCCTTTTTTTACTGTCTGATCTACCATAAAAGAACTGATCAGTTTTACTCATTCTTTTCCACCTCTGCTTCCTGAAGTTAGGCTTTATAATTCATATTTAGGTGTCTAAATAAAAGTGATCTGTTTTGGGAGATTGCTGAGCACATGCAAATTCTGTTAAAATGAATGTGAATGGCAGATATATTTTCTATAGATAAATAGGTAATGGAACATATGTTCTAATAGTCTTACTGAAGTTGATGAAGATTTCTTGAATAGAATTTAGCAATAATAATAAAAGTTTGGGTGCTGTATTCATGATGTTGAACTCCCCCTAAAATACACAAAAGCCTCTAATTCCTACCAACTTCATCAAGAGCTGAATACTGAATATGCTTAGTGCCTTGTTGGATATGAAAGAAATTACGAAGATCCAGAAAGCCTGTAATATTGACAGGAATGTCAGTTCTTACAAACCAAGCACACTGGCAATAACTGCAGCAGTGATCTCCCTATCTGGTTGGGTTACATGCCAGCACGGATAACAAAGAGTAGAGGATTAGCTGAAAATAGCTTCGTCTTGAAAATTGAGCTGATCTCTTTTCAAGCCCCACAGCGTTGTATTCAGTTTTATATTCCCAACGCTGGTGATTGTTATGGCTGTCTGAGTAGGACTGGTGATGGACTGAACAAATGTGTGACCAGCAAAACAATAATATAAACCCATTGCTGCTCTACAAATGAGCAATGAGATTTCACCTCATTTTCGGTTCCAGTAATTGGTTATTTGTAACAAATTGCTTTTTCGAAGTAACTTTGCCTTTAACTATCTGGAGACCTACACGACAGAAAAACCTGTCAGGCTTCACCAAACAGAGTTAGTGAGAACACCCGTCCATGGACACATTGAATACAGAATTGGAAAAAGCCCTAAAAAAACACCTTGGGGGACAACCGTTCACTTGCAGTAGTGTGACTAGCCTGCTGAATTTTATAATGCTCTTACCGTGCCCATCACAATTTTATCCACAATAAAAGTGCGGGTTTCTGTCACACTGGTTTAGTACAATAGAATACAGAACAAACTTTTCAATATCGGTATTTTGGCTGTTCTCTTATTTTCAACCAATTTGCTCTGACCCCTCTCCACTCCACATTACTGCTTACCTGTAATATGTTACTGACACAGTGGAAATTTCTCCTGTCCCTGGTACATTCCCCGGCAGTCAGAGAGGTTTCTGCCTGTACATTGAGAAACAGCCACACATTAAAATAAAGTTCCGAGTAGCTAACAGTGCTGTATGACTGTTTGCTCTGTCTGCTCCCTATTCTCAGTTTTCTAATCTCACACCTCTTGGTTTTGACGGCAGGATGACACTGACAGCATATGCTGCCAAGAGCAGATAAACCGTTCAATCTACTGGGCAGATGGCTTCGTTTTTGTTTACTCCATCACAGACTATGAGAGTTACCGAGTCATCCGTCCCCTACACCAGCACATCCGCAAGATTCACCCGAATGCTAACATTCCCCTGCTTCTGATGGCGAACAAAGGAGACCTCCTGCGAGCCAGGCAGGTGTCCTCCAAAGAAGGACTCCAGCTGGCCAGTGAACTGGGAGGTACTTATTATGAAGTCTCAGCCCGGGAGAACTGTGAGGGAGTGCATGAAGCCTTCCAGCAGCTTTGCCAGGAGGTCAGCAGGATGATTGGGAGCTGCAATGGAGAGAAACGGAGAGGCCTCCACCTTGTCCGACCCAAGTCTCCAAATATGCAAGACTTAAAGAGACGTTTGAAACAGGCTTTGACTTCCAAAGGGAAATCTGCCACTACACTTTGATGTAGCCGACAGAAATTGTTTTCCACAGCCCTGAAAAAAAGGCAAGAAAATAAGCTGGTAATAAGGGGCATTGCTGAAATTCAGCAATCAGGTTGTGTGAGAGGCTCTTTCATTTTGTCTTTACATCTTCCTTAAAAATCCTGTGCTTATTCAGCAACAGAACTTACAGAATTTGCTCTTTGGGGCAAGAATTTAGAAACTGTGATTTAAAAAATAGATTGTCCCAAATTATTTCCTTTTTGAAAGGGACACAGTCAAATAGTTTAGGCTTAAAATATGGATTTTATTAATAAAAATAATTAAATCCTACTTTTAAGACAAGTGACTTCTCTTGGGGATGGTTGTATTCCCAAACATAGGCAATAAGCTACAGCAAGACACGAGGAGAGTGACGTGAGCTACACTGAGCGAGCAAAATGTACTAGATTTGCTTAGTCACAAGACTGGAAAATAAAGGCAAAAAATAAATGAAGAGCATAAATAGCGAGAAATAGTAATTGAAAGCTTTTAAATTGCAGTTTAGAAAGTGTTCTTAGCAACTTGGGGGGAGATTTGTTCATATGCAAGCTTTAGCCTTACAGTGTCTCTTTAAAGGGAGATTTTAAAAAAATGACTATTTTTTCAGATTATTTTTCTTTAAACGCATATTGACTGTTTCTGAAAGTGATTATATGGGCAAAATACATACTTGTAGCAGCACTTTGTAGTCAGTTTCTCAATGGCATACTTCTCATTTTTCTGTAGGTTTCCTACATGGCAATGAGAGAGGGACAAATAGAGCAGTGTGGTTTAAAACCTGCAAAAAAATGGACTGTATTAATTAAGAGCAAGGAGGTCACCTAAAACTATTTAACTTTTTTTTCCAAACTAGTTAGATTTCAAGTTCAAGATGCTGTTTTAAAGAAACAAGGCCTTCACACAAAGTATATCTAATTCATTAGATCTTTTTTTTTTAAGAAGAAAAGGTTTTATGATGCCTGGAATTTCTGGCTTTGGGAATTCATCATTTTGTTATTTGCCTTAAGAATCGACTTTACTCAATACCTCACAATGCATCCAAATCACCAGTCTATCAATACATATTTCACCGGCAGCATCTCACTGCATTGTGTCTCAGCACGTACAAAGGGATTTGAAGCTGTATCCTGTGAGCTGGCCTGTTTTATGGTAGCAATAACAACAATGTGAAGCATCCATCATTCTATTCTCAATGAGAGTGGAAAGAAACTGGGTTGGACCATGCAAAAGCCATGATGCAACAATCTTTTCTTTAAACAGACCATATAAGCAATTCACAGGACCATGAAATGAAGTAAAGCTCAATGATTTACACTCAGGAACACAGAGGGGAAAGCCCTGGTTTGATGGATACAGAAAAATACTCCTAGCTGCAGTTTCAGCTGGCAATACTGGGCTAAATCAACCTTTTACTCATTATGAGCAGCAAAAATGCAAATTGAGTCTGATGACTATTTATATAGCTCAGGGCTTGAAAATGTATTTTATATTCTTCTTGTCCCTATATTAGACAACTCTAGTCATGATTTTCCTTATCACTTGGATTTGCTCTATCTACAGCTCACTTTCTGTTTTATTTATTGTTTTCCACAGCTGGTCATCTGAGAATGTCTTATGTTCTGATTGATTTAAAATTCTTTTATTCACACAAAAGAACTGCACCTTTTTGAAAAATTAGTTTCAAGTGGTAGTAGGAGGGGAAAAGGAAAGTTAGATCATCCAAAGAGGGACTCAAACAATATCAGAGGATTTCTACTTTAGTTTGTGGTTAATTAACAATTTGATGTTTGAGCAGTGTCATTATCCATTGCAGGCACTTTGGTATGGCGTTTATTAGCACATAATTTCAATATTTTAAATTACTAATAGAATAGCTCAAATATTGAATCTAAAGATTCAATAACATGAAATAGAGCAAACAGTTTGCGAGAGACACACAAACTGAAAATTGTTGACATTGGAAAAATGATCACCAATTTTGAATAGCAATTAAATATTTTACCATCCCAGTACTGTATAGCAAGGGCTAAATTTGCTAAAGACAATTTGCTGACAACATTTGTTTTCATAAGAGCCTAAGAGAATTAGGTGCTCTAGCTTGTTAAATTTGTTTGTAACTTACCCTTTCAGCTCTAATCCTTCCTTATTTGGGAAGAAAGTTCAACAAATTTCAAACCTGTCAATGTTTTATTTTCAATAGTGATTAATAAAAACATGCAAGGTCTTTCCTGAGTAGCGTATAAAATGGCTCCTTTACGTCTCACGTCTTTAAATGTTCCTTGTTTATACTAGACTAAAAATATATTTTTTTCCATTCTTATAACCTAATACACCCTGCTTTGGAAGTATACGCAAGTATTCCTACATTTGTACTCCTACATAAGTAAGTATTCCCATGTTCCTGCAGCACTGGTGGAGAAAAAAAGGTCTACATTTTAGCTAAGGCCAAAAAATATTGAAACATTTAAAAGTCTTCACCTAAATACTAACATGTGGCAAACATTGATTCTGCTACAGAAATTTGAGTATAGTATTTCCTTTGTTCATTGACCAGCAATACAAATCCTGTAATAGCTTTGATACTGGTTTTAAGCCAGGACATACCATATACAGAAGACAATAGAGCTCAGCATTTTTATTAGCAGTGCAGTACTTAAGCACCAGAACACACCACTATACCACTGAAGCTAAGCAAGGCTGAGGAAGGAGAATGGTAGCATGAAAAGCAGGGAGAACACTGTAGAATTAAGTGCCTAAAAATAATCATGTAAAATATCATGTAGAACCTGATCCTGAATTAGAATCTTCAGGCTGCCAGGGAAAAACATGTATTCTACTGAAGGTTTAAAATTAAGCCTCTAGAGAGAAGGTACTTGACATAAAGTCAAGAGAGGAAAGGGAAAAAAGATTTGAGGGGGGGGGGGTTGGTTTTTTTTTTATATCAAGGCAAATTCTCTTCTCAGTTATATTGGTTAAGTCCAGATTAACTCCATTGGAAGCAATACCAGCAGGAACGAACCGTAGGATTCATTCCCCCCCCTCCTTTTTTTTCTTTTTTTTTTTTTTTCTTTTTTTTTTTTTTTCTCTTTTTTTTTCTTCCCCCCCCCCTTCTATTCTCCTGAGCAGTTTAAATCTTGTGCACCATCTGGTTTTCAAGATGGTTTACAGCTGGGTTTACTTGGGCACAAAGCAGTTGAGTGATTTGCCCCAAGGTTACACAGCTGAGCAAGTACTTGAGAGGAACTCAAAAACTGTGTCCTTTGTAATTAATTCCCAACTCTTTACAACAACTACCAGACCATACCACCTCCCTTAAGGTATGCACAAAGCACAGTGAGTTGTATTACACAAGAATGTAATTAAAAGTTGGAAAAAGTTATTTAAATTACAAGCTATGTTAGGAACCGACTGAGCAAAGTATTACTGACATGCTGGCACCGTGCACAATTATAGTAATACCAAGACTGGCTTATGAGTTATTGAAGATATTTGTAAATGGTTATTTTCTGCAGTATTTATGTCAGTTGCATTTCTCACACGTTTCCAGTGGCTCCCCATGGAAATACAGTGTGACTTTGGAGATGGGAAAATCAGGCTCCATTTTTAACTTTTCCTGTGACTTGCTTGATGACCTTGGCCAGATCTCTTCATCGAAGTTGCTGTGTCCCTAAGTAAGAGGAAGGATATTGACACATATTTGCCATGCACTTTAGCATCCACAGGAGAGAATCACCAATGAGAAATAAAGGAATTGCCCGCATTTGCAGTAGGGATGGCTTAAATCTTAACATCTTAATTCAGATCTTGATTCTGCATTCCTTAAGCTCAGAGTTGTTTGGATCCCATATTTATACTTGAAACGTAGGAACAAAACAGAAAATTCCGATCTTGATTTCAAGGAACAGCTCATCAGAAATATTTGTATGCAGGGTACCTGGCTACTCACAGGATTTATGTCAGGTGTACACATGAAAAGGAAAGAGTAACCTGAGACATTGAAAGAAACTTAGTCTGTACCAGAAAACAGTTGTCTAATTGTTTCACAGGGCAAACTGGAAGGCTGGCAGCTTATTGTTACTGCTGGATTTCCCTCTGCCCACTGGCAAGCTAGAAGACTTTGGGTCAAAATCACACCGACTCTGCTAGAGCTGCAGCTATGTTTGCAGAGCCAGCACATGACCCTGAAGCAGCAGAATGTAATGACATATTTGCTAGTATTTAGTTGTTCATGTATTTTCAGAGTTCTTATAAGCTGTCCCTGTCTCCTTCGGGGCTAGCACAGGAAAGCCATGCAATTAAAAGTTTAAAAAGATCTCCAGTTTCACTCTAAAAACCTCAAAAGCAGGGACAATGGTGCTAGAAAAAACGATCCAATCTATCACCTCTGGAGACAAAGCAAGGCTCTTCCTTTGATAATTTTTCACCCCTGTTCTCACTGGCTCTGCCCTTCCTTGTTCTCTCCATTCATGCCTTTGTGCTCGTTTAATTTAGCAAGCAAAAACTTCTGCAGTTGTTCTTCCTTAGGCTTAGAAATGTATTTTTTGCTCTTTAGTTTAAAATTTATTTCCAAATATTTTAACTCCAAACATGGTTTATAGCAAAAGAAGAGTGCCATCTTAGCCTTTTGACCTTATTTACCTAAAGCATTTTAAAGCACATCTAAATGAAGTCATACTTGACTCTGTATTTAGACAAACCTTTGAATTCATGCCACTTCTCCCCAAGTGCTCTCACTGGCTTAGCCCAGTATTTCCTTCCCTTGTTTTGTGCTTACAATGTTGAGCTCATTTGAGTTGCATGGTCATTACTTACTTAAACCTGTTTAGGTTAAAGTTTTGCTGCTCTTCTCTGAAATCTCCTCGGTTTAATCAAGCAAGTTCTATTCTCTAAGCAGCTGTGCAAGCGGTAGATGAGCTCAGAACAGCTGGTGATTTTCTGCTCTGTCAGATTTTTGCCCATTATTGAAGATTTTGGAATAAACAGGAGCATGGAGAGCAATGCAGCAAACCCAGTTCTAGTCTCCCTTCATCTGTCAACCTCCTTTGGTGACAATAATTTTATCCATCACGAAGTGGACAAAGTTTATCTGAAATGATAGTGTTTCAGCACGGGTTCTTACAGATGGAAAAAACACCAAATATGAAGCAGAGAGATGAGTTGATAGGCTCTGTAAACCCTAGGATCCAATTCATTCGGGAGCTGTCATACCAATCTTCTTTTCTTTAGAAGATACATTTTTTACATTTTCCTTTTTATCCAAATGGGTTTCAAGACACAGCCTCTGGATCTCGTCACACAGACACTTACTGTCTCCTCTGTAGCAGGTCAAGGGGAAGCTGCACATTTTCTAAATATGATGGGTGAAAGTATGCATGCCTTGTGCTGTTATTATGGATGATTGTGGAGACTGTTCCTAAGGATAATGTTTTTCTTCTTTCTGGGCAATAATGCAGAACGCTAGCAATCAGTAACTGGTCGTTTTGAAAAGATACTAGTTTTGTTTGCTGAATCTGGAGACACACAGTACCTTCTCTGCTGGTTAGAAAGCTCACCAGATAAGCAGGGGTTGGGCTTTTTCTGATGTAGCCTTTGAACTCTGACAAAGAGAGTTGAATTATGTCACTTTTTGACTGTGATCCAGGTTTCCAGATGCTTGCAGGAGCCACCACTCTTCACAGTGTTCTGCATTGTATTTCACTTCAAAACTCTCAATATTTTCTTATGCCATGATGAAAAAGCGAAACAACTTTGGAATATCACACTGAAGCGCCACAGCCTGTTCTCTTGCCTCCCTATTTTTGATGGAGATCCTGTGTCTGAGCTGGTTTTACATTTGTTGGGGACTGGAACTCATACTCATGCTCTATAAGCAAAGGTGTTTATCATTTCAAGCGAACAAGACTCTTCATTATTTAACTAGCTGAACAAGGCATACTGTCGTACACCTCAGCAGTTCTGTGACTGTCAGTAAAGAGCAGAGGCATAGGGGAATGAAAGAGAGGCATAAAATCTTTAAATTATGCTCCTGTGTGCATTTGATTTTCAGTAAGAGAGACTGACTCTCCCTCAAGCGCTGGGAAAGGTAATAGGCTGGTGGCAGTGCTGAATATAGAGAACACGGTGATGACAATTCTGGCTCATCAGTCTGTGCTCCAATCCCTCCATTTGGGGATGGTGGGGGAGGTCAACATTTGTGAGAAGAACCTCCCAAGCGCACAAAAAGGGGTTACTGGGAAACCATGGGTTCTCTGAGGCAGAACCAAAATGACGTTTCTATGAACTATGTATCTGGAGGTGCTCTGCTGAAATGGAAAACCAGAATCCAGGCCTTGGAGAGCCATTAGCATTTCCCATCTACATCCTTTCAGAGCAGCGGTGAAAACCCCACATCTTCGTCACGTTCCAGCCCACGTGGTTACATTATGCCTATGTCAAAGTCCCTTCTCCTAAAGGACTACAGTGGTATTGCTGGTCTCAGTGTAGATACTGGTACAGCTCCAGCAATGAACGGAGGGTTTGAGTTGCCATTCTTATCCACCCTTTTAACTGCCAAGACCACCTATGAAGTCCAGAGTCCAAGAGCTAGTACCAAATACCAAATATATCTGACTAGTGTTCACCAGTCTGTGCTGAAGAGCAGTAACTGGCTCTCAGGAGAGCCATAATCTGCCAAAAGAGCAGCTTTTAAAACCCAGAATACATATCTGTGTCACGACTGTGAAATGATACATTTTATATGTAAGTGCTATTCTGCTAGCATTATTTATTAGGCAGCTTTAAAGAAAGCAAGAAGTTTTGTTTCTAAATCCTGAGCGCTAATCATTGAGATTCCTCATTTTATCTATTTTTGTATTTTTAATTTTAGCCATTTGCACTCATGAACCTCGCACTGGGGAATGAAGCGAAACAAATGGAGCCAAAGGTTCATCTCTTTATATGTGTGGCAATGCACATTTTCCCCACACTGCAAATATGTCTCAACACTGGAAGAACCAAGAATCATGAACAGGGCTGAGAGGGTACGTTCAGTTTGCGAAGCCCAGACACCCTTTAATCCCTGTGCTCTGGCTACTGGTAAGAGCCACTGGTGGGACAAGAATATACATCTAAAAAGCATCAGTATTCACCACCTATTTACACGTGGTTTGCAAGGAGCTTTAAAACCGAGGCTTCACAGGATGAGGGGAGAAGGCTGTCGAAGGGTTAAATGTTTCCTGCCTTTAATCTAGAATCACGTAATGTGGAATGAATGTTTCAGCTCAAAATGTTTCCTCACTCTGACAGTTTCATGGTGTGAGGTCAAAGTGTGGGAGAGATGGGGAGAAAAGAGGGGGAGCATGGAGTGGTGAGCTAGTAAACCCAGAGAAACACAGTGACACCCAGAGAAATAAAAAGGATGGTTTCCCAAGCAGCTTCAACCCAGCTGGAAGGGCTGTGGTGGAGCCATAGGCGAAGTGTGTATGACTTTAAGGACTTCCTGCTCCGGGCTGCCTCTGCTTCTCCCATGTGTGCGTGCTTCTGCTCTGGGCACAGTTCCCACGCTACATTGCAAAATACGCCTTGAGTTTCTCACAGTATCTCGGCCCAGACACAAACTGCAGCTTCAGTCCTTCCTGCACCCTGCAAATTCAGGAGGTGGGACTCCTTTGGGGGTACTGCTTGCTGTGTTTATTTTTACTGCCTGTGTGGATCTTTTCCTGTGCTACCAGATCTGTTTCGTACACCAAAGGGCTCTACCCGATGCGGCAAACGTCAATTTAAAAACTCATCAGATTTCAAATTAATTTGATTTTTTGGACCAACCTCATCTCAGATCACTTCTTACACAAAGACAGACTGGCCTAATTTGATTTCATTTCCAGGCCTTCCTACAAGGACAAAGTAATCACTCATTCATGACTATCACGATGTCAAAATATATTTCTACAGATCAGTGCATCACGTTTTTCTGTTTCCCTTGTAGTTTCCACCTCCTCTGCTGTGGGCAAAAGTTTCCATTTGGGGAATTTTTACTTATTTAATTTCTTGCCAGTTAACATAAACTTCTAATCACTGATACAGGGATTGAGAAAAAAAGAAAACATAATTACACAAACACTTAAGTAAACACATTTTGTTACCCCTCCCCCTTAAGCCAAACACTACAGTCTCGACCTCCCTGTTTTCACCCTGGGTTACACTCAGTCCACCCCAATTCCTTGCTTCTCTTTCTTAAACACATCTGAGCAAGGGCACCACGTGCTCCTTTGGCGGGCTGATGTTTTGGCAATGCATGGGTGTCGGAGCTGCCGGTGACAGGCACATGGCACTTCACGGTCATCTCCCCCATGGGTCACCTCTGCAGCCCCTGGCCAGACCAACCCCTAGCTGGGTGCTTACACATCAATGCAGTAAACCCTACAATTTATGCCCAATACACTCCTATCCAAGTAGCAAATATAAGGACACCCCCCTCCCCAAATGATGGCAATAACACAAAGAGATTTGGTAGATCAGGCTACTGCTGAGAATAGTAAATTCTGCATCTTCCCACCAAATGATAACAAACGTCTGAAGGGAATCAGCTGACAAATCCTCTTGCTCAACACCACTTGCCCCTAAGCTTCATGAAAAAAACAAACTCCTTTCATGGCAGGAAATCCTCAGGCTGGTTTGTCACCAGGATTCAGAAAGATTTAAATAACAGAGCTGCTAAGAGTAGATTTGACTGGTGAACGATACAGCCAGAAAAGCTGGTCAGCGAGCACTTCTGTGGGCTGATAGGTACAAATCCTATTTTAAGGCTACTGGGCAAACATGGTTTCTAATGCTTTCAGGATAAAGATGCAGGCTTCTCCAAGGAGGAGGACTCTAGAACTCTTTTTAGGAGTTCTACATGAAAACAATTTCTTACGATTTAGGAAAAGGTCAAACTCCTGCCCACAGCTCCAAACATTTTATTTCTAAAACAGGCCACATGAAAATTCCGTAGGTCAGACCTACCAGTTTTCAGTATGAAGTTTCAGCCTTTGACTGAACTGAAAGATCCTAATTTAAGTCTCTCTTCTAATGCTACTATGGGTATTTTGGAACATCCTTTGTGGGACACTACCAGTTCCTCTAGTCCCATATCTTCACACTCCCTGTCTCTCGGGCATGTTTTCCTGCTAGTGCAAGACGTAATGTAATCTAAGGGAACAAGAACACTGCAGGGTGTTGCTCAGGTTGTCCCACCCCTATGCTTCAGTTCCAATAAAATTAAAATGATACTTCCTTCCTTTGTAAAGTGTTTTGAGATCTATCGATTAAAACTCCTGTGTGTAAGCCAGGTGTCATACTGTTTTCAATACTCTATTGCTGCTCCCTTGTGTGGAGAAGAGCTGATGGTTTGTTATTAATAGAGCAGGAAGTGGGGATTAAACTTTGCTCTCTAATTACAAACAAAAGCTACAAGAGCGCGATAGCTTCTGGGTAAACCGAGGAATGAACAACTGTTCCTAAGGAAAGTGAATCCCAGAAGTAGAAACCCAGATTGATGTCTCACGGGGAGCTGAATTAAAACAAGGTCAGGCTTGGCAGCCTGCCTCCTCTTCACCTTGTGAATATTCTCCAAGGGACGGATCTGGAACATAACTGTTTTGACACAGAGTTTCCTGTTGCAAATGCTCTGTGCAGGCTCCACATCAAGCAGCTGGGATTTTTTTTATATGTGCCTAAACCACATTTTCAAGTAGTGTAAATTGCCATAGCACCATGAGAGTCGTGTGGATCAAAAGAAATCCAGCTGTCAGTTTTTATTAGCTGAGGATTCAACCCAGCCTAAAAATCACCCACAGCAAAAACCATTTCTGAGGCTAGGAAGGTAGTTTCACATATGCAGACAAAGAAGGACAGCCATCTTTTCAAAGCCCAGGTTACCTCTGCAGTTGCAGAGAAAGCTTTGCAGAGGTAGCCTTTGTGTCTACTGGTTGTCTCCATTAAGTCACACGGAAAAAGTTTTGAGAGTTGTGTAAACAAAAGCTCTGCATGTTTAGTGGTCCTCTGATTTGCTTTAAACTCCTCATGCATATTTTGCATTCACTTTCCAAGAATAGCCCAGTGAGATTCATCCTGGCACAAGAGTTCCTAGCGACTAGGATTGATGTCTTTAGGATATCAATTACCTTGTTGTGCAGCATCAGACTACTACGATGCACGTGGGAGTCCTGATCCACCTGTGGGCTACCAGACTATCATAAAACAAATATGATATTACAGCAACAACCAAATAAATTATTTATAGATGCACCAGTACCTTCTAGCACAGTACAGAAGGTCGTGAGCTACCACTGGCCATGCTAGTACATCCAGAGCGCACAGCAGTTGCCTCCACAGCCATACCGGACCCAGACCTGAAAGCAGCATAGCTCTGTGAGCACAAAGCTGCATTCTAGCTAATAATCCCTGCTTAACTGCAAAAATGTAGCACTATGCTAACACAGCCCTGCTGCTTCCAGTTTTGGAGCTGGTTTGGTCGGTATTAACTGAGGACTCGCTGCCCCACACTCTATTGTGTGATGTGGACATGCCCTTAGAGTTATACAGCTGGGTATTTGTTCTGGAAATGCTCGTACGCTCACCCACTCGGCACAGAAACAATGCAATGTGATTTTTTTCTAAGTGGTCATAATTAACAAAGCACAACCCATATAATCATACAGCACTGCTCAACATCACTGGAGAAATACACAGAAAAAGAATTACCTCCCCACTGCTTTTGAATAGCATGAAAAAGTAAATAATCTTACCACAAGAATTCAGTGAGCAAAACAAAGCCTAAATTCATCAGCAGTATTATCTCCCTGCCTGTAAAGTTCAAGCAGTGTTTAATAAATGCTCTATGGTACGAGCAGCCTTTACAATTGCTGCACACTTACTGTGCTGTGAATTGGAGATGTGACAGACACAGTGTTCTGTAAACATCTAAGCTCACCAAAGCATGTTCATTCATTATAACATCAGTGGTGGCAGTAGCTATGCCACTGCGGTGCGTGCCGAGAAATCCAGGTCTAAGAAAGGGCTATCACATAAAAATAAACAGGACTCTCTAGTCCAGTTATTTAGCAGGGCATAAAAGCAATGAAAGAGATACTGAGGAAACCAGACATGGAAAATTTAGGTCAGACTATTTAAATTCAGTTTTATGGTTATGGTCCTTCTTTAGTATGTTTCCCTCCCTATGCTTTACTGTTGTTTCTAATGATGATGGCAGCTACATAAGCATCAAGATCTTTGAGTGCTTTTCTGACTATCAATGCCCAGTTTACCTTTCAATGTTCCAGTAAGTCCAGATGCCCCAGTAAAGATAGCATCACTATCTGTAAAGTTAAGGAGCAGGAAATAAAATGAACTATAAGGAGCCACTCGGCCTAGGTCCATTATGTGAGTTTTATGAAGTCCAAAAATTTTAAAAACAAAACATAAATTTAATACCAGCATATTTCAAGCAAAGGTAGAGGGAAAAAAATAGCCTTGCCACTGTAAACCCGTTTTTCTAATACTAGTACTTCTGTATGCGTGAGATTTTCCATTTGATTTCAATGGATCAGCTTGTTGAATAACTTTTTTGCCTTGAAATTCTAGCCTCTTTTCAGGAAGATACTTTAACCTCAATTCTAAGAAGCAGGGAAAAGGAGCTTGAACATTGTCTAGTGCTATAGCTGTGGTTCCCAGATCACTGATGGTTTACAAGGCCATGATAAAAGACCTGCAGTTGCCCTGCAGAACCATATTGTCATTTTTCAAATTTTCAACTGAAAATCCGGGCAGGTGCATGGCAATCTGCAGTCATTTCTTTATGGCTAACAGCACTCTATAGCCCCACAAGTCTGGGAATTGGTAGTCTAGGCTAGATTAGCTTTTAAAGGAAGGATTACAGCAAGTTATTTTTGCATTCTACTAGTTAATGTATTATATAATAGATGATTATTCTCAGTTCTTCATTTGTACCTCATTTCTTTAACATCCTCTCTACAGACTCTATGGAGGCAGTTATGTGTCATTGAAAACTCAGTTTTCTATTGTACCACTTCTGAGTGACAGAAGGGCTGTGTGGAGAGGTATGCTTTCTACCAGACTTCAGGGCCAACATTTTCCACTACTGAAGTCCCAAACTATGTGCTTTAGCTGCCCCCTCTCAGGCATCCAAATAAGCATCTGGGGATTTAATGAAAGAGGATGGCTCTTCACCAGATGTCCATGGACATATAATTGATCTAGGCTATATGGACATCAGTGTAGAATTTGGCAAAATATCAGCTGGGAAATAAGTAGTTAAACCACAGAAAACAAGGCTTGGTATAAGGATTTCGCTGTAGATAAAAAACTATTTAAAAGAGAAATGATAACAGAATGGACCAAAAAGGATTGGACTGGTATGGGCCAAATACTAGAACTTCTGAAGAATCAGACTTGGAACGCATCTTGTTAAATATTTTTATGAATGACCCTGGCACAAACCGTCAGAACATGCGAGTAAACCTTGCTGATGATGTAAAGCTGGGAGGCACCATCAATATACAGGAGGATCAGAGTGCCCTACAGGAAGAATGGCATTCCTCTGGGGAGTTGAATCACAGTAATAGGATGCAAGAGCAAACGCCTAGGGACCGAGAACAGGAATTTCTCCTCTAATCAGTCAGAAGCAACACAGGAAGAGAAAGGCCGAAGTATATTACAGTAGCATGTATGAATATCAATGTGTTGCAGCTGTGAAACAGGAAATGTGATCTGAGGATGTGTCGGGCAAAGTAATTACAGCAAAGGCTGGGCGTATGAGTGGCACTGTACATGGGCTGCCTGAGACCTTCCCCCAAGTACTGCACACAGCCCTGGTCACCCATATTCATTATAGGACAGGTACAGGCAGAGGAATTACTGAGGGTAGGAAACCTGCCATATCAGAGGAGGCTGAAGCTGTGATTATATTTTTATACCTCTGACCTCCAAAGATCCTGGAGCAGGCTACAAATGTGCTTTTATGTCCACATGGCATAGCACATTGCACACGGAAATATTAGCTCAGATGTGATTGGATGTTTGGTGGTAGGGCTACATACACAGTTCCCGTGTCCCTGCTGGAGCCTCTGTCTTCTTGTTCTTGCCCCCAGGCTGCTTCTCTCCATTGTGCTGACACAAACATTTCTCCAGTCACCTGGGAACCTGGGAACGGAGTCAGAAAATTGATCCACCCAAAGAACAATGTGGCAACAATAAAAAAGGTCATTTTTCAAGATCAAGTCTCCAGACAGTCAAATATGTCTGGACTTCTTTGAAATCTGAGATTTGCTCAGTCAGTGGTGACTTGGGAATCTCGGGGAAATTGCATTTTCATTCTACAGGCAGGCCTTCACAAAGGTGCCCTATTTGGGCGTGCGGAAAGTATACTGAGAAGGGACAAAGTTACTTGCTACACACCCATTAGAGTGGTGAAGAAAAATTTGTTAGCTAAGGAACAACATTGAGCAGGAATTACTGAAGAAAGTGGCTGTGAATTCGCAGTAGTCTGGGAATTAGAAGCTGGTTTCTATCCATGGGAGCAGGTGAAGTTCTGGAAGAGCCTTCCAGTAGGGAACAAACACTTTAACTGGTTTTAAGAGGAGGTTTGCCCCTAGGGACTGTACAAGACAGCTTTAAAATAGTTGGCAGTGTTCTCTGTGTCCAAGGAGGTCCCTTCCAGTGACCTGGCACATACAGAGCCAAAAGTTAAGTACCCTCCTCCAACAATCTCTGTCACAGAATACAGTAAAATGCGTGGCAAAGCACATCACGTTTCTCTACACAAATAAAAAATCGTGGCCATTTCTCTCCACTTTGTACCTTTGCAATACAATGCAAATTTTGCCACTTTTGTTTATCAGCACTTCTCGCTCAAATATCTCAAGGCAGATCAACCACACAATGTGCAAGACAGGAGAACAAGGCTTGAGAGACTTACTTTCTTCTTGGAAGGAACAAGTCCTAAAGTAAGTGGGAGAAGGGCATATCATAATCTTTTATGCTGAACTGTTGCACAGCATTCATCCCCATACTGTTCTTCACTTTAAAAGTTTTCCACCCTGGGCAGATTGACTCCAATGGTTTTAAATACACAGAAAAGAGGAGCTGGCCACTATGGCTAAAAAGAAATGGTTGTAATAAGGATGACTTATCCTAACAGAGAAAGATTCGACTCAGAATGATAGATGAGGAACAAAACAGGATTTTCTTCTGCACCATCCTAAAGCTGCAGCATAAAGTTGGGATGATGCAGAGGTTTCCTTTAGTGCATGCCTATCCAAGAAGCATGGCCACCGCCTGGGTGCGTGTCACAAGTGCTGGGGCCCCAATGAATTCCCACTGTCCGCAAACCTGCAATGACACCTACTGGTAACCAATCAAAGATGTTCCTCCTTACAAACAATGTGGGCCTGCGTGTTTCCAAACGTAAAAGAGATTTATTTTTCTATCCCGGCTTTCCATCATCAAGGTTCTCCACAGTGGTTTTGTACATTCTAGTGCAGGAAGCTGGGCTCTGTTTAGCCTGGCTTATTTGCAAACCGCTCATTTACCATTTCTGTCTTCTGTTCTGAGCTGAATAACCCATGCTGGAATACATCAGTGTGTGTGCCTAATGCGTGTGGGCATTGGGACCTCATTACTCCTCTCGCCTAGGGCCAGGTCAATCAGGTGTGTATGGCATGGACCTTTCATGGACCTCCATGCTAACAATTCTGTTATCTTACAGGACAGGAGTTGTCCTTAAACTGCAGTCCTCGGCACCCAGTACCTAATTAACTGCTGTCTGTAGGCCTTGGAAGGTGATCCTCTTTATCTGCAGTTGTCAGCGATAACACCTAGAAAATCACTCATGAACTGGTGAAATGAAGCAAGCATCACTTCAAATAAAATAGTCCCACTGCAGACAGCAAGGGAAACCAACAGTATTTGATAAAAGTCTTGTTTCAGAACCTAACACTGGAAAGTTTCAGAGCCAGTGGTAGTACATTTCCTTCAGAAACCTTTGTTTCCTCACCTTAAAATGAAGACTTTGACAAAATATCTCCACCAAATCTATGGAGGACTGATGGTACGCTAAGCACTTCACAAACCAAAGGAAGGCAGGAGATGTGACCAAACTGTGAAAAGTCTCAATCCTCAGGTCAGAGTTAGCATTAGGCTTTCAAATTTTGAAGAAATAACATGGAAAGAAAGGGAGGAGTGGGGAGGGAGAAACTGTATATATTCTGAAAGCTGGATGGCTTTTAATATGTATTCTGTCAGTCTGCTGGAACACCGCAGAATGATTAACGCTTGTACAGGGTGCCATAAATTACAGGAAAAATACAAGCAAAGTAATTAGACTCAGGAATCCCACATGAGATTTTCTTACTGAATTCCTCGGACTTGTCCCAAATTTTAAATTGTCTCCTTTGTCTTTTTCTAACATATTTCTGCGTGGCACTACAGCCATGTGTAAATAATGAAAGTTCCCTAAATTATTTCTAAGACTGTAACAGTTGATTGAAATTACTCATTTGCATTGAAGAAAATCCGCAGTGAGCATGTTCCTTATTTGTAAATAGGTAAAGACTTGGACAGACGGATTATCTGTTGGCATCCCTGAAGAGTACACAGCCTAGATTAATCTCATTAACTTTGGATATCTACAGAGTAGACATAAATACCTGAGGGCTAGTTTTCCAACTTCCCTCTACAACTAAGATAAACGAGTACTTGAAGGGCACACTTCGTCTCATCCTAGATGTCTGGAAATATCTCTGCCGGGGTGAGAAGAATTGTGCCTCAGAGAACCTATTTTTCCCTTATATGGAGACACCCTATATAACCAACCTTGTACAACATATATAAAAACCTTGTATAAAAGATCCTATAAGGAGAGTCTGGACAACTATCTGGTGTGGGAAATAGCTGGCAAATATCTAGTGTGAAGCAATGAACTCTCTCCCCTCATGTTAAGAGAGAGACCTTCTTGCAACAGCCTTTGCCGTGCATAGCATGAACTTCTCCTGCAAAGGCATAATGAGAGGCCTTGTTAATTCCTTTTATGAAGGGATTATGATTTTCTGATTAAATTTTCAGCTGAAGTAGGTATTGTGTTGTGCTATCTTACGATCACATTAGCCCACATATTTTAAGGCTTACCTTTACCTCTTTGATTAACACAAATGAGACAAATAATACCCGTAACAACAGATGGTTCAAGTCTGGGCACCCAAAGCCCCCAGTGCCTCTTACAGCGGCACAAAGCCGCTCAGCCAGGGGTGTATCAATGAGCCGTCACAGTGGCAGCACCAGTGCCTGATGAGGGGTACAACTACTGGAGCCCATTTTGTTTACATCATATTTGCCCTTTTTTTCTATCTAATCACCCCATGGTTACGGGTCTCTTTTGTTTGAGACATCAGGGGCAAAGTCAGCTGCAGGTGTAACTTCCTACAGCAGTTCCTCCAAGTTTTCCCTTGCATTAAGCATAATGCTTCTGGGAGCTATACAACTACAGTCACTGAGGGGCAATTCCTACCCAGCGTAGAAAGCCATCACAGCCTGCAGAGCATCATTTGAGCCCTTAATTTGGGCATAAGTAGCATTTTGCTCATCCAAAACTTTCTATGGTAAAATAACATGTAAAACACACTATCTTTTTATGTGTCTCCAGGAAACAATTTAGCTTCCAAATGGACTAGTTTGTCCATGGTTATAACAGACAGAGAGCTAATATAGTATTTACTCAATTTGGCAAATTTTGAAATCTTCCTTTAATTAGGGCTAAATACAGTCTGTTCTTGAAATTCATTTATTTATACTACTTGGCGTCCCCACTGATATAATCAAATGAGAACTCTGCCTGCAAATATGTTTTTCCTCCTGCATTTAGAGCTCATGGCATTCCACAACACTTTGAGGCCAAAGTCTGCGACTTAAGAGAACCAATTCTTTGGCAGGAGTCACTTCTTGTGAAAATATTTTTGGCCCAGAATGACAAGGCTATGTAACTCCCCACAGTTCCCTATCACTAAAATACCACAAGCTATTATGGAATGAAAAGGAGTCACGAGGCTAAGCCAATGTCCTCTGGATCACTGAAAATCCGAGAAGCTGATCCAATCTAAGAGTCTGTCCTAAGAACAGATGGATTTCTTTTTTCCCCAAGATCGCATTATCGTTAAAACTTGTCTAGCCACATAAGATGATAGCATCTTGAAGGGTGAAAGAATAATGCTACCTGTTACCTCACCTGCATGAATTGCCAGAATTCAAATGCTTATTTTCACAGCAACAGTTAGCTTGAAAATGAGCAGTCACCATCAAAAAACACTCAAGATACACAGCGTGATTTGATTAGCTGTACAGAAAGACTGGATTAGCAGCCCGACTGAATTCGCAGCTGATGAGCTATTACAACTTGAGCTGCTGCATCCCCACTATGTGTAGCACTTGAGCTTGAACTCCCCTCTCCAATAGCCTAGCTGGTGCAAGCTTAAAGGACCAACTAATTTGGACTACAGCTTAATGTGGGGACAGGGCATGGGTTAGTATTACAGCCAGCTCACGTACCTGCACAAGCCACTCCTGTCACTTCAGGGATCGCTGGATCAATGTGAATGAAAACGGAGTATGACAGGGAGATAGCTCTGTCAGGGGGCTGAAAAGATAGTGGGTTTAGTCCTAATGTCACTTCAACAAGAGTTGAAGATCTTGAAAAGTTTTTTCCAGAGATCTACTAGATGTGAATTTAGTGTTCTCGGGGTTTAGGAGACAAATAGCCTTCACACAAAACTCATCAGGACAAAAAGAGTGAAAGCACCTGGGTGAGGGAAACTTGGTTCTTTATAAAACTACTGCAGTTATTTCTCTTCGGATCAGTTCCTGAAGCACCTAAGCAGAGGGATGCCCAGTTACCACCCCTGCACGTGACCGGGATAACCAGGAGATGCTAATCTCATGAATTTACACATGGTACCAGCATTCTCACACAAACACGAAGGCTGCAGGGAAAATGAGTAAGTTTCTTATTGCGTAATGCCCTGGAATGTGGCAGACACCTCCAAAGAAACTCTGTGAAAAGTCTTATTAGAGGCAATACAGCAAAGCATCCTGAGGCACACTACGAAAACAAACAAGGAAAGGCTGGGAACTGATTCAGGAGAACCGGACATTACTTGGCAAAGGCCAGTACTTCACATAGTGCAGCACGTGCCTCCAACCCTTTTCAGGTATTTTTTCCCCTCAAGCCCCAAACCTGAGCATTATTCTTTTGCTTTGTTGTAGACAGAAGGATGGTGTCCCTGGAAGCTGCCATATACAAAGATATGCAGTTTCTGGACTTTCTCAGGGTGCAAGACTTGACACAGAAAAACCTAACATGCAAAAGTCCCCTTTCCTCCACCTTTTATAAAAATTTATACCTCTATAAAGAAAGACGAAGCAAATGAAATTTTACCAATACAGCATTGTGGCATTTTACAGCCTTTTAGCGATGTAAGTAGAAACAGAAAGTTTTGGAAAACAGAGAATCAAAGCTGCTGGATGCCAGTATACAATTAATCTGTTTTCATTTGCTACTTCAGGTTTTATTAATGTAACAGAAGACGAATCAGGGGATCAGAGCTGAATTAAACACTTCACACCAAGAAGATTCAGAATTTTTTTCTAAAATCTTGCTATTTTCGAGCATACAATAGAAACCAAATGTCTCCATCAGGATTAGGCCATAAGCCACCCACAAAAAATAAGCATTGCCAAATATAAACTGTCCCCAATTCTCTCTTTTCTGTCAGCAAACAAAACACCATCAGCTTGTTTACACAGAACAGTAACCAGCTTTGCAATTAAGTAAGGCAAAAATTCAACAACCGATTTGCATTATTTTCCATGCAAATGGAGCATTTATCAAGCCAGCAGAAAGGTAGGAACAGCCAATTCTCTCCAAGGAACAACACACAGCAGGTTAAATGGCATTGCTTGTTGACATATAAAGAAGAACCACAATAAAAGAGCAATGCAGTATGAAGGACCAACCATTCCCATTTTCCTCTGAGAAGCTGTTAATATGAATTAGAAACTGTTAGTCACTGCAATGTGTGGGTGCAGGACACAGAGAATAATCAAGATCATTTTCAGTGAGAGCTTTTCTAAATCCATAAACAAATTTATTGAAAAGTTAGCTCCTTACCCAACACTGGAACTGCAGTGCAAAGAATAACTGCTTTGCATGTAATTGACACTGATACCACCCCTGGGCAAGGCACAGTGACTTACTCTCCTTTTAAGCTGCTACCTGCTGGAGCCAGGGTTTCTCTTGATCCCTGGCTCAGAACACATCAAGCACAATGTTGGTGTTCCTATAATAGAGAATGATAGTTAAAATCCCAGAAATATGGGGGAAACCCCATCTGATGTCAGGACAACTAGGTACACCATCAAAGGTAGGTCAGCCAATACAGGAAATGACAGCTCAGGGTCAAAATCTCTCTATTTTTGAACATTTCCAAATGTGATGCATTAGGACTTAGCTTATTATGGAGAGATTTAAACTGCAGGCTAAGATCTAAACACAGTTTTACTTTTGGATCAAACTATTGCATTAGAAGTGTTTCAATTGTTTCTAGCCATCTTTTCATAAAGCCTCAGTTCTGTGGGTATTTGTTCTGTGAATTTTCATGTGGAATCAGGACCAATTTAAGATTATGACACATAGCGAGGCTTTGTGGATCTGCATAGTAAGGGCGTATTGCTGTTGTTTGGAGAAATGCTTGTTCACCCAATTTAAAAAAATCCAATGTTAAGTAAATCAACATGGTGTTAAGAAAATTTCAGTTTCAAAAGATGAGATCATGTAACCTTAACTTTTCTGTCTGTTATTTACAGTGGGTAGGCAGAATTCTTGCAGTTGTGCTTTTCGACAACCTTCATATATTTAGTCAGAAATCTTTGTTTCTGGAATCTTTCTGTGTTGTCATGGAAATTATCACCATGTCCCTAAGACTAAGATAACAATTTTATGACAAATTACAGGAGATAGGGAAGGAGAATATTTTGGCATAAGACAATACTTACAAGGAAAAAAAATTCACACAACATTTTTGCACCCTTAAAAGGCATCCAATTAAAGATTACTCTCTAATCTCTGCCCATTCTTTACAACCAGGCAAGTACGAAATCTAGCAATCTGCAGAAGATATTTTTTTGCAGGATCCAATACAGGGCAGCCCATGCAGTCCAGGGAAGATTGGCCAGGCCATCTCAGGCTGCTTCCAACCGTTTGTCCTAAGCATCATGCACCAAAATCTAAGAACAAAGCATACCAGAACATAAAGAACTCATTAAAGATTTCTGACCATTTTAATATCTGAATCTTGCAGACTGTATCTGTCATAGACTCCTTGTGCAATCACCAGGTCTCTAAACCTTTATAAAATTGTTCATACATGAAAATCATCTGAACGGTACCCAACATAGATTTTTCACAACAGGGAAAACTCTTACTACATAAGGAAAAGGATGTGGAAAGTGATTTTAGCAGAGGAGGGAAAGATGCTTTCCCCCCTGTTGCTGTACTATAAACTTTGCAGAGGTGTCCAAAGCATCTGGCAAGCAAAGAAGAAAGATCTTCTAGAAGGCAGAGACCTGTTGTTCCGGGCTGTATTCTAGGCCATATATGCTGCCCTACTGGCTCTAAAGAGCCAAATGCAAGAGGATTCTTTAAAGGGGTATTTTCTCAAGGAGGGTGATTTCCCTTCTGTGAAGGAACCATGTTCACATGCAACTTCCAAAGCAAAGGGATTTGGCCAGGCATGGAAATTTTTCTCTTGCCACAGTAAGTTAGATAAATAGATTGTTTGGGCTGAGACTGGCTTTCAGGGGGTCATTTTGAGTTGCCAGATCTAAAGCAGGTTTCTGCTACTCCACAAATCAGGCAAGCTCCAGAAGTCAGAGCACAAAGAGAGCTGAAAGCCAGCTTTGCCCTCACCAGGCCTATCAGATATGAGAACCAAAAGGTTGATTGCGATAAGTTACTAAACAATCTATCTCTTGCTAAAACTTCAACCCTGCCACCTTTCACGGTAACCTGGACTCACTGACTAGAATACTAAAGAATGCAAAATTTTTGCTACTTTCCATTTAGGGCATACCTAATTGACCTACAAACAAAAATAGCAGTTCTGCAGCTGTCTAGAAAACAAAAATACCTAAGATGTTTCATATGAACAGAATGGATATTTCTGGTATTTTTAAAGTGAAAAACAAATGGGAAAAATGAAACTTAGAAAAATGTCCAGAATTTTGTCTTTTTTTTTTTTGCTTTGTTGATTATTTTAGTTTTCAGACTATTTTTTAGAATTAATTTTACCTTTTTTTTTATTTTGCAGATAGCACAACACAGCAGTATGTGGAATCAAAGTAAAGGTATTTCAACCTTTTGCTGGTTGCATACAGCCAGAGCACAGCTTTGTGTTATATGCACTGGAACAGGCTGCCCAGGGAAGTGGTGGAGTCACCACCCCTGGAGGTATTTAAAAGACGTGGAGACATGGCACTTAGGGACATGGTTTAGTGGTGGACTTGGCAGCGTTAGGTTTACGGTTGGACTTGATGATCTTAAAGGTCTTTTCCAAACTAAATTATTCTGTGATTCTGTGATTCTATGTCTGAGCTGCTTTTAGTCCAGTTCTCGGAAAACCTATAAACAGACTCGATGAATGAGATCATGGATAAAAAAAGCTCTTAGTAATGAATTGAAAATGTTTTTATTGTTTTTTCTACTATTGATATTCAAAACTCTAACTACTTCAAGATTTTGGAGTTTCAAAATTTGATTTTCCTCGCTACTTTCTAATTAGCAAAAGCATTTCTTTTATTTATAAAAGGAAAGATTTTTCACATTAGAAGAGATCTAGCAAAGTGAGATGGTCCTAAAATAAAACACAAAAAATCCCAGGTGCTTTGAGTTTCTCCTTTCAACACGATTTAATGTGTCCAAGTAGCAATTTCAAGCATTTACCAGTAGAGGGCAGACGCTGACAATAATGTGAGGCTACAGCCCTAAAGCCACAGCAATCTTGTCGTTCATTAAAGTGCTAAAGCTGAAAAAAGCAGTAGGATGTATTTTAAGACCATCACTTACTAATGTGTAAGTATGATAAAAGCTCTCCAAACGGCAATCTTTGCAGCTGACATAAAAGAAGGAAGCTCACCGCTGAGGGACGAAACCTCCTACTTGAAAAACAAAACAAATCCCTTATTTTCTTCCTGTCGGATAGTAACTAATTTCAGTCCAATTATTTATTTCAAAAGAATAAAGAAGCTTCCATGTCTGAAAACCACACAGAAAAGTGGATCAACACAAAACACCCTGGCCCCGGTAATGGTGCCAGCTCCAGAGAAGCTGCACCGTTGGGGTTAGGGCGGCTTTGAAGATTCGAATGGCTGGTTAAAGGCCTGCACAGAAGGACCAGGGAAAGACAAACAAGCCTCAAAGGCACAACACGCCCCCCCCCCCCCCGACCTGATAGCATCCTTTAGCCACTTCAAAAGAGCGCAGGTCTGTTTGATATTCACTTTTCCTCCTTGAATTTGGAAACATGTAAACAGAGAGCTGGGCCAGCAGCCTTGAGCTGAATGCAGGATCCGCAGAGGGAAGTGGGAGGGCTCCGTGGCACAGCTGGCCTGGCCTGGCTGTTGTCAAACGGGAAGGCCTATCTGGTGCTGGCCCCTGTAGATCAAACAAAAGATACGGCCCCTCGGAGAATATATGACTACATACGTTTGGGAACTTCCTGGCCTGGCACAAGGAAGGCCACCGTATAGGATTTCGTGCCAGACCTCCTTTGCTAGCTGTCAGGGTTTTGTTGCAATTCTTGAGAGTTGCCCGGCTTCTCTGAATGACCCCACTCTTGGAATTTGCTGTGCACGTATACAGTCCTCAGCCCTTGTAATAAGGAGTACGCTTTAAACAGCCGAAGAAGAAAAAAACAAAACCTGTAACCCTAAAGGATGCAAATCCAGGAAGAAAGCAAAAATAACCCAGTGTTTATTATTTTTAGGTTAGTGAGAATTTTATGAACCGTCTCATAGTTGGGTGCCTGACTCGATACTTAAAAGCTTGAGGATGTCAAACCTATAATTATTTACTACTGGAAAATCAAAGAGAAACACCAATTTTCATAAACCTCAAGCTTCAGAACATAAGCCAATCTCTGCTTGCACCAAGAGCCTCTTTTTGAAGTAGGTTATTTTAGAAAGGCTCTTTATGGAAATTCCTCTGAAACACCCTGCCCTGATGTCTGCTGGAGGTGGCAAACAAGAGTAAATGAGCCACTGGTCAGATGGGTTAGCAGTTCCTCAAGCAGTAAGGTGCCTGCCGACCAAAATATGTGGTCAGCAAAACATGTGAACAATTCCTCAACAGGCTCACTGAAGCCATTCCTGTCAATCCTGTGGTGTCACCACTTTTGTTGCTACTCTGTTAGAAAATAAGGGGGGGGAAAACCACTTTGCCTGAGCTTCTGTGAGTTGATATTTCTCCACAGAGCCCTTCACCAAGAGAAATTTCTCATCATGCCACCGACTCTCTCTCCGCAGCCCTCACTCAGCCTGCCAGCCTGCCTTTAAAGTACCTTTTTACAGGTCCCACAGAACTTTTGCAACAGTTCTTGCTCTGCAAAACAAATTCCTGTTGCCCTCTCACCCTTGCTCTGCTCTCCAATCAGATCCCACCTCCTTCCTTCTCACTTAAAATTGGGGTCACTTTGCCCATTTCCTGATATTGCCATTGCAGAGCAGGGCTTGTAAATCCCATCACTGCTACCAGAAAGACTCCAGGGACCAAAAAGCTAAGGAAAAAGCATCTTTGGTTAGTGAAGTTTTTCCCTTCCCCAAATTTTCGAAATGCAGGTGGGATGAGCTTCCAGGCTCATCTCTGAATGCAGTCACTTGTGCAAACAGGGCTCTACCGCAAAGCAAAGGAGAAGGATAGAAACAAGAGATCTAAAGCACCTGTCTGTATGCTCTCAGGCTTCTTCCCTTTGCTTTATCAGCGTGCCTTACATTAAAGGGAATCTCGCAGTTTAAAGGTCGTGTCAGTCTGCAGCTGGCTATGAAAGGCTCACCATGAAAATACTTCAACAGTGAGTGAGTGACTGGGTGGAGATGGCCCTATGCACAGCCCCTCTGCAGCTATTGTTCGGCATTTTGTCTGAATAGGTTTGGAAGCCTCTTCCATGAAGAGCTGATCTTTTCTCCTCCTCTGCTACTTACTTCTCCCACTTTCATGTTTTGTACTTCAGAGCTGTGCTGCTTTGCTAGCCAGGGTCAGCACAAGGTCATGACTTGTGACATGAGGTTAATGTAGTTGTTAAGTAACAACATGAGTCTTTTCAACGGCATGAATATTCCACCCCACCCTCTCCCAGACACACACACGCCTTCTGTCTCCCAGCTGAAGCCTCAGTTGAATACTTGTTTAATGTAAGGGCGATCATGCGAGATCTTGGACAATATGCAGTGCAGTTATACATATTTTGATTACCACATACCCAGCAAAATAAGCTATTTAATATGCAGCATTGAAAGATTTCCAATCACTTTAAAAAGTTGGGCAAATATTGTGACTGCCTTTTGATAACTAAAAATGAATGATAAATATTGACTGTACTGTTGACACTACATTGTGAACAAGAATGGAAAAGCACAGGTTGATCCAAATCTCTGAATTTGCTGAACATCTGCAGTATTCATTTACTTTAAGGGGGGCTGCATATGCTTAGGAAACAGCTTAAGGTGATCTGGATGAGACTTTTGGAGATGGAGATGTGAAAACCATGGAATTGTATTTCAAGTTTGCAAATTTTTGCAGTCAAAGCACTTTGATGTGAGGGTTGTCTTTGGGAGGATGAGAAGGAAGAGGGAGATGAAAGAAGGTTTTAGAAAGTGTCAAGCCAAGATGCACCGAATTTTTTTTCTACCCTCTTCTGACAAACGGCTAACAAATGCATTATTGGACCAATACCTTAACAGACATTTCCCATTTCTATTTTCTGTACTTCAGGTGAACATACTCCATGTAGTCTGTAATTGTCCAACATAAATGACAGCAGGATACTGGATCAGATATTAGCATCATAATATGATACAAGGCCCCTGTTTGATAACCACATGCAAGTGTGAAAGGGGCAATAGTTACGGCTGGAGAAGAAAAATCCTACCGACTGTCTGCTTTGCTAATGACACAGCTTTGTCTGTGTCTCTGAATTCTGAAAGGGGTCTCAGAATAGCTATTTACCTACCTCCCTTAATCTGATGGGAACCTTTTGATCTCAGCTGGATCTGACCACTCAGTTTACAAAGTACAATTAAAGACAGCTAAAGCCTCTTGAAAACAAATCATTCAAATCAGAAGACCCTAGAAAAGAAGCCCAATGATCTTAAGTCAGAAACCTGCAACTTTAATGACTAAGATTTTGAATCCAAGATCATCCCTGAAAGAAGAAAGGGGCTGAGGCAAGCTATACTTGATGTCTGGCTCTAACTATGAATCAGAGCAGCAAGACAAAGCAAACCAAACAGTACAACTTCCCTCCAAGAAAGAGAAATGAAAATCCAAATCTATTAGTTTAACAGACTTCTCTATCTGCAATAGTCACACAGCTGCAGACTTGCAAACTCTTACTACTGTGTCGGATTTGTAAACCACCAGGTATTTCACAGCTACATTTCACAGTTTGACAGAGCTATCAGGAAAAGAAAGCAGATCTAATTTCTCCAGAAAAGCAGATGTCAAGGCATTTTGAAATGGTTATTATTGTCAGAATTGGGAATGCAGTGCAATTTGGGGCTGCAGTGTAAGGTGCAAAGCTATGGCTTAGCGTTCATAGCCAATACAAACCAGTAGAAACATAGACATTCAGAACTGAATTCCTCTTTGATGCAGGTCCCTCTGGAGGGTGCTGTACTCAAGAACTGCTGTCTCATAAGGTGACACATCCAAGCAGGGCCATGCTAGTCATCAGAGATCCCCCAGGTGTCAAGGACAGGAAAGGAAATCCGGCTGTGTTGTTTTTCTCTTCAGTTCAGTTGTTGCCCAATTGATGGGTGAGGTGGTGAAGCTATGGAATGAGTCCCAAAGGACCGGCACCTATCAAGCACTGCCTTGCTTTTGTTTCAGACTTCCAAAGGACTATTTGAGATGAACACAGAAAATAAATACATTAATTTACTATTTTGTGTACAGCCTAAAGTGTTATTTCAGAATCTCTTCTGTGTTGCTTGCTCAGTGGTGGCTTTATTATTCTAGATGGGTCTGATGTTTTACAGAAAGCAGAGGTACCAGAATTGTCACTAAAGTAGCTTTGAAAGCAACTGTCATGGTTTTGTGTGGGTTTCCATGAACTTACAACAGCTGTCCAGTTATAAAGCAGCCTACAAAACATCTGTGAGAGGCCCCAGAGAAGGCAGTTGGTTCCTATATGCCACAGATGCGTAGACAGCAGGCGAGTTAAACACAGCAGGACAATTAGGGGCCCGAGGGAACTTGGGCTTTTCTTTCCTAAAGATGTAGTGAACCGTTTATGAGAGGGAATGGTCAGAACCAGATATGGGGCGAACTACAGGCGGTACAACCTCTGTCTCCTTCTCCCTTGCTCTGCAGGGGATTCCTAATCTTGACTTGCAGCTACTCCTTTCTTCCAGCTACGCTAACTTTCCATTGCATTCAAGACTCACCAAAGGGCTCAGATCCCAGGGTCTCCTCTCTGAATTCCGGCTAAGAGTGACTAAACAGGGCCTGGATCCACCAGCCAAATATTACCTCTAGCCCATGACAATTTTTTCTTCCCAGTCTTTTCTCCAGAAGACTGATTCTTCTTTGCTATTTACTTTCTTGGTAGAAAGTAAGACAATGCTCATCCCCCCCCCACCCCTTATATTTCTGTTGCCAGATTCTTCCTCAAGACACTCATTGTTGATCTGTGATCCCTGCAAACTACCAGTGTTGCATGTAACATGTATGGTATCAAGTATATCAGTACTTGATAATGATAATTATCAAGTACAAATGATAATATGTTATGTCCAAGTGCTGATTGTTGGGGAAAATACTTATGTCAAGGGTCTAAACACCAAGCAGGGAAAGAAATTACTTACAATGACCTATGTGTGTCACACTATGATGAAAAAAAATAAAATTTAGGTAGAATAGTAAAACCTACTAAAGTAAAAAAATGCCTCTGAAGGGACATCTATCCCTAACAGTGTTCTGTGTCTGAACACTGATGTTATTCTGAATGGCATCTTTCACAATGTAGTAAGACGTCACCGAACTTTTGAACTAATGCAATAAAATACTTTTTTTTTATAATGAGGAGAAATGAAGAAAGAAAATAGCTTTTCATTATGAATACTTTAAGTAAAGACAAAATTTTGTTACTGAAATAAATTTCCAAAATTAATATATGGAGATAAGGATAACTGGGTAATGTACTATGCATTAATACAACGAGACTGAAGAGCTATAGGACAGAGCCTAGTACAAAAACATGCCAGCAGAGGGTACTCATACTTTGAACATCCCAGCACCGGTGTGCACTGTAATGCTCCTGAGGGCTGGAGGGATAGCACTGGAGGACAGCAGGGGACCTCCAAGAATAAGCAAAGTACTGAACTGAATGAAAGAATGCTGGTAGCTGCTTACCACTCTCCTGTCACTAAAGAGCTTCATTAGAAGCAGCTGTGAGTTACGTAGCAAGAAAAAGAACGTAAATCAAACTTTGAAAATGTTGTCGAAGACAATGATTTATAGGCTGTTTCCAAAAAGCTGCTCTTTAACCCTCAGTCTTCTAGGACAAGCAGACGGTCATAAGTATTACAAAACGGCTAGACTGATGACACTATCACAAATGTATTTGTTACACTTCTGTAGCTAAAATGTTACAGCTAAGGGAATACAAGTCCAAGCGTAAGTAATATTCAGTGTATACATGCTCATACCAATACAGGATTGGAAAATAAACAACAGAACATAAGCACACTTTACCTGCGTATGCTTGCATGCATTAATTGATATGAAAAAAACCCCCACAAATCTCTTTGCTGAAGCAGTGACACCACTATGAAACCTGGGTTTTGAGCAGGGCTCATTCTCCACGACACCCTAGCTTCCACCACAAGGGTAGATGCTGAGCTAGGAGTAGCCAGGATATTCAGCAAAAAGACAGCCCAAAAAGACAGCCATTCCTCAGGGAAAAGGGAAATTAAGCACTGAGATTTTTTTATTATAAAGGCAGCTTGAGAGCAGAGAGCAATAAGAAAACTTCATGCTTCAACTATCACATGATCTATACCTTTAAGACCAATTTGGACTTTAGCTGCCACATTTAGCGTAATCTCATCTTAATTTGTGGTAGTCCGACCACACATGGTAAGAGCTCGAGGACTCTTTTTCTAACTTAGCTTGGTGTCATATAAGGACAAGTATCTAGCCTCCTCCTTAACTTACTACCCAGACTTACTTGCAATGTTGTTTTAGTCAAGCAGAGAACATACCTGTTGCAGAGGTACCACTGCATTGAACAATTTAGCAAATTCTAATTTAAAAGTAGCAGAACTTTGTTGACCATCCAGTACTGAAAAGAAGAGCAGGGAAGTATATTAGTATCAGCATTTTTGTTTGTGCGTAGACAACTAACCATAATTAATATAGCTATCCTTTTTTAATTTTATTATTATCTTATTTGAACCAAAATACTACTTGGATTCCTCCTCCCCACCTTTGTTTTCACTTTGGATTGCAAAAACATGATCGATACACACTGGTCTGTGCTAAGATACATGGAAGCAACATCTTGACACCAAGAATCCCCAGAAAAAGGAGTTTCCTTATGATGTAATTACAAGATAGCCTTTTAAGAAGTGAAATTTCATAACCAATATTTAATAATACAAAATTACTGAGTACCACCTTGTTTCACCTTGTTTTGAACCCTAAGCACCAAATTAACTGCTACTGTAACATCACTACTGCAACTTAGAGTCATATCAGAGATAAATATAGCATGCCTGTCTTTGACTTGGGGCCTTATCTGGCAAACTCTTCAAAAAATTCCACACATAAGCCTTCCTCTCCCTAGCAGCAAATTAAATGATTCAGAAAGCCTTCCTTTTTGTAGAAAGCAAGATGACTGCTGGGCCAATTTTCACAATTATCAAAAGAATAAAGAAATATACAAGCTGATGTAAATAAGAATAAAAGCAGCCCCTTGAGTTCTATTAAACACAGACTTACTTTGTAGTGCTATAGTGACTAAACTTCTACGTGCCTCAGTTTCTAAACCGGTAATATGAATTGTAAACTGGGAGGCTGCCAGGAGGCAAATCTGCAAATTAGTATCTGCAAACTGCTTTCTGATGATTGGGTAAAAAAAAATGAAGACGGACCAAGTGTTATGAGTAAAGAAGGCAAATGTGCTAGTGGACTCGTCAGCAGAGGGGAACTTCCATGGAAGATGAGGAATGTAGTTAGATCAGAAATCAAAAGATGTCATGTGAGCTGCAAAACCAAAAGAAAACCATCTTCAACCACAGGAGAGAATTGCTGTATCCATGAGATGGAGCAGCCAGTTGAAAATACTGTTTCTGGCAATTCATTTTTTGAGATATATTTCAGTCCTACAGTTGAAGAAATTCTTCTTAGCTAGCTAAACCCTGGTATACAAATAAATAGTTTGGATGTCCCTCACTCAAGCAGGGATGCAGCATTTATGGTTTTGGCTTTTTTTTTTTTTTAATATACAAGGATCATTACTTCGACCATTGAATCTTCTGAAAAATATAAAAAGGATAGTACTAGAACTGAGTGCTGATTTCTGGTCTTGATAGTTGAATAGATTTAATATCAATTCCCTTCATGTCAGAAAACACACTAGGATATATACCAGACAATATTCCCAGAGCAGCTGGTTCTTAAATACACCTTCACTGAGGAGGACCAACAGTGTAGCTATTGCATTTCTTAGGAATTCAGAGCAGGGTTCCAGATTTCAAACAAGAGTGAATGTTAAAGTGGGCTATGACCAAAAGAGCGGTTTTAATTTGAGTGCAAGGTATGTACTTCACTGAATATTATATGATAGATTTGTGTTCCGTTTCACCTGACATCTCTTGAGTTTTTCTTAAAATGATTATTAAAGATATTTCTTGAGTTCACGCAGCAAGATTTGTCTTACTGTATGCACTAAAGAATCTAATTCAGGAGAGAAGGACTCATATCATCAATTGCCATGGAGCAGCCTCCTTTCAGAGTTTCAGAGTCCATCATAGGAACATGGTGGTCAAAACACAAATGAAAGCTCTTCCAGTGAAGGTCTAGTTAAAATATCTGACTACAGTCACAGACATATTCTATTTCTTAAAGTAACTGCTTCACAGCAAAGTCAGATTCCTTCATTTTTCTGCTAAATTTTTTTTTTACTTCTTTCAGTATTTTGAAGCTCATACAAGTATGGATGACTGAGCTGGAGGGAGTCATGCCTTACCCAAAACTCTTTTATTATGTTCAGACTGCAGAGTCTTAATAACTTGAGCCAAACAAATTATTCATAGTAAAAAAACCCCTGACTTAGTAGCACTTTTGCTAACATTCTATGGAAGACGTGTGTTTTCTTACGTTAACTCACCACTGGAATGTATTTAGCAAGGTCCTTCTTCCTAAGTCACGCACAGCTTAAATTCAAGGCACGCTGCTAAAGCTGGTCAGAACAGTCTCTCAGGGCTGCTTACATTGTTTGACAAGATGAGCCTATACAATACCGGTCAATATTCTTGTGTACAGAAACATAAAGAAGTTGGTTTCCTCAGATGGTGACTTGAGTGTTCAGGGAGAACACTGGCTGGAAGAGAATTAGCATTGGAATATTCTGTGTCAAATGGAGGTACCTTTTTTTTACTGAACTTACCACTATCTCCTGCATCAGAATTCGGCTTAATGGTGAAGCACAACAGAGGACTTTCATTACTGCAAAGATTCATAATTATGGTCAAGAAACTCGTGTACTACATCCATGAAAAGTCTCAGAAAATCTGAGGCATCTGGTCCAGAATTTAAGGTGGCAACTCCGCAGAATTACATTTCTCCAGAAAAGAGCCTGAAGTACATGTTACAGAGGCATGTAGGACTTAACAACCGGGTCTGCCAAAAACCAGCCTGGTAACAGTTCCAAGTGGTGGCAGAATTATTTAAAAAAATAAAGTATTCCTAGGCAAGGTTTATTCTATTTTCACAGCTGTATTATTGTTGTGACACTTTAGATTTCTATTCTAGAGTTCAGCTAAAAAACGAGAAGTGATCTACAAGTACAGAGATTACGGAAAGCCCTATAGTTGGGGTTGCGGCGTCCTTTCCAAGCTAGCATATGGGGCACGACGACGGAAATTGTGTGTGTTGACCATAAGCTCTCCTTCTCACATTATCTCCAGTGGCACTGCAATAAGCAGAAGAAAACAGCTAGAGCTGCAGTTCCCCTGGGAGGGTCTGCAGAGCTCCTAACTGTCAGCTAAAAAAATGTAACCTCATGATTTGGATATGGAGTAGCTTGGTCTAGGAATGCAAGAGATAACTCATACCAGATGCCACAATGGCATTTTCAGAAAAGTCCAATTAATGGTATAATTATGCTTTAAGCAGCTATATTGCTTATTTCTCTGATCTCTTTCTCAGTGCTGTGGCAGAATGAATTCTTGTGGATTAGCTTGTTAACAGGTAATCCTATTTAGTGGGTATCTTTGCTGCAAGGCAGTCTTGGCTTCCCACCCATTCAGCTAGGAATGTTTATATTTAGCTATTTTCTGGAAACAGAGCTCCAGCTGCAGCACATAGCAATTACTTTGGATGGATCTTGTTTTTCCTCAGGACATGTCTTTTTTCTTAGTGTAGGCTGAACAGTCTCACTAGAAATATGTCACTTTGCCTGAACAGAGTTTTGAAGAACAAGTATGTTTAACTAGTATGGGTCCAGATCTGTGTTAGATCTTGATGAGACTTGCAGCCATCCCACATTCTTCTTTTCAATCCTTTCAGGTGTATATTGCTGTTATTAAAAATTGATTGTTGTAAATACCAAAGGTATTCTAGGGCAATTTTAGTAACTATAAGCTCCAGGGAGAAAAGACATTCCAAGGTGTCTCAGTACATTTTGCCTCTCTAACATCCTGATGTTGAGATGCTTCTTCACTCTCTTGCAGGATGGTGCTGTTAAATAAATGGACACTGAGTCTCATCTTCCATTCCAGAAGTGGGTGCAAATCAGGCAACGATGCAGTTATCCTTATGGAGATATTTCCTACGTACGTATTTAAATTGCTTTGGCACTTGCTGTGCTGAACGGCTTGCAGCAAGCTGTTGGTAAAGAACTGATGAATGTAACCTGCCAGTTTTTATGAGTTTTAGGATCTTCGTTTTTGTTCTTTAACATTCTTTGCATAGCTATCAAAGTACATCGTCCCACTGATGATGACACGTAGGACTTGATGCAGTAATTTCTTGAATCCAGGTGCAGGTTGCATCTGTACGGCTGGATGAAATACAATGAAAAATAGACACTTTGAAAGATAATGCTCTTGAAAAATATTTGAAGGATGTTGTGGTGGCATGAACCAAGGGGATCTCTGGTTTAGTTTTCCAAATGTAGATGTCTTGCTAGCAAAGAACATCATATGGCCAAGCAGAATACAAACGCCTTTGTCCTAGAAGTAACCTTGCTGAAGCAGACAGCACACCTCATGAGACTGGAAAGGGACTGGCCCTGTGGTTATCCAAAGAGTACCCACTAGCAGACAATTCAAAATGAAAGGTGATTAAAATCCCTAAACTCATATCTACTGAGTATTTTACAGTTATGCTGGAGAAATAAAGGTGCTCTATTACATTGAAATAATTAATGAACAAGACCTGAATGTACTCCAGAAATACCACACCATGTTCTATATTCCATAACCCAGACATACTCATTGCTGCTGCTGCTAAACCCTTGTGGCAGGGAGTTTACGTGCACTAGGAGTAGTGCTGCAGACTTCCTGTGACTCCTGCTTCTCCAGGAAGACCGCAGCAAGCTGCCACAGTCTCACTTGGGACTTCAAGGGGAAGAGTTTCCTGTTAGGGACAGGATAATACCCCTTGACATACGCAGCCTTTTCCTCTGACTCAACTGTCCAAGAAGCAGTGCTCATAAACACGGACGGCAGAAAGTCAGCATTTGTTTTTAAACAGTTAACAGAACAAAAGTGGCTAGAGGTCAAATTCTAAATGCTGCAGAAACACATTATTTAGTTAATACTCTATATCAGAGAGCAGCAGTACCTCCCAGGCACAAAATTGTACAGATAATATTCCTGAATTGGATCAAGTCTACTTAGTATCTGTTATCAGTTTTAACTAAGAGAACAGTGTTGTGATTACAGGCTATAAATTGAATACCATACTTGCTTTATAAAACTAATTGCTAGAAACTTGATGGTACCTTATCTCTTTTCTTCAAGAAGTTAATAAGGGAGGGTGATTAAGGCAGTTGGGCTCAGCAGCACAAAAGATCAAATCCAATCCTGTAAAATAATAACAGAAAATTCAGTGGGACCTGAAATTGGCCTAATTAAATGTTATTTTGTCTATTGCTACAATATCTTTCTTGATAGGTGTTATATTTCTGAAGTCTCATTTAAAATGCTGCAAGAGAAGCATTGTGATAAAAAGAAATCTGTGTTGGTTACAAAGCAGCTGCAACATTTCAACAGTATCATTTAAAAATTATGAAATAGCCATCAATATTATTCGCAACAGCAAATCAGGAAAGCGATTTGCTTCATATACCTTTTTTTTTTTCCCTTATATTATCATATCTGCTCCACTGTAAAAAGCCAGATGGATTATTCCCCTCCTAAGAAAAGCCAGATGTCCTCTTTATATCTGCCAACACACACTTTTCTATAAGCAGGGAATCAATCTGTTTACTTCTAATGAAAACATTCTACAGATCCATCAAATAAAGTACTCCAACATCGTTAATAACTGACCACTGTTAATAAAACACCACAAGGAAAGATAATGTAAAATAGTCCTAAGTCATTACTAACACATACAAGATTCTTACACTATGTTTCTTAATATTGTTTGCTCCCATTTATAAATTTCAAACAATGGGACTCCGACTACTTCCTATAAATATACAGTATGCAATGCATATGTAGCAATAATTTGCAGCAAACATAACAAAATACTGCAAAAGGAACAAAAGTACTATAGAATCTGGCAGAATGAATCCAAACAATGTTCTTAGGGCCTTGGATTTACCAGAGTCCACTGTGTCTTCATGCACACATACTTCCATTGCTCTGCTTTCCACAAAAGGGAGATTCCAGGCCATTTAATCATAAATTCCTGGGATGGCTCTCCCTCCTTGTTTGTGGGTTTGTTTTTTTTTTTTTAATTGTGTTTACATTCTTGTGTGTGGGTTGGGAATTTAGGTTTGTTTGTGATGAAACATCAAAGTTGAGTCCCAAATTAATACTGTGCAGTCATATATTCTTTGCACCTTCCCACAAGAGGATGATAGAAACGCACACGGTTACCAAGTTTTATGCAACATTAATGGGATTAAACTAATCTGTAAACCTTTGTGTGATGTGATTTTGCTTCCCCATTCAATTTTCCTCCTGTTATTTTTCCTAGCGTTTGCTTATTGATTTTCCATTTTCTTTTTCAGATTTTACAAAGCTTTCTAAATCTTCATGTGAAATAAAAGAAATATTAATATTCTGTAAACATGCAAGTATATTTAGTTGGTATACCTAATTCTGTTTGTCAGAAAGTGGCATTTTAATCCTGACACATGCATTGCACAGGTATGTGGCCCATAATCTTTCTCCACATGGCATCACAGCACTTACTGTACAGATTACACCATCACACGCAGGAAATTATCAGCAGTTAGAGCAGATAAAAGCTCGAACTGAGATTGCTGTATTTTTTCATAGTGAGCGTTCTCGGTTATCAAAAGCTACACAAGTAATTTAGAAGAACTGCTAGTAAATAGAAAGTCCTCGAGTTCTGCAGAACAACTTTGGTGTTTCAAAATCAATAGAGAGTGAAGACCAACAGATTGTGGGGTTTGCAAGAGGTGCCAGTGAAGAGACAGCTGACTAAGATTCTCTTCAACATAAGGTTAACCGAAGTTATAATTTGAGTGTTACCCGAGGAACTATTTCTCTCCAAAGTGTTGTGATGTTTTTCAAGCAAAATGTTTACATGCGAAACTGCATGAGCTGCCATTCAGATTCACACAACACATTAACTGCTAGCACAACAATCCAGTGGAGCAATCCATTTACACTTTGCAGACTGAATATTCAACTGTGGTTTCGGATCCTTCTTCACCGGGATCAGTTTCATATTTAGCCACTTTGCTCCTCTAACTGCCTGCTTCTGTACTAGTAGGGAAGACTATCATCCATCCATAACCTCTGAGTTATAAACTAGATTGGGGAACTGATCTATCTGGCTTAAAAAATACATGCATCTATTTTAAATATGTTTATATTTTTAAAATAAAATATATTTATAGAGATTTTCACCTGGTTCATTTTTCAGATGGATCAGTATCCTGATCTGGTACACAGTTCAGCCACACAAAGAGCTGCAGACACAGCTAAGGGTTGGTGTGCTGTGTTGCAAGGGCAGGAACAAGGAGCAGGTAGGAACCAGTAATACAGCAAAGGCTTCATGTCATCAAGCCACAGCCTTATTTACGATGTGGCTGCTTTTGCCTGTACTAGGAAAGAAATGAATTTCAGTTCCTTGCATTTGTGTTAGCTCTGCAGAAGAGACCTGTATGTCTCTTCTGTGTCCATTTAGTAACCATGACTCAGTGTGATCCCTTTATTGGAAAGCCAAACCAAAATTCCAGCACACTTATACAATAAACTTTCACCATATCTTAATTATACATGGGCACACTGTCCACTCAGAAAAACAGGTCATCGTACATGATAAAAATCTCCAGCCAGTCCTAACTAGACAGAATTCCTAATTTTAAAGATTTGCATCCATTTGAAATTTCCCTGGGGTTTGTCTTCCTAATACCCCAAGTTCACCTACACATTTCCTGTCCTCACCGACTGAGCTGCAGGCTGCTGCATGAAGGAGAGATTTGTTCTGTGCTAAGGTTTAAACCTCTCCCCTCAAGACTGCTCCAGCTCCACAGAGCTTAGCTTAAGCCTTTGCCGGTTTACACGCAAGCCAGTGTTCAATATGAGTGAATGAGTTCTGGCTTAATGTGCACAGGCTCTGGTGTGAGGTTGGCTGACAGCGCAGACACAGCCTGATATCTCTGCACCAGGCTCTAGTGCTTGTGTCTGAGCTGGCAATGCACTTCCAGCCGTTACTCAGCTCCGGACCGCCGCTGACTGCTGTTCCTTCCCCAAACTAGAGCTTAATTGCACAGAGTCTCAGACCAGTCAAACACTTTATTGCCAAAATATTTTTTTGTTCAGAATGGTCTGAGGCTGTGATAATATCCATCCTTCTCAGCCATCTCAGCCTTGGTGCTTCAGAGGAAATCCTATCAAACTATGAATTTAGTCTAACCAAAATCCATGGTTTTGCAAATCTAGATCACAGTTCTCAGCCAAGCCCTACAAAAATACCTTACACTTCATGTCCTGTAGTAACATGGATCTTGTTGAACAAAGATGCGTCGCTGGTGTGCCTCGATTCCGTCGGATTTCCAACAATGATCTAAATGAAAAGAAGAAAAGGCCTTGTTGCATTTTTGGTACACGGTGCATCTCGTACAGTCTCACCTTTGCAAGACAAAGATCCTCTCACACACGAACAAGCAGAGCCCACAGCCCCTCATTGAAAGACTTCAACAGACAAAAACAGGGAACAGAAGGATTTAGTGAGGTAGCAAAGAACCGAAAAGATTACATAGGAAATGTAACACAGAATGGGTAAATTGAGCCAAATCAGTCCATGTCTGAAATAAAAGACAATCTCTTCTCTCTGTACTAACGTTTTTAAATAGTCTTTCTTGAATAACACAGATCCCTAGCCCTACTAAAGCAGAGAAGGTGTTTTCAGGGCATTGAAAGCACACACTCTTCATTTAGGTCTACTTCAGCAACTATGGGACATGCCTAAATGATCAAATGCAGACAGGTGTGTGCTAGTTCCACCTGCACTACGTGTTACCTATGTTAATGTACAAACGTCCTTCCTGATAGAACCTCCTCTAAAACCGTATGTGGTTTAATGTTCTATTTTTTTCTTTATTGGCAGAAATGTCATCATCTTTATTACTTCATGACCCTTTGACTGCAATAAGAGTATTTCCAAGGCTGAGTGATGAACCAGAGAAAGAAAATATAACCCAGAAAACACGATGGGTTGGTTTTTTTGGGGTTTTTTTGGCCTGAAACAGTTCTAGTTCACTGTGTGGACCCAAATGTGATCTGGCACAAAGAAAGGCACGATACACATCCAGGAAGGTCTCTTCCTTTGGGGGGAATTCCTAGCTTGGATGTAGAGCTAACATAGTTTGACAACTTTTAGACCCACCTGGTTTGGCATTTTGCTGGTTTGAAGCATGAGAGTTACAGGGAGCTGCCTAAAGATGAACAGGGGAAGCTGGACCTATTTAGTTTATAGTAACAGCGCAGAAATTAGCACTCTGCTGTCTCCAGTGCCATCCCTTCCCTGGCTCTTACCAGCCACGAAGCAGCACGAAGCGCCCCGTAGCACCATGGCTTCCTCCCACGGCATGACAGCTGCTTGGCGGCTGGCAGCAGGCTCACTAATTTCCTAGACTCTTACAATTTGCCTTGCCAACAAATTAAATGCAAACGCAAGCCGAATACTTCCGAGTTGTCAGTATTTCTGTTTATGGCCCAGAAAAGCGGTCAGAATGTAAATGCAAAAAATAATTTCCTCTCAATTCTGTGTTTTTTTCAGCTGGCTGAGCTACAATTTGCTCCTTGCACTCAGAACAGCATCAGGTTTTGCTTTCTTCTATTTGTAGAGGGTTTTTTGGTAAGGCAGAGGCCTGAGGACACTGGTAGAAGGAGAGGAAACATCCCCGGGGGTGAGGAGAATCACCTCAGCGAGCAAGCAGAGATAACCCTAAACGAGAGGGGAGACCGTTCCCCACAGCGCCGAGGCAGCCGGGATGAGGGGCCGGGGTCTTTCCCAGAGGTGAGCCCCCAGCACCTGTCCTCCGCGGCTGCTTCACCTGCGCACCGCGACCCAGACAGCGTGGGGAGAGCCGCCCCACGCCCGCCGCTCGCTGAGGCGGCCCCGCGAGGGCTCCGCCGGCCTCGGGCAGACCCTGAGGGGAGCGGGAGACCCCGGCGCAGGCGGCCGAGGAGAAGAACGTGCCCCGCGACGCCGCGGCGCCCTCTGGCGGGGCGGGAACGGGGCTGCTGGGGGTGTGGGCGGCCCGGGCCGGCCCGAGGAGGAGGAGGGGAGCGCGGCGGTGGTGAGGGGAGGGCAGGGCTGAGCCGTGCCGGGCGGGCGGGCGACACCTGGGCGGCTGCTCTGCCTCCTCCTCTCACGTAGGTTTCGACTTTCTTCCCCGCCCGGAAACTTGGTGGAGGAGCCGCGTATTGCCGCCGTCGCAGGCCGAGTTGGCGCCGGGCTTCCCTCGCCTCCTCCCTCCCCTTCCCGGGGGCGAGCGAGCCCCCTTCCCGCCCCCGGCGCCTACAGGTGAGCGGTGGGGGGGGCGGGTGCGTGAGTGAGGGGCGCGGGGTTCCCGCCGCGGCTGAGGCGTCCGCTGCCGGGCTGAGGGGCGGGAGGCCGCGGGGGGTCGCGGATCAGCTGTGGAAGCGGCTGAGGGCGGCAGCTCCTGCCCCGGCGTCCAATTCTCTCAGCAGGGGGTTTCTCAGCCATGACCGAGCGAGGCCGGAGAGCAAACGTAGGTCTTTTATCGTTACGTAGGGCAGTAAGTGCGGCTAGGGCTGGGCAGTGCAGGTGAAGGCTGCCTGCCTGCCCCAAGGGTTTAGCTCTTGAACGGTCGGTCTTGCAGACACTCGGGCCGGTGCAGGACATTCCGAAGTCGGCGTTTTGGCCGCTTGCGGGGGTCGGAGGGAGGCTGTAGGGCAAAATTTCTTTGCTAGGAGGTGGAGAGGTACCAAGCTGGCGAGTTTCTGGTGCTGTGCTGGTAATTAATGCAGAAAAAGCCTATAAATAGAAGTTGAGATAACAGGCAAAGGAGAGCAACGTGACGATGTGGACGTTTTGGAAATGCCTTAAAGGTAAGAAATACAGGTGATGTTAAATATGAGGTAATGCTCTGGAGAGGTTTGTAAGCAGCTTGGAAAGAAGTGTTTAAGGGATACTATATAACTGGAATGTTTTTATTTTATTTTAGAAGTTTTTCACGAGGGCTTTAAAGCGGGGTGAGGCTGTGTGCTGCTAAAGGGATGATCCCACTGCCTCGCTGCTTGGTTGTGTGCACTTGACATCTCTCTGCTTCTGACATTAGCCTCGTTATCTGACTGAAAATGAAGAGAACAGGCAGCTGATGCCCAGCATCGGAGGTGGTAGGGGGAGCGGGACTGCCCCTTTCGGTGGCAGTGCGGGCTTAGTTTGCTTTAAGCCATGCTTGAAACTTTCAATTCCTTGAGCAATTTTTTTGGTCCTACTTTACCTTGGTAAAGTAAGGAATGCAAAATGAGTATTTCCCTGTTGTTTACCAAACAAAAAAGGGTCATATTTTCACTTTCTGCTCCAGTTTTTTAGCCAAGGCGAAAGGACCAGAACTGTATAAAGGCTCCATAGGAAACGCTACTCCAGCTCAAGTGCAGATAATAAGTGTTAGGGGAGGTCTCTGCTGTGCAAAGGGTATGTGGGGGCAGGGTCACAGCGTACAAGCCTATGGAGATAACAGGCAGCCCAGGGAAGTTTCTGCCACTGTCACACGGCCCCAGAGTTGTCCAGTCTAATCCTTTAGGCTCTGGAGACTCCAGAGCAGCCCAAGGTTTGGGTGGCGTGGTGTAGTTTAAAAGAACTGTAGTTATCCTCCCACAGCAATGCCAGTTGTGTGCTGTGCCTTTGAGGGACGGCGCTGACGTTTGTCCTTGATGCTTGAAGGCCAGAGCTCTTCTGGCAGTTCTCCAGCAGAGAGAAAGCAGATTGTGCACATGGCTCCTTCAAAACAAAACTTCTTTCTCTTAAGTTACACGCTCAAACTCTTCTTTTACAATGTAACTAAGCAGATGTAGTGTGTCTGCTGCTGAAAGGGGCAAAGGCAGTGGAAATATTTATTCCCTCCCCCAAAGGGATTTGCTCCCTGAACGAGCTCATGGAGTCAGAACAGCACCAGTACTTGTGCAGGGAAAAACAAAGGGGTCATATGGCTGAGGATGGAGCAGAGAAATGATAAACAGGAGGCCAATCTTTTATGGGGTTCGCTAGCTGTTGGAAAACTCAGCTGTGCTGTAAATTCATACCTTCATTCACCTTATTTATGTGTCTGCTCTAGTATGCAAGCTTGATGCATGTGTAAATCATTTAAATAACGGAGATGCACTAGCATAAAACACCAATGAAATGAAATTGAGAGAGGGGCCTGTGGCGTGCAGCAAAAAGGAACCTTGTCTGTTGAGAGACAAGTTTCTTCTAAAGTTTCTAACCAAATGAACAGTGAAGGAAGTGAGCAAGAGTTAAGAAACAAACCCAACCATATAGCCTGGGGAATGAGAGCTGTGAAAGGTGGAAGAAACAGCTCCAGAAGGGACCTGGCAGCTAAATGACCTCCAAAAAATCCTGTGAGGTTCAAAGATACCTGATGAAACAGGGTGAGGATTATTCTGGATAACATTAGTGCTACCTGAATGGTGATTCCAGTAACTTCAATTAGAAATTGTAATTAATGGTTTTGTAAACCATGGTAGTGCTGTACTTCCCTAAGTATGGTTAATAGATGAATTTATGCATGTCATGAGAGTGTAGAGTCTCAGACTTAATAGTATAAGAATAAACTTAAAAGAATAAATATAACTGCAGAATAAAATATCTGTAGTTCATGAAGCACCCCCTGCTGTATTTTGTCATTCTTCCTTGTGCATTCCCGTATATTTCTTGTTTTCTGCATTAAAAAAAAAAAAATCCTGCTGCAACTGCTATATTGATTTCACTTTGAAAATTAAGCTGCATCATTTCATTCTGATTGTGTATATCTTGCCAGAGTAGATGCAGCTGTTGTGTTACTCACAGGCCTGAGTATGTTTTGCTGGTTTAATACAAAACCCTCTTGTTTGGCTTTTCCTTCTCAGCTTACTTTAGTGGTGCTGTTCATACAGTTGTTAGGAATTGTATTTGACAGTCCCTCATCAGTTTGTTCCCTGATTTATAACACATAAAATGTTGCTCTTGGCTTAGAAATTTCTTGACATGAATTGAGTTTGAAAATATGAAAATATCTGGCTTTTTTTTTTGATACTTTGGATAAGAAATTGCCCATGAGCCAGTATCTCATGAACTACCTAAAGCGTTAGAGAGGATTTAGATGAATATGAGTAGTAGGAATTACTATGCTGGTCCAGGAAAAAGTACTCAAGGCTGGAAGGAGGGAAATGGAATAAAGCTGGAGGAATTTGGAGAGATGATCAGCAGCTTACAGGCGAAAGCTGGTTTTATGTATATATAGTGGTGCCCTGAGTTTAGAGGGTCTCTGTGCAAATATTGTTAGAAGACTGTAGTGTTCCTTATTTGGAATATTCTGGAAGGGAAGAACTGGAAGGGATTATGTATTTACAAAACTGTGTTGTCTTGCTTTGTCTACTCTGCCTGGGCCTTTACTCATGCAAGTTTTGTAAACAGCTGCAGCAGACCCTCTCTTTAAAAGCTGATTGTCTGTTAAAAAGGGGTTGAGATAAAACTTGCCCTGCTCCTCTGAGAGTTTAAGGGGCCCACCTGTGACATCAGTTGTGTTGCAGTTGTTGAAAGTCCAGTAAATTGTGATCAGCCCTATTTGTAACATTTTCAGACTTATTAACCTCCCACCCCTACACTAATAAATAACAGATAAATTCTTCTCACCTAGTAAGTGCTATTGCACGTCTCTAAATAGAAAATAAATAAATAAATAAAGCAGTCCCTGCCCTGAGAACCTTAGATCTGAGGATATCCTCTCTTACATGATCTCAACTGGTAGTGAACAAAAATTGCCGTATGATTATTTCAAGCAGGATACATTAAAATAAACGTAATGGCTCTTCTGGGCCTTTTTGTACTTACGATAAAAAAAAAGTTCCTGTGAGGTTAACACTCTGGGGCTACTTGGCTACTTTACTTGTAGTCTCAACAGGCTGAAAACTAAACAGAGAAAGGAGATTACCTCCCCATTCCTACCTTATACCCCGACTTAAGGTCGTTCACGGGTGGCTAAGGAAGAATGTGGTTGCTGCGTTGATTTGTGGATAGTGGAAGGACTTTGATCTGTTGTTCCAGCTCTTTTAACTGGTGAGACAGCCATGCCCATTTTTAAATTGTTTTTAGAACAAGGGAAAATATAACATAATTATCAATTTACGTATACTGTAAATATGTGCCCAATAAGGTAAGATAACAATGGTTCTTAAAGACCTGTTTCTGATACCAGCTTGGACACAGCTTTAAACCAGGATAAGAACTGAAAAAAATCCAAATAAAAAATGCCTCTTGCAGTTTTGTTTCCCCCTGCCTGTGAGGGTTGTTTGTTTTAAGTCTGAAGTCAACAAGATACACCAGGGCAAATTGTATGATAAAAAGGCATCTTAAACTACATGTGCAACTGTACTTAAGCTCATGAACCAGTAATACAGATGTCCTAAGCAGCAGAATGTGTCTCAAGTCTTTTAAAAATGAGCCATAATACTGTTCTGTAAATCTCTAGGGGAATGTAATTCTTAATCCAGAGATTTTATTTTTTTTTTTTTTTTTTTTTTGGCTTCTATAGTGCTTGCTCGCTTACGAGCTGCCATCTGTGGTGAAGGGCATTTCAGCTACTGGTTGCAGCAGCTCTGTCTGCCCACAGGCACTGGCGGGAGTTTAAGCTAACTTCAAGTTTAGCTGCACGCCACCCTGAGGAGAAGCAGTTTGAGAAGACGTGGTCTAAGGAATTAGGTGTTGGCTTTTTTGTTTAAATGAAGATAACTTGTTTTCTTTCTTTTCCCTTTACCATGATCTGATGGTAAGATGGGATATAAAGGGGAATTACAGACTTAATTATCTTAATTCAGCTTTTTTAGTTAGTGGGAACAAGCTTGGGCTAGAAAGTACTTTGCACTAAGTTTTGATAAAATGCCCTCTTACCCCGTGAAAGGAAGACTGGGGTATTATATACTGAGCAGGGTGATACGCCCTGCTGTTGCTGATGGCATCAAGCACAGGCTGGGGCAGTCCTGAGCCGTTGAGGAAAAAAGAGACAGGACTAGGGGAAATTTGATGGTCCCTCTAGCATAGTGCTCTCAGCCATGCTGCATGTTTGTTGCTGATCATTGCTTTTATTTTGCGGAGTTTAGATTCCAGGTGCCTATTGACATAAAGGGATGCTGTCATAGATTGTGCCAAACTCTTTAACTTAAAACAGAGCACCGTGTAAAAAAAAAAAAAAAAAAAAAAAAAAAATATAGTGCTAGTGTAAGTGAGACCAAAATTTGACTTGGTGTGGGTAATGAAAAGTTCTGTGCTACTTTATCCTGCGGTAGAGGCCTAATCTGATGTTTCTGATGTTAACAACTGTAACTATCTGTCTGTTGATAGGAAATATTTCATCATCAGGTGCAAAACTCTGCTTTCATGCTGCTGGATCGCTTATGGTAAAGTTATGTAGAAAACAATATTTGCAAAAGTGTTGTTTGGTTTTGTGTTGTTGTTTTTGTTTTTTTTTTAACTAACCTAGAAAACAAATTATTTCATGCTTAAGGTTGAGAATAGCCAAGATTAGTTTCTTTAAACTGAAATTAATTTTATTTAATTTTAAAGTAACACTTGATAGATTGTGATAGAGATTAAAGCTTTGTAGGTCTTTCTCAGAAGACAGGCAAGGCCTAGAGCTATAGAAATACCATATGTCTACCAAAAGCAACAGTTTCTCTCTTCCCCCCCTCCCCACTTCTCACATTATTTTTAAATATATATGATGATGACTGCCTTGGTAAGGATGTTCAAACAGTGACTTTTAAAAACATACAGTTATATAATGCACAGTCTGCTGCTTCCCTTGTATGCTTCAGAAATTCTGTGATAAGAAAGCATCTGCTTTTTTCTGACCTATATGACAAATACAACACCCAGATCACAAATGGACAATGATGTACAGGTTTTCTTTTGTCAGGCTACTGCAAGAGTAATAGCTATCAGGGCTGGCTAATTATGAAGGCTTATATCCAAGACAAGCCTCTGCACATTACATGCTTATTTCAGATTCTGTGAACCACGGTGCTATTTTTTTTTATAAACAAGGAATTTACAGGTAGACACACAGACAATGGTGTGGTAAGAGCATCTGGTATTCATATATAGCCAATAGACACATGATCTTTACCTCCTGTCTTCAAAAGCAAACCCAACTCTTTGGAAAGTAAGTGTGCTACCAGATATTTAGATGAACTTAAATCTTAACATCAAATCTCCTAATCCCTCTTTGATTTGGTTTTGGGCTTTTTGCTTTGATTGCAAGAGAAGTTTTGGTTATTAATTACAGATTAGGTCCTTTATCCTTAAATTATAGCATTGGATTCCTTCTTTCTTTGTCTATAGAAAACCTCTCCCACAAACACCAAACTGATTTTTAGGGATGGAATTGCAGATAGCTGCCAAATTCAAAATGTAGGTGAGGTGAGGGTGGAGGTAGGGGTATTTAATTTCCTAGAGAGAGATGATTAGACATAATAGAAAAAAATAAGGAACACACAAAGAAAATCCACGCGTGCTGCCAGTGGTGAAACTTCCATAGGTATCTTTGGGTCAAATTCTGCAAAGCAGCAAATTGATTTAAGTGAGTGGTACAACAGAATAATTCCTGCGAGCATAAAACAAGCAACTTGCACGTTTGTGTGGAAGACAGGGTGTAGAAAGGATGGTGGATATAGCGGAAGCATCTATCAAAGGTGAGAAAGCTGCTTTTTCTGCAGCACTTGTCTTCACTTCTATTTGATGGCATTTAATTTATCCATTTTTCAGAGCAGTATGTTAAAATAGTCACTGTTTAATCACCTTGGAAGAAAAGTGTAGGTGGAAAACATTTTACACCACTACTTAATTCCTTAAGAAGAAGGGAGGAGAGGGGCAATTTATTGGTTCTTGTTACCCAGATAATATTAATTGAATGATAACACCAGAATCTCTGGCTCTGTAGAAAGAATCAGGATTAATTGTTGAAATTACATTTGTGTAGTCCCGCTACTTTAGCATGCTAGGTCCCTGGTGAGACAGTTACTGTTCTGTGGTATCATTAACTGAGCTGAGAAGCAAATGTTAAGAGCATATGGTAGCGAGAGAAATTAATTATAAGTGCCAACTTCTTAATTTTTCATGTCAGCTTTTCTTCCTCCTAAAATTAGGTGTATATTTGCAATTTAAGCTGTTGATTGCTAGTAAGATTTTTAAAATAAGTAATACAAAGCCAGGAGATCTTTTCTTATGTTGAACTTTTGAATATACTAATAAAAGAGTTAAAAAAAAAAAAAAAAAAATCTGTCTTCAAGTGTATTATGTTAAAAATGGAAATCCACATACCATGGTGGAGAGCTGATATTGCAAAAGTTGCTCAGGAGAAAACTCCTTGGGATAGTCTTGCTCTAGTCAACCGAGCCTTTTAGCACATCTCTCAGAATAGGGTTTCCTGGAATAATGTCTTCTCTATTCTAACAGGATAATGATTCTGATTATAATTAATGAAAATACAATTGGTTTTCTGTTTTCTGGTTAAGAAAACAGATACTTGCCCAGAAGTTCAAGCAGATTAAATACAAAATTGTCCAACGAAGCACAGAAACACCGGGGAGTTAGAATACAACTTATTTTCAAATTTATGGTTAAAGAATGGGCATAAATGGTGGGGACGATGAAAACTTTTAAAATTGTCCATCTTCCTTTATATTGAGTACAGGAAAGCAGCTTTGATTTAGAGTTTCTCAATTGAAGTGTTCATATACGTGCTGAGCAGTTACTCCTGGAGGTGGCTTATTAGAAACCCTTTGACTTGAAGGCAAGGTTAATTAGTGAAAGGGTTGCTTCTTATTTAGCTGTATAAATTTACCATTTACAGAAGCTTTGACTTCCTACTTTTACGTTCAGTGGCCTGATCTTTAGCGTATCAGAAAACAATAAAGAAAGATAATAGGACATTGTATCACCACCTGAAACTATTCTTGGGTTCGGTATTGTGTTTTTTGTAAAAGTTGACCTACTTTGAGTATTGCTTATAAAAATCCTCTGATATTTCAACATTATTTTCTGTGCCACTACTGTAAACGAAGGACAGCTTACTCATGGTTGTGAAACACTGCAGCAGCATACTGGAAGTGTTCAGTCAGGACAGTAGTGCATTTCATATAAAACCTGTCCCATTTCACGTACGTGAAATCCTCATTCAAAGTAGCGATGAAATTCAGAAAAAAACCCCAAACTGTTACAGAACGCTTTCACAATGTACTTCTGTCTCTAGAATGAAAAAAAAAATTGCCATTCTGTGAAACACAAAACTTCTTAACTGAGTGAAAACTGTTTGAAGAAAGTTTAGCAAAAGTTCTGCCACTTTTTCTTCTGGTTTATTGCTAGAGCACTGGGTTTGCTACGTTAGAATCCATCTTGAACTTGCTTTTATATAAGCAGGTGGGTTTTGGGTTAGTGCCCTGCTGGTGCGTGCCCTCAGTCATCTTAATCCAGAATGTGCTGGCTTTGTTTTGTCCACCCTAAAAAAATTAATTATTTGTTTAGCCTTTAGTTGGAATGTTGCATTTCCAGTCTCCCAGGAAAATGTAGCTATAAATATAATAACTGGCATAATTATTGCAGTGAACTATTACATAGCAGTATACGTGGGGCACGTGCCCTGCAATCTCAAAGCCAACTTTTATATTGGGGTTTTCAATAAAACAGCCTATATCAACATATAAGTGCTAACCTACAGGTGCATAAAAACATAAACCCATTGTATTTCCAAAATATTTTCCATAGTACAAGTAGTCTTTTAATATTGAGAACCAGTTATTTGACAGATATTTTTTTTTTAATTATTTGTTAACTAAAGCAGTATGAGACATTCCTCTAGTCATCCTAACCTGTTAGGAAAAATTCTACACTTCTGTTTTGTGTCCTTACTACAGACTGGCTGCATATTTCTTTATTTTGCAATACAGAATGTGCTCTGGCTCACTTACCATACTTGTGGTTTTATAAATCAGTTAGTTAATAGAAACAGTCTTGATTTTCTTTTTGTTGTTGTTGTTTTTTTTCTCAGGAGCTTCCTATGTGATCTTAGGTAGGTCACTTGAGATCGTATTCAGAGATGTGTTAAATTCCCGTAAGTTGATGCCTCTGTGGGTCTGTATTTTAGCCTCTCCTGATGTCATTTCTCAGTCTTTAAATGGGAACAGCAACAATGTTATACCTCAAAGAGATGTCATTAGGGTAAATATGTTCATGACTGAAAGTGACATGTCAAATGCTAGAATTGTGTGAGCAGACAGGCCTGGACCGAATTGTGCCATAATTTGTGCTCCACACTAACAATGGCAGAGTGAAATGCCTTAAAAACAAGGAGCAAGAGTTGCGTTTGGAAATGCTGAGACTTCAAATGGTAAGATTGGAAGCAGGGATGTTGCTCTTGGGGTAGCCAGGTACCACAGCCACCCTTCCTTTTCAGTCACTGTGGCGCAAGTGGAGGCATGACGTTGAAAAGATTTCTTAGATAATTATGCTTTTTTAAAAGGATTTTTTTAAAAAGCTGTAGAAGTAATTGATCAGTCCTGTTTACAAGCCCAGGGGTGCTTTGGAGACTAGTTCTGAACCGAGTTTGTCCCTCAAGAATGGTACTGAGTAGTTCGCTGTCGGTGCGGTTCTTGGCATACTCCCTTACTAGAGCTATTAACAGCCTTGTAGATGTGCAGAGGGGGCGTATATCTGAGGCTCTGTGCCCTAGCAGAGTTAAAACAAGAATAGGCAATGTGCTAATATTGTCAAGAATAGTCTTGCTTTGGCAGGGAAATAGATTAGACAACCTGATAAGTCTTCCTTTAAAAAAAGAAAAAAAAGTCTATTCTTTGAGTCAGTGTTACAGTACAAGAAATCCTACTTAAAAAAAAAAAGGCCAACAGTGAGGTTTTGTTTTTTTTTTTTTTAATACAGTAAAGATAAAAGTGATCCCAAAGAAATCTTTTCTCTAGCCCACACAGGGTAAGAAACAGGGAAATATAAAGAGATTTCTGCTGGTTTATTTCCTTCAGTTCTTTGTCATGTGTAGGAATGGGGTGTATTACTTTCTAAATAATTCAGACTCCAGAGGCATTCCTTGCATTATTCTTTTAGAACAGTAGAGTCCATTAGAGTAACGTATGTATATGTCAGGCTTTAACATTTTCACGTAGTCAATAAGTAGTAACTTGGGACCAAGCTAGATCCTTATTTTATGATTGCCTCATATTATGTGCATCGTTTGTAAGCTAAAACATGTAAGCTTTTATGTGTGAGGCCTACACAGTAGGCCTCCAGTACTATGGAGAAAGGCAGGAGCAGGGAACGTGCCACTCAAGGTGGCATTGTTGGAAAGAAGCTGGAGAGGGCGAATGGTATAACAGAAAGAGCAACACAAGAACGAAGGGGGTTGTTGGGGTTGGTCTGACCTTCAGAGGCTAGAACGAGTAACTGAAATCTGATGGAAACTGCAAAAGATTGAGTCTATATCAAACTTCACCTCCAAAGCTAGAATCCTAGGGACTCTAGACGGACTCTCTTGAAACTGGTCTATTTAAGCTGAGGGGCACCATGCCTGTTATGTTGAAACAGTGCATTTTGTAGACACTTAAAATCTGTCTTGTTGCGCTGAAGTAGCATCTTTGCTGAATAAGATGTTAGCAATTTTCCTCTTACAGAACATCTGCTTTCTGACTGAATCACTGAACAAGCGGCAGGCTTGTTTGAGCCTGCTGTCCTCCCTGTGCTGCTCACTAACTGCTGCCTTGCCGAAGGGTGTGGGCTGGGTTTCATCACAGAGGTGTCAGGCTTAGGTTCCCTGGTGTCTGCAGGAGTGTCCTCCTTATTGAAAGGACAGTGGTGTAAAAGTAAAATTTACTTTGGCGCTTTTGAACAAAATCTTCACATCTTGTTTTCGAGGATCTAGAATTGAGAGAGCAGAACAGCTTGGAGTTACAGGGAAGAAAAAAGCAGTAAGATTGTGGTGATACTTTTATCTTCCGTGAGTTTTGAAATGACTCATAAATGGCATTCATCTTGTATAACCTTTAAACACAGAGAGCAGAGAATGAATTTGGTAAATAATCTGAAAAACCCCCATATGAAGGTAGTTTATCAGCAAAATTACCATGGGGTTTGTTTTCACTGAGAAAGTAGGTTTGTTTAATCACCTGCCAAAGTTTTATGCAAATACTACAACCCGAAGCACAAGTATTTCTTATTGGTAGATGTTTGCCTTGGAAGCTTGGTGTTTCATTAACTGCTGGTGCTGAGCTGATTGATTAGAATTGGTGGATGACATTAAGCGATCGTCTGATGTTGAAATGTTTCCTTTTCGTTTGTAAGATAATTATGAAGACTTTTTATAAGGCAAACAGTAGGGATGCCTGTTTCAGATGGAGGTAAGTACCAAAGAACAGGGGTATTTCTAAGAGAGCAGGGCATGGATACATCTGCTTTGTTTTGCTTGTGTGCTGTCTGTGAACTGTGCTTTCTCTTTTGGGGAGCGCTGAGTCAGTCATGCAAGAGTTAAGGAGTGAACGCAAACAGAAGATCTAGGTTTGTAGATCCAGCCTAAGTGCTTTCCTCAAGGGGAAGATGCTTTCTGGCACTGCAGCAGCAGGAGGAGAAGCAAACAACTCATGCCCTGTACCCACCTGGAACCGTGACAGTAATGTTTTAATCTTTTGAAGTGAACAAGTTTCTATGGCTAGGTAAAAATACGCCTGTAAAATGGCTTGATTCTGTTGGTGATACGTTATCCCTTTAATTAAATAGCTGACTTAAATAGCTGACTTATGCTTGACAATTAATTGGAGTGATGTATGATTTTTATTAGAAACCCATGACTAATTTTTTCTTGCCGTTCTTGCTATCTTATTGTTCTTGCCTACCCTCCTCCAAAGTTGCTGCTGCGTGCCAGCCATGTCCTCCAGGCACTGGTGCAGACTGGTGTTCGCTCTTGCTTAGGCTTTTACCTGTTCCAGATAAAGCAATTGTTTTCAGATATTTTCCATGTCTTCAGAAATTTTCCACTTCATCACAGTTCTGCAATTTTTTTGTCTTGAAAGACTCTGGGATTTTTTACATAAACTTTTAAAAAACAAACAAACAACACCCCCCACCCCAAAACCTCACCACAACAAAAACCCCCACTGTGTTAGCTTCATCTAGTACCACATTTCCTGCTTCATTAAAATAACTGCCAGGTTAAAAAAATCCTTCCTGCAGTAGTCTGTGCCTGTAGAGTAATCTGCTAGAAAACTTAGGTGAATTTTATATTTAATTACAATAGGAAAGGTTCAAAATGGATTGGACTGGAGACATCTCTGTTAAAATCAGTAGAGCAGCAGCTACAAAGAACTCAGTTTGCCCCTTATCTTATTCTTCCTAACTGTAAGAAGCTGAAGCTCAAGCCTTTGTGTTACAACAAACTGTGATGTGGACAATTCTTTAAATTTTTTCCACTTAGAAAGCTTTAGTCTTTTTATAGGAAATTTGTTTCCATGGGTGAACTTAGGCATGGATGAGTGGGGAACAATGCATTGTTTGTTAAAACAAACTTTTTTGAAGGGAGTGGGCTTAAAAGGAAGGAAATGTGGTTTAGATTTAAGTTTCTTTTGAAATTTCTTCCTCTTCTTTTTCCTCATACCCCCCAAAAACACAAAACAAAAATCCAAACAACTAGAAGTCCCCAAACTGATGTTTCACTATACATATCTTTAAAATATTTGGTATAATCTGGAAAGTCAGAGAGAAAAATTATCAGTTTAAAAATCACTATCTTTGTTACCCTTCCCTTCCCTCTCCGGGTTGTTCTCCCTCAAGAACATGCAGCTTTTGTCTCAGCTTTTCTAGTTCATATGTTTGGCAGGGTTTTATCTAGTCTGTGTCACTGGTGTGTGTAAAGTAATTTAAGCTTCAATTTATCCATGTGCTTAAACGTTTTGCTGAATAAGGTCCTTGCATTCTCTGATCCCTGGGTTGATCATTCACAGGGTCACTGTGGAAGGAAGGGGGGTCGGTAGGGGTGAAGATACTGGGGGGAACTTAAGGCAGGAATACAATTTAATTTTTAATTGGCTAGATCTAGGGCGGACAGTTGCCTGGAAATCTCTCTTTCTCTCCCTTTCATTAGACATCCTCTGTCAGACAGCTACTACGTGACAAGTTTCCTCGCTGCGGGGCCGAGAGTGCCTGATGCTGGCTATCATGGCCGATCCTGTAGCAGAAGAACACGTGTCCCAAGCTAGTGAACTCTGCTGCGAGTGTGGTCAGTTCCACCTCTTGCTGGACAATCATCTCTACAACTTCCAGGATGAAGTGGACGATGAACTCATCTGCCATATCTGCCTTCAGCCTCTGCTCCAACCTATGGACACCCCCTGTGGACATACGTACTGTTTCAAGTGCCTTGAAAACTTCATGCAGGAGTATAACTTTTGTCCTATGGATCGGAAAAAGCTCTCTTTCCAGCAGTGCCACAAGTCCAGCCTTCTAGTACGAAACCTGTTGGATAAGCTGATTGTCTTCTGTCCTTTCAAGGCAGAGTGTCAGCAGACAATGCAGCGGTGTGAACTAGAAGCTCATCTGCAGAACAGGTGCATTCCCATTTACATTATATTACTGCTCCTTTGTATAATGCCATCTGTCTGTTGTGCTTCTGACCGGAAAGATCCATTCTCAGAACAGTTCTTAAACTGGGGCAAGATGGGACACCGAAGATGACAGTGGGTGAGGCCAGAAAGGTGGGTGGGTGAAGACAACGTAATTGTGTGTGTGTGTGTGTGTGTGTGTTAGGGAGGCCAGCTCACATGTGCTACAGAGGCGAAGGGTGAGGTTCTTGCCTGCTTGCATGCAAGTTGTCCGCAGACACAAAACCGATCAAATGTATATAAATTTGTGTCCCCTGATCTGGGGCACCCGACTCTAAAAATTATAAACATGCTTATTCTTGTTTCACTTGCGCAGAGAAGAAAGGCACAAAGTCAACACTCTGGAAGCAAGGGATTGTGCAGTGTTGCCAGTTTAATTGGTCCAATTAAGATGTGCAATACATAAGTCTTTGATCCAAATAATGTAAGTCCCTCCAAGCTGCACATTATGCAGTTGCTGAATCACCTACTTATAATTCCATTATCTTCTCTCATTCTTTTGCTGAGAAAGAGAAGCAAATGAAAAATTTTTTTTTTTTCCTTTTTTCCCCCTTGTGCAGAGGAAGGGAGACTTTTTTTCTTGGGCTTGTCAGCAGAGGTGTGTTTTGGTGCTTCCACTGCTGGTTGAGCTGGTGGCAGGCAGAATATTGTAGCTTTAAATAAGTGCAGGTGACAAAGAGCTCTTGCCATGGCGCTTGAAGAACACTTGTTCCTCCCTAGTTAATGATTGCAGGAAAGGGAGCTAAGTACAAGCCCTACTGCAGACAGAAGCAGACCTTCGCTGGCAGTGTGTATTTTGTCAGTGGGCAATGAGAAATGCAACAGGCTTGTTTCCCTAACTAACTCTTTGTCCTGCTTTCTTGTTATCAGGCAGGGCTGAATGCGTAGACTACGGGGACAGGGCTGCCCAGTTGTGCAGTTGTCGTGTAGCTGGGACCATGGGCCATACCAGGGCTGGGCCTTCCTCTCTGCCCTGGTATCAGTAAACTTCTGTCAGTTGTTAATCCCTGTGGCACAGGAGTTAAACACAGAAGAGAGAGGCACCCTTAAATGTTTACGTTAGAGACCTGACTGGAAACTATTTCATTCTCTTATACGTTTCATAGTTCTTTGTATATTCCTTGGGGAGGGTGTGTTCTAAAAATCGAGGCTATTTCACCTGGGCTGTGAGCATAGTTAGACTGAAAAATGAGGAGGGGAAAAATAAAAAAAAAGAAAGAAAAAAATTACACTGGGATTTGGGTCTTCCTGTTTTGGTTTTTTTTTTAGTTTTAAGTGAGATTAACTGGTAGGAGACTTAAGGAAATAAGAAGCATCTAGAAACTTGTTTTCTTGGGGGATTTCTCTGCCCTTTGCAAAATGAATTTGTTTCTTGACATCTTAAGAGGGATGTGCACAACTGGATCAATCAGTTTTCTGTCTTTAAGTTTCAGGGTCATCTTACTGCTTGGAGAATAAATGACTAGGAATGAACCAGAGGTAGTAATACCGGGATGAGACTTGTTTAGCCAGAATGTAAATAGTCAACTTTAATTTGAAAAGTGACTCTGGTAAACACCCAATACTACTCATGTCTCTGAAAGTGATGCTTTTTCATTCATCACCCTCCTCACCTGCCACCTTTTTTATAAGTACTCTTGATAAAAGAGCTTGTTTTTCCTTGCTCGTTTTTGCTCAGATAGTCTGGCTGTGGTGTAGCTGCATACAGAGCGCATTTTGTTGAACATAGAATTACTTCTTGAACCTCTGTGTGGGGAGCAGTCAGTGGCATTATAAACTCCTCTAAATTGCTCCCATTCAAGTAGAGCCATCACCTGCGTGGACTGGAGGTGGAGTTCTGTCTGATGGTCAGGTCTCATTCAGCAAAAAAAATAAGCAAGCCTCGCTTGCTGCTCTTGCATGTTACTGGCTTGTTAAAAACAAAGCCTAATTCAGGGCTGAGCTTGAAACTTGAGCCACTTCCTTTGCATGAAGATACAGTTCATAGTCATCTCCAAAAGGTCAGAGCTAAGTATTTGCTTATATTTTAAGAGGTATTGTTTTCTTCACCTAAAGGTAAATATTTAGCAAGGGAGACTCCTGTTCCTATTACATTCTCCTTTTTTAAATAATTTGCTTAATAATTTTGAAAGTAATAAAATAACAGGCCTGCTCTTAAGCTGAACTAGTACAAGTAGATGCTGAAGGTCAAATGAGAATAAATTTTAGCATCTGTGATACAAGCTTTGCAGCTGATGAGGTCTTGAACATGCTTCTTCACATAACTTTGTCAGTCAGAGCTTGCATGTGCTGGGTTAACCACACAGGCAGAGACTAGCCACTTACAGTCATTGACAATCTCTCTCTAGGTGTCCTGGTTTCAAGAAATACAGATCTGAACTACAGCGGAAAAAGAATCCCATTTCCAAAGGGAAGGAAGATCCTCCTACCAAGGTGGAGACAAACACACTCAAGGATCCAGAGGTACCAAGTGGAGGATCGTCACTTGTGGCAGAAAGCTCTGCAGCTGCTGTGGTATCGCTAGGGACTGCGGAGCCTGGACTGGTTAATCCAGCTTTTGAGGAGACTGAAGAAGGTGAGAGTTTGATACAGAAATGTAATTATGTAATTACCTCATTTTTATATCATAAAAGGTAATTATCTCAGACAATTCAATTTTTAAAGTGTCCCCAACTTTCTTAGATATCCTCAATGCTATTCAGCCATTAGTAGCCGTTGGAGTAATCTCTTTCCTCAGCTAGTCCTTGAGCAGAAGGGAGATGCATTCATGTGCATCAGGTGTGGCAGGATCTGCTCACAAGCACAAAATGGTCTGTGCAAAACAATTTGGAGAATCTCTGTTAGACTGCAGTGAATATTTGCAGTATTCTTTGTAGAAACAAAGGCAGTCCCTGTCAATGGGAACATGCAGCACTTAAAGCACTTGCAGAATCCAAATAATTAGTAATTAGGAAATGTTCCAGCTCCTTCTTAATCTTGTTAAGAAAGTTAAACATACAGCCAGTTTCCTGGAGTGGTCAATACCTCCCTAATGGTGTGCAGCAAGTGTGTTTTTATAGCATAACTTATTTTTTGGATTAATAGTCAGTTATGAAACCCTTGCAGATAAAAGTAACCATCTCCACTTCAGTATAGAACCGCTTGTCTCAACCCCTGTTAGAAGGCAGCAGCGTGGAAATCTCTGTGCCTTGTTTCAAAGTTAGTCTCGGTTTCCAAGCGTGCAGGCGCTGGAGCTGGCAACTGCTGTGCCTGTGCCAGAGTTAATACATGGGTCAGTTTAATTCTCTGTTGGCTTTTTGCCAAAGTACACTTGGGGCAGGTTTTGCATCTCTCGTGTGACAGCTGCAGTTCACCCTGACAGGCACTGCGCTTGGCTTCATTAAGAGTGTTGGGCCTGCCTAAATGTTGCAGTGCTGGTAGATTTAATAAAACTTGCTAACAACAACTGTCCTCTTCAAAGTGTCTGAGAAGCATTGCTTAGTCTTCAGTATGCTGTAAATACGTAAACATTACTCCTGTTTTACAGGGGGAATGGGAAAAGAGGAGGAAAGGAGATGAGAGGAGGGAAGTTGCAGTGAGCTGCCTGTGGTAAAGTCGCCGCAATGGCAGTAATTACAGCTCAGTAGTCCCCTTTTCTAATGGGCATCGTGGAAATTGGCATTTGTTATGTGTGCGCTTCTAGTAGGCCAGCTGTCACAGTAGAAAAATAAATCTCTAAATGGTAAGTGAAATGCCCTTTAATAAAACTCAAGAAATAATAATGAAAGAGTTTAAATTTGCCATAAGCTAGGAGAAGATGGGGAACATTCTGGAGAAACTGTAAAGAAACAGGAGCTTTTTAAGTTTTTAATCTGACCTATTGTTCCCTCCTGATAGCTACTTTCCCTCCAGATGCTACTTTGGACACAACCTGCCAGTGTTACAAATTTTGGAGTGCTATGTGAAGGAAAATTCTATTAACGTGTTGTTTTTTCTCTTCAATTTCCACAATCAGACCTTCCTCAGAGAACTAGTCTTGTGGCTGAAACAACCACAATTGAAATTCACCGAGAAGACCCGGAGGAAGAGCTGGGGATGAGGATAGTTGGGGGTAAAGACACCCCACTTGGAAACATTGTTGTTCAGGAAGTCTTGCGGGATTCTGTCATTGCTGCAGATGGAAGAATAGCACCTGGGGACCATATTCTTGAAGTATGTAAAACCCCACTGGTAGTCCCATTGCTTCTCTTGACTTGAGATGAGGGTTGGGGGAGGAAAGTTGTCTAGAAAAACTGGGAAATCTCTATAGCTGAGGGTTTAAAAGCACTGATCAAACTTTTGTGTGTCGGTAGCATTGTGTATCTGCTGGGGCTGCGAAGCAGACTTTTGAGGTTCCTTCCAGTCATATTCATATTTACCTTGCATATTTGATAACTTTTTGAAATTTAGACCATTTTTGATAAATTAAAAAGATTTCTATCTGATAAATTTCACCCAGTAGCACCATTTCTCTCCAAATGACTGTGCTCTAGTTAGGAAGTCTTATAAACGCTTGCTCCACTGTGTTGCCTAAGCTGCATATTCTCAATGGGCAGGTCCAAAGTTTAAGACCTTATGACTTGAAGTAAGCATCAGATATGTAATGTGAGTAATAAAGAGCACCAACCTCATACCGTGCTGACCCACGGCCAGATTTAGTTTCCAGATTAATCAGGTTGCATGGCAGTGGGCTAATCAAGGCAACGGAAGCTTGTATGCAGCAGTAAAGCCTACATGCAGCAAGAACTGTTAGCACCTCCCGGCTATGGCTGCCCAATCATTTGACAAGCCATAAAGACCTAATTATCCTGTTGGACTGTGGATGTCGGTGCAGACTGGCAGCCCCACGTGCACAAGTGGCCAATACGATCTCCGAGTTGGTTTCTTAGATAGACCAATAGAGTAACTTCTATTTTATTCAGTTGAATTGTACATGTCTCAGTCGTGACTGGGTTGTAAATAGGGCAGGTCCCCACACCTAGTAGCCCTATTAACATCCTAAAAGAAGACTGCACGGAGTCTTATGTGACAACAGACAAAGTGAAAAGTAGCTTCTCAGAGTTACCTTTGTAAAAGCATGATTAGACTGATGATTCCAGAAGCTTGTAGACTATGGACCACTCCTCAACTTAAAAGTGAGGATGGGTAGTCTCCAATTTGAGTTTTCTCCTCCAAGTGTGTATTGAACGCTGGAAGTTAAGGGAAATCAGTTCTGCGTTTCCATGGGATGGATGTAATGATTTAATATTTTGCAGTTTCAGATTTGTCAGTTATGAGAGTTGTCCTTTCTTGTCCCTGTCCTCAGCTATTCACCATCAATTATGGTCTAGTTTCATCTGCTTTCTTCTGCATTCTTTTTTAGAAAACTCTGCTTTCTAATGTGCATCAGAAGCAGCTGCTTCAGTCACGGCATTGCACAGGGAGTTGTACATCCCGCCTCCAACTTTGTGATGTTCCGCACTGTGGACAGTGCCTAAATTATGTAGGTTCTGATTAGTGACTCTGGTATGTTTGTCTTTGTAGGTGAATGGCATCAACATCAGCAGTGTGACTCACTGCCAAGCTGTCTCCTTTCTGCGCCACCCAGGTCCTGTTCTCCACCTCATGGTCCTGCAGGAGAAGGGTTTTTCCAGTAAGACTGCACAGCAGGATTCCACTTCTGCTACAAATCGGGAAGTGATCCACGTTACCTTGATAAAGAGAGACCGATCCGAACCCTTGGGAATCAAACTGATCAGGAAGACAGATGAGGCAGGGATTTTTATTCTAGATCTGTTAGAGGGAGGTTTGGCAGCCAAAAACGGAAAGCTGAGTCGGAATGACAGAGTCCTGTCAATAAATGGCCAGGATTTGAGGCAAGGAACACCTGAGGCTGCCGCGCAGATAATACAGGTAATTTATGTTGTGGTGAGGTTGTATGGCTGTCTGCATTGATGGCAGGGTTCCTGTTCTGACCCAAGGGCTAACAGAACACACTAGAGCAAACTGCATTCCCTGAAATATCTCTGGGAAAGTGACTTCCCTGCAGATGTGTGGGAAGCATCGCTTCCAAATGAAGATAAACACGAAGAGTGGGAATCCATCATGAGTCATCTCTGACAAGTCTGAAGCGAGGCAGTTGCTCATGGCGCTTTACTTCAGCTAAGGCAACTGGATCTCCTTTGTGGTGTGGTGTTTGGAGCCTTTCTTGCAGAGTGAATATTCGTATGCGCTGTGTAGATGCATGCAGCAGAGACAAAGATTAGGACAGCCTCTCGTGCTTCAAACAGTCAAACTGAAGGTGTTTGTTGGGAGATGTGATAGGCTGGCAGCACAGAACAGAACCCTTTTGACTGATTTGAAGCCCTCTCTCCCTGTTTTACCTGTATTTGGGAGGGGAGTCTAGAAAACAACATGAGGCACCTCAGGCTAAAAACATTCTGAAATACTAAACAGGTAGAAGAGAGGTTGTCTTTCCCTGCGCAATAGACATGCGCTCCTGTTGCAGCATGCCAAATGTTTTGGTGAAAGGAGTGGGCAAGGAATTTTGGTTAAGGATTAAGGATTGCTACGTGTGCAGCAGATATCATGTAGATCAGTTTAAATTCTTTATCTCCCTAGGCGATGACCTCCAGTTTCTGTTTTTATCTAAAGATCCTGACACAATACATCTCATCACATACTGTTTATATCCCGGAAAGGATCTGAGGTCAGCAGAGTGAGGGAGAGCCAGTTCTTTTCCTGGTAATCAGCAGAGGGGTGCAGTGGTATGGGAGAAAAGAAGAGAAAGAGCAGAGTTCCAGTACTGAGATCCTTTTTTATGTGATATATATATATGATTCCATTCTATGGCCTCTTAGAATTTTGTTTGCATCCCATTAAGTGCTGCTGTATTTCTGTTGTAATGTGCAAGCATAACTCCCATGAGAGGAACTCTTTCTTGATACCACTGAAATTGGTAACCAAAGTCTCCAAACCAGCTTCAGTAGGTTTGGGCATTGAATTCCTTTTGAAGTGACATTTGTGTAAAACTGTGACAGTCTTCCAAACATTATCTGTTCTTCTGAGGGCTAATTCAAATTATTGGCTAAATGTAATTTTGATTGCAAACCATTTGCAGAAAAGAGTCCTTCTACCTGTATTGTAAAGTACCATTTACAGAGAGAGAGAGAGAGAGAGATGCACAGCCATATGTACTGTACATAAGTCTGGTAATCCTGGTTGAAGGGGAGGGCAAATCCCCATTTTAGGACATGATGTTTACAATATATTTTATGAAGACATGGATGTGTGCCAACTTGTCTGGAAAAAAATTGCTCTATCTGAAGTGACTTTGGAGGCAAGAGGCTTTTAAATTCTGTTTCAGAAAACAAAAGTCTCCTGTACTAGTTTAAAAAGAAAAAAACCCAAGCCAGTTGATGCAGTCCCTCTTCTGAGGCCAGGGAATTCACTGCTGCCAGGGTGCTGTGGCACCAGGGGAACAGGGTCCCATGTCACAAAGTGAGAGAGGCAACCGTACGTCTCTCGTCCGTTGCAGGAAATGCCCCAAGTCAGCACAACACCTTACCCCAATGGAGTCCTTCACAATAAGGTTTTGTCAAATTATCTGAAAGAACAAACCAAATTAGAAGAGCAGTAACAATAGTGAATACTTTCCCTGTAGTTCTGCCAAGGCCAGACATACAGCTGGTTAAGTGTTTAATTGGCAGCAATCTTAGACAAAAGGTCATGTCTTCAGGTACTCTGGGAAAAAAATGGGTGGGAGATGTTGAACAATAGACATGGTACATAAGCTGGGAAGGAAAGAGCTTTAACAAGTTTCTTTACAATAAAAGAAAAAGCATCCAGTACTCGTACCACGGTCATCCATCATGTGGACCAGTCAGCGTTCTAGCTCTGTTCATTTTGTATCACAACACAATATGCTATTTTGGTTATTTGTACTGAAGTGGAGGAATTAATCATCCCTTTCCACTCTCTCTTGTTTGGCATTTGTAGGGGAGGGAGGCATGAGTGAAGCCTGCCTCTACTCCTGTTCCTTCTGTCTAAAATTTGCTACTTCCTTTTTTCTCTTCACCATAGGATTCTGTGGCTCACCACAAAAAACATGGCATCGTGTTGCATAGCCCTGTTTTAGACCTTTTGTAGAAACCGACGCCAACCCTTCTCTCTCCCCAAGAAAATGACAGGGGCTGTCCCTAATTTCTAATTTATTTTTCTATTTTATTTACACTCTTCTTGTTTCTCCTGGCAGACCACTGAATCAAGAGTGAACTTTGTTGTCTTGAGGCAGCCAGGTGTACAGCTGTCGGACCCGGTGGAAGATGGCAGCACATCAAATAGCAGCAGCAGCAGCAGCAGCAGCAATGGAGGAAGCCCAGTGCACCATCGGAGACGACTAGACCAGAATCACTATAGACGAAAATCTAACTACCAGAAGGTAAGTTTTGTAAATAACGGCAAAAGCGCTGGTTATTCTTGGTCTAGCAGATCTATTATGTTTGCTCTGTGACGGCGATTTATCATACAAGACTGATGAGTAGCTCCATTTCTTCTTGAGCTATTGAAAAGCAACAGGTTTGTGGCTTTTAGTACCGGAGAACCGTATGTTTGTCATCTACTGGGAAACACAGTTTTTAGGGAAAAACGTGTCAAAATTTCTTCAAATGTCTCTAATGTTGATACAGAACCAGTGATTAGTCCTTTCTTGTCTGGAAAGGGCAATGGGAAATTTACCATCCATGAGACGCTTGGGACTTGCTTCTTGACATCCATCAAGCACAACACATTCAGGGCATTACACGATGACACTAAGTTACGCTTCTGGTTTGGAGCTAGAGGGCTTTATGGTACAGAAGTAGAAACTACACAAATTACACGGTAGTGCTCCTGTGACTTCAGTGTTGCTTCTGCCATCCGTTTGCATATTATAAGAAACACTATATGAGCAAGAGGAGAATCGCCAGTCTGTTGTACCAAGAGAGATTTGCTCTGTGTTTAGAACTTCCATTTGAGTGAGAAAACTTGCTACAACTGCTTAGACTTTTGTGTTTAAATGTCTCTGGAGTTTAGTAACTAGCTGTCATAAATGGCTGGGGTCTGGTTCCTTGATTTAAATCCTAGAATATCATTTACATATTGTTTCTACAGCATATGCTCTAATGTGTGCTTTCACCACAACCTAAACATTTAGTAGTAGTCAGAGAGAGGTTGGTTGCTTGATATGAACGGCCTTGAAATGAGTTCATAGCTTGCTCCTCAGTGCAAAATCGTTCTCCTCAGAGTGCGCATCTCTACGGCAAATGAATGTGAGATCATTAGGAGAGCAGTGCCTCAGTTGTGGTGGTATCACTTTGGAAATACAGGGTAGTACTTCTACCCAGAGCAAGTACGTGAGAAGCTGACTTTGCCATCCGGCAACATTGCTGAAATGTTCTTGATTAAAGATACAAGATGTTCTGTTATTTTCTTCCAGATCTGGGCTTCTCATGTTAATTGCATGAATGAAGCTGCATTTTGTACTGTCATTCCTTTGTAGGATTTACCTCAGGGATACATAAGTCATGAAAAGACAGTTGCAATAAAGAAGGAACCAAAGGAATCTTTAGGAATAACAATTGGAGGTGGAAGGGATAACAAAAACAAGCTCCCTATATATGTAACGAGTGTGCAGCCCATCGGATGCCTCTTCAGGGATGGCAGAATCAAGCGAGGTAAGGAGGCTCTCAGACCCTTTATCCTTTAGGAATGGTTTTGGTTTTTTTTTTTTCAGTGGAGGTTGGACTTGGACACTAAAGTGAGGCTGGAAACAGGGTTCCACATGAGACCTTGAGGCAGAAATGGGCATTATAGCAAAAGGTCTGTAATAATCCTATCTTATTTAATCAACAGGAGATGTACTTTTAAGCATAAATGGCATTGATTTGACTCATCTGAACTACTATGAAGCTGTCTCAGCACTGAAATCTAATGCAGCTTCCCACTCAGTCATACTGAAAGCCTTGGAAATCCTGTCATTGAACTCGACAGAGCCATCTCTGGACATCAAGGAGCAAGGATTCAGCTGGTCTCCCCTCTGGATCACATGGCTCGGATTGCCTAGGTATGTTTGTTCGGTGACTCTATAGAGATCGTCAACTCTGTGATTGAACAGTTCACTCAAACACTAGAAATTAACTGCTTTGTTGGTTGACTTGGAAGCATTACTGGTATTCTCATTTGGCTCTAAGGCAGTGGAAAGCCTTATTTGTCAACAAGATCACAGTATAATGAACGCGTGAGAAACCTCTACTGCTTTTTATGGTGTGACCCATCGTTCTCCCACTTCTGTTGAACAGTAACCATATTCCAGAAGTTCCTGGAAACCTTTTCTAAGAGAACTGACACAGAAAATGGGAAGCATAGATTCTGGCATTTGAGGCATCGAGTTGACATATAGTCAACGTAGATACTTGTCTACTTGTATTTGGTCTCTGCTAAAATGTCATTAACTGAAATGACTCTGTGGCTCTTTCTGGATCGCATAACAGAAGCCAATAGATACCTGTACTGTTTTATAGCTTCTAATCTGATCATCTCAGGGGCAGGCATTCTTTCAGTCTGATTCTTTTTGGCTGTCATAATTGTGTCATCTTTAACATGAAACAGAAATGATTCTGCTTGAGTTTCCTGCTGCAAAGCTTTGGACCGTAGACTTAGCACAGATTTTAGCAGCAACATGGTAAGTTCCAGATGACAGGGTTGGGGCTTTGAAAACTTGAATTTCTATCGCCTTCCTGGAGAGGTGAACCTCTGCTTTGCTCACTTTTGCAGTTGCATCAAAATAACGTTCTGCTGTGAAAGGTAGAGTCTGTTGTTATTCTAGCTGACTTGAGGAGGATCATGCAGGAGATACACGTGGAACAGTAAAGCCAAACCCTTCTGTGGGAAGCTCGGATTATTTACAGCCTTGTTTCTTGAGGCACCTGAAAGAAGAAATACTAACAAAGCCTGTGTTATGTTACCCTTGTGTTACGCAGCAGCCTGTAAATGCTAAACAAACAGCCCAAGGAAGGTAGCTTTTGTGTCTCAAGCAACTGTAACTTGGCTTGTATTCAGCACTGTCCTACCAGTTTCCTCTGCTCTCCCAGGGAATCAGCCTGTCTGTTCTGTGCAGGCCTGGTATGAACTAGCCTGAGCTGTACCTGGATAGCCCAAATTTGAGTACAAACCCTCAGATGCTGGCTGGTGTTTGTTCCTCATGGGTGCTCCTGCAGTGAAGTATAGCAAGGCAAAACCTGGCTGTACTTTCTCCCTTCTTCCTTTTCCAATTTATTTGGATGTCTGGTGGCTTGCAGCTTCACCACACTTTCTGCTACAGGGACTGGGCTCCACTCTTTGCTCATTGGTCACCTGTCTTCATTTCAGGAGTATACTGACATTACCTGCCATTTAATACATTGCTTGAAATTCTTTTGCTGCTGGTATTAATGTTGCCCCCCCTTTACTTGACTGTTACTGTACCTGGCTACTGAAGCAAAAAACAGTGATTACGGATGCCCTTTCTGCTCTTCAGTCTTCCTTTCTTACTCCGAACTGAATTCAGGCATCTGAATTTGTCTGCTGTTCTTCTGTGGGTGTGAGGGTTGTTAGGAGGCACAAAGCAAGGTTATGTCACTTCAGGACCTGACAAAATCTTCCTTCTTGTTTCCAGTAGTAAAAATGGCTGTAATTCTTACGATTCCTCACTCATTTTCCCATCCGCTCACAGTAAGACCTGGTAGCAACTAGCTGGTCGTCCATAGAATGAACGATTTCCCTAAAGCCACTAAGAATCTGCGTTTTGCAGCTAAGCAAGGTATTTATATTTGATGTTGTAGCTGGCACAATCAGATTATTTTTAATTATTGCTTGAGAATCTGTAAACTGAAATAGTACCCTTGTTTGTCAACTGGCAATGTTCAGGATGCCCCTACGCTAGCATTTTAGTTTGGCTCAGGAATGTGCTGTTGAAGTGAGAATCCCAGTTGTCCTCACTTGCTGTTTTTAGTTCATGTTGCAGAGAGGTCTTGACTTGCACAAGCTGGGTTCCTTTTGAATGGGACTAAACCAGAAGTGCTGCAGAGGAATGCCTGTTGCACTGTGGCACAAACAGACCCTGTGTGTACAACACCAAAACTAGATTACAGAAAATCCCCTGAAATGTACCAAAACTAGACCTTGTGTCCTCAGCACCAGTTGTTTCACTCGGATCTGTTCCTTTTGGGCTGCCCTGCTAAAGTAGACATAGCCTCAGTACACTAAAACATTTTGCAGTACAGTGTGAAAGTTTAAAGCTTATTGCTGATGGCATGTGCAATTTTTGGTTTTGTTCAGCTTCCCCCGCGCCCCCCCCCCCCCCCCCCAGTTACTACTCCAATCCAGCAGAAATATCCTTTCCTCCTTAGAAGAAACCCATGTATTTATTTCTAGTTTGAAGCCAAACTTTATGCTGAAAGACTGGAGTCGAAGTTAGTGCTCAAGGCTAGGGAAGTGTATTCAGTCGTTGCAACGCTTGAGCCCACAGTGTTTAATTCTAGCCTTGATTCTTGTATCTGTGGTTTTCTGTTTATGTCAAATACTGTCTCTCATCTCGGCACACTTGGTGATGTGCTGTTTCTGAAATGTGGGGCCCCTGTAGCCCATCTACAGAACTTGGGTTATGTGCCAGACTACCGCTGCGGAAGTGTTTTAGGAGAGACATGACAGCCCTGGTCCTGTGCCTTTCTTGGGACCCTGGGTAACAGAGGGAATAACATGAGCATCCTGGTCACATTCTTCCTAAAAGAAAAACACTCTGTGCTCCTAAGGCTACTTTCACACCCCAGCATTTGGCGTGTAAGCTTGGAGCATCTTCCAGCTCTGACTACAGCCAGTGCTGCGCACTTCCAATGAAGATACAAACATCCCTGTAAGAGGGACAGTGTAGTAATATTCTTCTGTCTAACCTCAGGCAACTAGTATTGGCTGTACTGAACCAGGTGGCTGGTATCTTTCTTGGATTTATTTGTCTTGTAATACAACTGCAGGTAGCTCTACTGTCCTTGTAAACTTACTCTTTCTCTATTCTTCACTTTGTTATTAATGCTGGCGGTGAGTGTTCCGAGTTAATTGTATGCTACTACTTATTGCTACTGAATGTTTATCATCATCACTGTATATGTCACAAAAGAGAGCACAGGAACTTTACTTGATTACTTCATAGTATTATGATACTATCAGTAGCTGGTACTGATTTAAAAAACACCATCTCAAAACGCTGGTTTGGAGAGGGTGTGTGTCCTAATTCAATGCACACTGAATCCTAAAGATACTAGAAATACCAAGTTTACAGATTGATTTATCTTTTCTCTGTAAAAAAGCTTTGACTCTTGAAAACAGTAACCGTGCACAGTGTGGCTTACGGATAATTCTCAGGGGGTGGAAAAGCAGTTTTCCTCCTGCCTTCTTGAGGTTTATCTGAAGCCGGTCTCCATGAAGTCTGAGCTCTTTCTGCAACAACTGTTTGGCGCTCCCTGCCATGGCCCCACTGGAGCGGCGCACTCGGCAAACTCTGAAAGGGATGCAGAACTGCAAACTCAGCAGGGTGTTTGTCAGAATACAACTTGCACCTTTTAATTCCTGTAAAGTCTAAAATTCTTCTCCCACAGTCATTGTCCATTATAGTAAATAGGGTTTTTAGGAAGAGAAACATTTTTTTCATATGGAAAACTGATTTCTAGCAAACAGCCTTTTCCAACTCTTGGAGAATGTGTCTAATGTTTTTATTTATGTTCTATGCTGATGTAGTGCTTACCGCTCTTGTTCTCTCTAGTTGCCACATACATTTCTCATAGCTGTTTTTATGCTTGTGTGGTACCTGTAGAAGAAAACCATGGAGGCATCAGTAAGCTAGAACTGGGTCTTCCAGCGTTTATGTGTGAAGAACTCATACAAAAGTAAATTACAGTTTGAAAGTAGATAATTGGATCTTTCTCGTAGTGAGAAGTTAACTGAGAAGGCTTTTGAAATCTGAAACTCATCTGCAAACTGCTCAAGCAAAGCCCTTGAGGCAAAAACGTTTATTAGGAAAAGTTTAGCTGCTGGAATACTTCAGTGGGGTGATCAGCAGCAGTTTCACACATCGTAGCTCTGGCAGCGCTTTGGTGCCAGAATGTAAGCTGACTGTGAGCCAGAGTACACGAGATGCCTGTCTGCACTCCTGCCACACCTTTTCAGACTCCTCGCAAAGGCTTTGCAGGTCTTTGTGCTACAAACTCAAGGAGCAAGTGCTGTTAGCACTTACGTATCACATTCTCCAAGGCAGCCCTAGCATTGCAGCATACTCCAGGCTTACTGAGAAGACATAACCTCAGTGGCTGGCATTCAAAAACAGTGGCCTGTGATCTCTCTCCGAGGAGTCCAGTTTCTTACTGTACACAGCAATCCTGGGTGTAGGTCCAGGAGGAAAGACCTTTCATACTCCGATTTGGCAGTTAGTAGAAGAAAGGCTGCCATACCTCCCATGTTTGCTTTCCATCAGTGATACATAGCTGCTGAATGCCTTCATTGTACCAAGCGTGTGGTATATAGATAGAATTAAAAAAAGCTCTATTCTCATTAATTGCATGGGTGTAACTGCTGTTCACGACTAATTTATTTTTGTCACTAGTACTGTGCGTGTTCATTAGTAGAATTCATGAAGTTATTCATGAATCTTTCAGGTCACAAACCCCTTTAGAGAATGGTAATTCTCTGTTAACTCTTAAACTAGCACTGACAATACTGAGAAAAGATTTCTAAAGGACTGGCATCTTCAGATTTGAGAATTATCCCTGTAACATGCCCTGCAAAGGGGTTGCCTCAAGTCCTTAAAAAAAGAAAATAATTCTGCGCTGTCTGCAAGGGAAAACACAATTTTCTGGTTAAGCAGTTTTCCTTGAAACACACTCATAAGCTTTCTCTGTTTCTGACCGTGCCTGTCTTCACAGCTACCTTCACTGCTGTCAAGATATTGTCCTTAGTAAAGGTAACCTGGAAAGCTGGGGCTTCAGCATTGTTGGAGGCTTTGAGGAAAGCAAAGGAAACCAGCCATTCTTCATCAAAACCATAGTGCCTGGGACTCCTGCCTTCCGAGACAGGAAACTGAAGTACGTATGAGCTGCCCTGCGGGTCTCTGGTGTTTGTGTCAGAAACACGATCGGTACTTATGTCAGCATGCACCATTTTACTGAGGGTCTGTCTTCTACCCTTTTAACTAGCTGAGCTAAACATTAATGACTTCTAATTCTTAGACACTCATTTGTGCAGTTAATACTGTTACCAAAGTTGTAACAAACTAAGTCCTATACTAATGAGTGTTTTAGTTTCTCTATAAAGGTGCAACTAAAAAGAATTAAGAGTTACCTTTTAAAAGGCTGTAAAGGTTCCAGTTGACTAGAAAGGGGATGTCTGAGATGAATCGTGGAGGTTCCAGAGTATAAAATCTCCTGGATCAGGAAAAGTATCCCAATGGAAGCAACAAAAGCCCTCCTGTGCAGGAAACTTAAAATGAGCTTTGCTGACCTGTTAGTAATTGCAGTGAGTGGAGGGGAGTCAATAGTGGAGCCGGAGGACCCCACGGAATTTCTTGCAATGTTATCTCTGGGAACCAGCAGAGCTGGCTTCTCAGCAAGCATGCAGCCAGGCTGCAAGTGCAGGACTGTAAAAAACAGAAGCGAGGCTGCTGTCTTGCAGGGGATGTAGTTTCGGTGTAGGGAGCTGGGCTTTGCTCCCCCGAAAACGGTGTGAAAGAACAGAGCTGGGTCAGAGCCTTGGTGGGAGGACTGGGGTCAGCTGGGTTCCTGTTTGAGTGCTAGGACAGCAATGCACTTTCCCCATGAGACACAAGGAAGGTAGCTGGCTGGCTTCAGCACCTCTCGTCATCATAGCTGAACGGTACGACCACTCAGAAGATAGCTTGGTGTGCCGTGGAGGTGGGCAGATCAGGCAGGGCTCTGAAACCTCTATTGTATTGAGCTACAACGTGACAGCATGCTTCAGTGTTGTGAGCACTTCACCTTAGCGATTGCTAGTCAAGTAGCTGTAGGAGCAACCTTGGTGATGAGTGTGTTTATCAGCACGAATTTGTTTTCTGTAACTTTTGCCTCTGCTGACTGGCCAACTGGTCACGCTGCTGGTGACCTTCACTGCTGTGTCACTCAAGTACCAGCAGTGCCCTCCTTTTCCCTTGCCCTCTTTGACTCAGAAGCAAGACTCTGACAGCAACCACTCCCTCTGCTTGCATCCATTCCTTGCCCCTAACCTTTCATCGAGTGGAAAAAGTTGCTTCAAAAAGTTGATGATCTTGGCTCAGGGTGGGCTAGATGACCTTGGGGGTCCTAGGGTGCAGTATTAATAATAATTAAATATGTCCTGACAAGCATGTTTCCTGTCTTCTGATTAGGTGTGGAGATGAAATAGTGGCAGTAAATGGAGTGCCAGCAATAGGAATGAGCAACTCTGAACTAATCCCAATGCTGAAGGAGCAAAGGAACAAAGTCACGCTTACTGTCGTGTCCTGGCCGGGAAGCCTCGTGTGAAAGCTCAAACAAAACACACAACAGTTTCAGGTATCAGATATCAGTTGGCCATCACACAAAGCAAAACATGTGACAGATGAAGCAAGGGAATGGTGAACTCTTGCTACACAGTGTATTGCCATGGAAGACTCTTAGCTTCCGTTTTGGAGAAAACATTTCTTTACCGTGCTGAGGTTATCAACAAATCTGGTTGTTGAATTCAAAGTAATGGTTGATCCAAACAGTTGTTGTAGCTTCCTGGGCTCATTAAAGCTCTTTAGAATTGGTGTTGCAGAGAAAGCTCTTTTTCCAGTGTTTCTCTACAAACTGCCTTTGAGGCGCTTTCCTCAATTTTAGAGCTCTGTTTTCCATCTAATATTTTGAACAGGTTAAAACAGGCATGACTGTCCGATTTCCCCTGCTAGTTTAATACAGTTCCGCTACTGATCTCTGACTGCCCTTCTTGGACATTGAGTCATTTTATATGTGCCTTTAAAAGCCACTAATAAAACTGTAAGGATGTGGACCCAAGTAAGCAGTTCCTATAGCCCCCAGTCTTGGTATTTTTAGGTTACTGAAACCTAATGAATGTGTTTATACATTAAAAAAACAATTGTAACTCTCAGCTGACAGCTGAAGAGCTGCTAGGTTAGCATGGTGGAGGTATGTTGACTTGTATGAAGGTCCTGTCACCAGGTAGCTGTCACAAATCCTGATTTAGGATCCTGCCAACTATGCCAATTTGTTGTGAATGGCCGATTTAGACTGCTTAAAGGACCACTGTCAAAGGTATCAGCAAAAGTGGCTTCACTGAATTACGGTGTTGTAAAAGTGCAACTTCAACGACAGCAAGGTTCGCTCTTACTGCACAAAGGATGTAACAATGATTCAAAACTATCAAGACAGAAATCAAGGTTACCATAATACAAGGTTATGTGCAATGTCAGTCGCTTACCAAAGATCTGAAGTTGGTGAGAGGTCTCTCAGCCTCGAGGAGCAACATTGAGAGGCGTCCCAGCTCGAGGGGAGATCACTGCCACGCAGCCAGCTGCTTAGCAGGCAGAGCTCAAAGAAGGCTCACTTAGGCTGTCATATTTATGGAATAAAGTGGTTGGCTTGTAGTCAAATTCCAAGCGATGGAAAAGGTATGCGTGAGACTCCTTGTACCCACAACTTTCTTTGTTCCTTGGTAAATGAGTCGTGGAAAAGCCACCCGCTGTTCATGTGGTGTTCCAAGCTCATATGCATCGATGGTCACTGCTCCTTTGTGGGTTTTCACAGAACAGATTGGACCTAGAGATGTTCTTGGCCCGGTTATGGCTTAGGCCTTTACCTCCTTTGGAGCCTGAACCAAACTACCACTAGTTTGGTTAAGGCGTCGAGTGCATCCAGCACAGTAGCCAGAGATAAGGAATTTGTTTAATTTTCATCCCCTTCCTCAGCTCGGTCTCCCTGGTTTTATGACCTGATAAAATGACCAGCTTCTCCCACAGAAGGTAGATGATTAAGTAAACAAACAGGCTTGTTAGAAGAAACCTCTGTCCCAGGATGCTGTCTTATTTTTACCAGTTTCCCAGTGATCAGATGCAGAGTTAAGGCAGGGGGGAGGAGGATGTACCTGACACAGCGCCTGTACCGTCAGGCATGTGAGATGGGCTCCTGCAGTTCTGTTCACGTCCCTCTTGCAGCTGGACCAAACTATCGATTCACTGGATCACGGTAAGCTCAGAGGGTCATTGGCTGCCTTGGCCACATTGTACCGACTGTACGAAATAAGCCACCTCCAGAAGGACAGCGTGCCCGGCTTGGCCTCAGTTCAAATCCACTGTATAGTTAAAATTTAGAATAAATAAAGTGAAGCCAAGGCAGGTTCGTTTGACCTTGTGACGCCTTGCTACGTTCCTACCTGGAAACTCCACATAAAGCAATTCCCTCCTTTTTTAGAAGGTTGTTGATCGGCGGTAGAAGTGACAGCTTTCTCAAACCAGGTTGCACTGAGAGAGATCTTTCCTCTTGCGCTGTTTCTGCTGTACCTTTTATGGGGCCAACTCAGATTGTAAGAATCAAAGGAGTTTCTCTCCCCTGTGAAAATGCTACCTAGAACGAATGTTTTAATTCCTTGTTGTAGTGAACTGAGTGCAGGTAAGTGCCCATCACTGTCGTAAGCCGTGCTTTTCTTAGGGCTGGCTACTTCGTAATTAGCTATTGTGGCAGAGCAGAATTGTTCCTTGCTAGGTGACTGACTTTTAGTTGTTTACATGCAGAGTGACTTCACTTCCTTTGGCTGTTAGCTTAAGGCAGTATATAGCAGGGCCTGTTATCAGAGCCTATTATACAGAAATAGCTCGGGATCCAATCGTCACAAAAGCTTCCCTGGCACACGGTGTGGCCTCTTTGTTCGGTTGATAAATACCGCTGTGGACTCTGACAGCAGAAACAGCGCGTGGCCAGCTGGGCTCCGGGGCCTTTTTTTTCCTGTTGTTCCTACTGAATGCCGAGAGCAAAATAATTCAAAAGTCAGAAAGGTGCCTGCGGAAAACTAGTCACTCGACCTCCGTCTGGCACAAAGGAACAAAAAAACCTGAAGCAATTTTTGTCTCTTTCCAATCAGTGTGCAGAGTCTGGGCCTGGTATGGAACAGTAAATATTTATGTAGATAGAGAGGGGGCGATTTCTACTGAGTAGCACCAAATATCGCTTGTATAAAGTACAGCAGGAAAAAGCCATGCAGCTGGTAGTCAGACAGTTTAAGTGAAGAGGATGCTGCAAAAGGCAGCATGATTTTTCCTATTACTCTATCTTGTTTCAAGGTGCCTTCAGCTTCACCAAAACGCCCTAGTAATTTAAGTATTGTTTCCAAGATCAGCTTGTTAATAGATGTTGAATTTGTTTTGATGCTTTTATAAATTATTGTAATACTACTGAAAAACACGGATTACAGGCGTTTTTTTAACCTTTCTTTCCCGTGTGTCACCTAATGCCCCCAGAATAGGTGGGGGGACACTGCTCAGCACACTGCACAACAGCCACTGCTCCAAGAAACTGACCTCGTGAGGCAGGAAATAGCGTAATTGTCTTCTGCTTCTCCCAGGAAAGGAGCTGGACCATCCTGAAATACACTATGGCTGTGACTGGGAAAAAAACCTAAACAAAAGTCAGTCCCGCACACCCTTCCCCTCGGTTGTGCCCCTGCTCCTGGCCGCAGCCCACTGGTGCCTGTGGGGCTCAGAATTGACTGGACTGAAAAGCTAACCCAGGGAATAAATAAAGCTTTATTTAATGAGGCTTAACTCCCCGATTCAGCGTGCTGCACAGCTCAGCAACTAAGAGGCAAAGCTGGGGCTGCCGCTGTTGCTCCCAGAGGGAGCTGGGGGCTGGGTTAGGTTTTGTTGTGATTTCTACTGCTGCAGTGCAGGCAGCGCAAAACATCCCTGACTGGAATGGCAGCATCTGATGGTCTGGGAGAAAGACATCATTGCCATTAACTATACGCTGCACAACCGTAATGAAGTTAGCCTCTCTCCTCCTCAGCGCTGTGCCCGTTTCATGCTGTCAGGAGCTGAACAACTTGCCAGAGGTTCCCCGAGCTGCCTTACACCTTCTCTCCACATTAAGCTGGCTGGCGCTTGCGTACTAAGCCTTGTGCAAGGGCTCATCTCTGGCTGCGACGTTCACCCTCTCGGCGATGCTCGGCACCTGGGGCATTCTGCGCTTAGTAACGCGCAGGCCCCTTTCTCATCTCCAGCTTTGGTCCAGTACAAGTGCTGATGCCACCAGCCCAAGAACTGGCCTCTCTTCTGAGAGCTATGAGAGTCACCGTTCAGTATCCCCAGGGAACACGACCATGAAACCTGCAGTAGTTACCTGACGCAAGTAAAGATTATTTCCAAAGCCCCACCTTTAGACTTCTCTAATACGTTAACGGCAAACATTTCACCTCTATTTCTTTCATTAAATTAAAACCATTTCAAACTATTTCCCTTAAATTCACAGCTGCCGCTGGCAGCGTAAGCCTGCTAACATCAGTGAAGGAGTTGGGTCTGTCTGTAAAAACATGCAAAAGACACAAGAGGAAGTCACGGCACTGACTTGCCAATACAAGATTCTCCATCCCCTCTCCCGCACCACCATCAACAAGCCCAGGTGCGGAGGGCTGCAGACTGGATGCGATTGCCATTAATGATGCCTATTTACAGGCTGAGTTGCTTCTGTCGCCTCCACAAACAGAGCAAGAGACTAGGGGAGCGGATGTCGAATCGCTCTATCCACCCATGGGGAGGCACCACAAACACCTCAGCATGCAAAAATGGAAGAAACTCTACTGCCTGGGGGCCAAACCCTTGGCTTACCTTAGCCTGAAACTCTCTTGCCAGCATTTTCCCCCAATTCAAGACAGGCAAAAACCAGCTCAGACTGGTCTGGGGGGCACTGCCTGGCCTTTCCTTTGGTGCTAGCTGCCCTGGCAATTTCAGAGTTCATGTTCTGGGAAAAAAAAACAACAAACCTACCAAGTTTCATAATCAGAGAGTACAGGCTCTTTATGGAGGCACAGGCAAGGCTGCTTGGCCCCTCTCCCACCTGACAGGCCCACGTCGTGCAGGTGAGCCTGTGCTCTGGAAGTGGAGGGGGGGCCCATTTGTCACCGCACTGCAGACAAGCCTTGCTTCCAGGGGGCACGTACCAACCAGTCTTGAATCCTTCTCCCCAGCTTTGGTTTGATTTCCTGCCCGCGCCACGCCGCAACCAGATAAAAGCAAGTTCATCCCAAGTTCCTGAAAGCTACGGGGCGATCACAGCTGAAACCCACCACCCTGACCCCAGGAGAAGCGTGCCAGGAGGTTTCCCCTCGCTCCGCCCGCTCAGGGCCAGGAGCTGGGATTCCTGCCGCCCGCCTCTCAGCGAGGCGCCGCTCCCCTCATCTGATGCCCGAAGAGGCGACCCATGAGAGATGCCGTACTCCTAAATGGCGGTGTTCTACCAGAACTCTGACATGGCTGCAGAGGGAGGAATACTTTGAAGCCCGATTCCAGGCCCTGCCCTTTAACTCTGGTTCAGTGCACACACATTTCCCATGATCTCAAAGCATGTTTAAAAAGCTAGATTGAAAACAAAACCCAAACAAAACCCCCACTCTTTTTTCTTCTTCCCACAGGTTTTGCAGTTAATGACTCATCAAATGCGCTGCCATAGCGTATAAACTGTTACCGTAGTGCTACACTGGCTCAGGTCTCCGAGGTTGTAAGCTTCGCATGACACTCAGACTCGCAAGACTACAATGCCAAAAAAAATACGTAACATGTCAGAACCATATTATTTTAGGGCAAAGATTTAAGATCGTTTTAAATAACAAGTCGAAGTAGTGGAAGATACTTAAAAATGAGACACTTGCGGACTCGCACAAACAGAAGTGCAGTGTCCCAAGTACTAGACATACCCCAAACCCTCAAAATTATTTCCTCTGTTCTTCCCGCCCAGAAACATCTCTGTTGCCACCCTCCCCAACCGATACTAAGTCCAAACAAACTCCGGAATTTGACTGAATTTATTTTGAGATCTAGGGGGAAGGAATGCATCGCACAGGAGTGTTGGTGGCGATAACCGAACAGAAATAAGCCAACCCCATGAGGGCAAACTGCTAGATGGGACTTCACGTTCTCTACCGTGCTAGAGTATTCAGCTCAACTCTTAGTAAAAAAAAAAACAAAAAAAAGTTAAAACTAATTAAAGAGAAGCTCATGCTCTTACTATGGGTCTTCCGTTGATTTCCCACTTGCAGGCGTAAGGTATGATGGGACTATTTTTGCAATGGATTAAAAAAAAGAAAAAAGCAGCTCGGTTTGAAGTCTTTGCACGCCCTGGGTAAACACACGTGGCAGCTCCTCAAAGCCGTCAGACCAAAGCAGGGTCTTGTGCCCCACCGGTAAGAGCAGTTCCTCCTCCCCTGCTGCCCGGCTGGCCACAGAGAAATCAGAAGACGTGTTTGTAGCTATAAAGAAATTTATTTGGGGATGAGACTTTTCACTACTAGAAGCCAGACTCTAAGCTGGCTCTCGGGATCTAAACCACACTTTTCTTTGGACAATAAATTTCAAGTCGCACTTACTGTCCTAGTTTTCAAAAAGGAATGATGATGACAAAAAAATAAACAAAAACTATTACCTAAATGCGTTAGTTTCAGCTGAAGCTATCTTCCATCAGAAACCATAGGATCTGATACAACAAAGTTCTCCCTAGGGATGTTTATGAGTAGAGTAGCTCAGTGCTTTGTATACTAGTACTGCTGTATTTTGTCTCGTATCAAAAGAAAAAAAAAAAAAAAAAAAAAAAGAGAAGTTGTTGAACTGCATGTGCAGCCTCAGCTCTCAACCCACTGCCACATGCTTCACCGCTCACCCAGAGTCAGCCTCTCTTCCCTTGGGAGAAACAAATAAAAAATAATAATAAAAAAAAATAATCAAACCCCCCAAAACAAAACATCGCCAATGCCACGCTGGTTCAAAAGGAGTAAGTTCCTCCTGAGGGCTGACGGCGGGCCTGGGTTACTCCTTGGCGTCCTGCTCCTCTCCCTCCTGGGCGCCATCTTCACTGGCCTCCTTCTCCTCTTTGCTCCGCTTGTTCTTTTTGTGCTTGTGACGCCGATGACTCTCCCCCTCCTCGCTCTCATGTTGCTTGCTGCGGTGGGGAAGAAGGGGGAGAAGAAAGTTACATCAGAGCCTGCATCAGCACAGCTCTGCCACAGAAGAGGCCCAAACGCACCGACTCCTCGGCATGCGCGGGGACAGGGCGCTTTGATCTAGGATAACCAGGAGACGGATCCGAAGCGCTGAGGGCACGACGGTGCCATTGAAAGGCTTCGTCGTGTTTATTTGGGACGATCTGATACCGCGTGTGGCTGAACTAAGGGCAGGTTATGCAAACCGCTGGAGGTGGCTGCTTTACACCACATGCTGCATCAGCACACGGTCCAGGCAGGCAGCGTACTAGACAGACTGCTGTCAGAATAATTTTTGGAGAGTTTTTAAAAGCAACATCTGTGTCCTTCCCACTCCCAAGGGAGCTCGTAACAATTTTGACACATCTCAAGCTTCGATGCGAAGCACTGAGGCTGCTGAGAGAAAGAAGAGTCCTAAATCTGAGAGGCGTTTGAAACTTTCACTCCTCTGAACATCTTGGGGAAATCCCTGGACTAGAGGCAAGGAAGGGATCAATGGAGCTAGAGAAACGTGGGTTTCCTAATGGGAGGCAGATCCTGTTTCTACTTCTGCTCACTCATAAATGACCTGGCACTTCACTAGCTTGGTGCTTTAAAACTCCTCTGTCTCCTCGCCCAGAATTGTTTTCCAGATGCAGCTGGACAGCTGTGGACTTTTACACAGGATTTCTGCGACGTGGGAGAAATCCCGGCCAGAAGTTAACTCTGACTAGGTTGGGCATGCCTCCGAGCCCTGCGCCGCCGACCACAGCCAGCCGCACCGCGTACGCGCAGCGTGCCTGACAACCCCCACGCACCGAGATCAGCCTCCGCCTCCCATCAGGGAAGGCGGAAAGGCTGGAGCTCTGGTTTTGCCCACTCTGGTTCTTGGCCCCTCCTGGGAGGAGATTTTCTGCTGCTCCTCAAAGATGCAATTATTTCTCCTCACAGGTTGAAAACCAAGCGAGGTCTCTGGAGCTGACCGTGGTGTGAAGGTGGCAGAATTAAAACTGAGCACAGAGTACAGGAAAAAGCAGACTGAATTTATCACAGGAAGACGCACGGTCACACAGTACAGACACCCAGCTCCATGAGTGGGGACAGAGTCGGGTGTAGAGACAAATTCTTACCACAGCTGGGATACCAGTTTAGCAGCAGAGACACCTAACTGGCTGAACCACTGAAGCCCTGGCTGAAAAGCTCCTGGTTTCGAGTAATTTTCTGACTTGTTTAATAAATGGTTTCATAGTCATTAAAATGAAGAGGGGGAAAAAAAAACCAAACCAAAAAAAAAAAAGACTGCTGCCTCTCCTCAACACACCTTCAGCCACCCTGTGGACAGCAATGCGGCGGTGGCTTATGCTTGAACAATGTGACTGTCCTTTAATATTTAAACAAGCGTCAGTGATTTCCTTCAGACCGGTCAATTTGCAGCAAAGTGGAAACTACAAGGAAACCCTTTCATCTTCCTGCAAATGCCTTAAACAGGCTCAAATCTCAAAGTGCCTCAAGCAGGGACGCTGGTACGCACTCGAAGTGGCCTTAAACAAGAAGTATTCCTCCATTTGCTTTAGCTAACAAACCCTTCCCATCCTACCACTCTGAGCAAGACAGAGAGCATCTGTGTGTGGTTTCAGGGGCGGAGGAAAAGTCACCTCATTCCCACCTCACGCAGTGGCCCGGTTCTGTAAATCCAGCTCTCAAGCAGATTCTGACACTGCTTTGGTGAATTCCGTCCTGTTCATGCAGTCAGGAATCTAACGCCAGATTTCAATTCTGAGTAGAGGAAGCTGAGAAATAACCCTTAAAGCCATTGGCTTGTCAGTCTGATATCAGTTCAGCTTCCATTTGTTTTGTATTCAGTTTTGATTATGGTCCTGGCCCGTCTTCCCGTCACTTTGTTTCCAAGCAATCAGTCCTTTCTTGAAAACTTACTCATCTCCTTAAGGATGAGAACAGCCTTTTGCCTCCAGTGACTATGTAGGAGTTTTTCCGATACCAAATTCAAAATAAGGGTAGTTACCTACAGAGCTGACGTGAATTTCATCTAAAAGAAGGAAGTAAGTTGAAGCACCAAAAAACTGAGCAAGTCTGCTCAAGTCAGGATGTAAACCGACACAGCGACCGAGCACCGCTTCAGACCAGACCTGTTGCTTTGCTAGAAGAATGCTCTCGCAGGAAGATCATCTGCGGCAAATACATTTTCTCCAGAAAAGCTGGGATTTTAGGACATCCTGCTCTGCTCCAAAAGTGTTTCACCCTTGTCCAGATAATCATCAACCTCACTATTGGAAGCACTGGGCACGGAGCTCTGGTCATGCAGTGCTCAGCCTCCTGCTCCAAGAGGAAATTTCAGATTACAGGCTGAAGCAAGTTCTTCTCTTCTGCACAGGAACACGTAATACTGACAGCTGATGCTTCTGTTACGGTTTTGCATTTTACTTTGTGTGTACTTTCTGAACAGCGGGAGCTGGGCTGTTCCGATGCCATGTTTAGCACAGGTTAACCTCTCCTTTGTCAGTCGGTGCTGCAATTTTGTTGGCAGCGATTCGCCATCCTGCCAGCTGCCTTACTGAGAACTTACGAACGCCAAGGACTCCTCTCCCTATTACAGACAGTTCTGCCTCCGGCCCAGGTGCGTGCCCCAGCGCGCTTTCTCTCCCTGGGCGTCACATCTCAGGACATCAGCAGGTCACAGGAAGCCAGTATGACCCAGGGCGACAGTTCACTCTGAGAACATCACCCTTCTTGTCTGCAGCTAAGGTGTGTTCCCATCAACAGCCGAGTTCAACCCTAGACAGCTCTTACCGTCTTGAAGACTTATGCTTGCTGCTCTCCTCTTTGTCTCTGTGCCTGCGCTCTCGGTGGCGATCCTCTCGCTCCCTGCTGCGATCTCGACTCCGGCGGTAGTCACGCTCAAAGTCGTAGCTGCGCTCTCGGCTGTAGTAGCGGTATCGTTCGTCGTCACTTAAGAACAGAAAGGAGAAGTGAGGCAGAGGAACACACCTCTCGTGGACCTGAAGGTCAGGAGCCATGTTTACGGGACTGTAGAACCCCATCCTCACCAACAAAATCTATCACCTCTTATTATCAACAGCCTCAGGTATTCATGATGCTCCTGAAAAAACCTGTTAACAACAAGCTGCTGCTGCTTATTGAACCCAAGCTGCAACCCAATCCCAGTTTCTAACCACAGTGAAATAACTTTCTCCATTTGCCTATTACATAGCTCATAAGCCCAAACAGTTGAATGTCACGGCTTTCTCCCGGCCTCTCAAAGCAAAGGGTTTACAAAATTTGTTCTCTGGATTTGCCACGGGAGTACCTTAGCAGCAGGCATGTGGCCAACGTCTCAGGGCTTTTGCCCTCACAATCCTTATGGAATATGTCCAAGACATCCAGCTACTTTGTTCAAAAACAACAGAAACGTGCTCCTCTCATCATTCTGCCTCCCCTGATGCTGGATTTTACCTCACACCACTACTGTCCCAGATAACCCGTAATGCTTGTGTGTGAGTTAGACTAAGGGACTATTTTCTTCCCCATGAGTACAAAAACTCAAATTGTGAGTATAGCTGACGTGGTCTTTCTGCCCTACACCTATCTGCCCAAGGCACCTCACTCAATCCACACAGAGGAGCGGGCATGATGTACCCCAAATTCAGGTACGTCCCACGCTCCACTTCCCTCTACATCTCATAGTCCCTATTCAAACTTCTGAAAGCCAAAATCTAAAGGTTTAACAAGTCCCACTGTGGGAAACAGTATTCAAGACTCAGAGAAAGGAAGTCTGAAACATCGTCCTAACACTCATGGAAGCAAGCCGGACAAGTAAGTGTCCGGTATCAATCATCTGGGAGTGCTCCAAAGGACTGCACTGAGCATGGCTACTTGCCCTGCCTTGGCAAGCGCGATCTTGGAGGTCAGCATGCTCGGAAGCACCCAGAAATGCTAACAGTGTGCTCAGGAGTGCTGATCACAGGACCTGGCTGCAGCATGAACCTGCTCAAGGAAGTGTGGGAGTCTGAGCTCTTCAAACTGTCACAAGTTTGTCTTCTGTTCCTCCCCTTTCCACCCACAGGGCCCACAGGCTTGTAAGGAAAAAAAAAAAAGGAGGGGGGGGAAATAAAAAGGTTAGGAAAACGTTGCCCTGTTTGCTCACCCCCTGGGCCGGGAAGTTCCCCGGCAGGCAGCACCCCTCTGCCAGGAATGCGCATTCTGATCATGTTTTGAATGACTATTGGTATTTCTGAGCCTGAAGCCTGCAAAACACTGACGCTACCTGTGACAGAACAAAAAAGTGATGGGTTTAGAAAGAGTCTTTGCAGCCTAGCCTTCACTTTAGCTCTCTAGATCAACGCTGGGAGGCCGACAGACTCCTTTCCCAAGTGCTCCCAGCGCTGCTGTGCCTGAGATCACATCAGTTGCCACCGAGGTGGTTGTCTCCAGCACTGCCCACAGAAAGGATTTACATTTGATGGCTGACTCCTGGTGAATGGCACTCCTTGCCCTGAAAGCCTCTATAGGAGAGCTGAGCAAAGCACGGGTGGCTTTTCCTTTGATCTGACAGTTGCATTTAGAAGACAAGAGGTAGCAGCTTCTATGGCCAATGTTTCACACTGAGCTGTGAAATACCTAGTAAACAGAGAGGGGCTATTTCACTTACTGGCCTCACATTACAGGTGGGAGAGCAAGCGTAACTGGTTCTGCTGGATTTAAACAAAAAAACAGACACAGGAAATCAGCCAGGCACATTGGCTCCCAGTTTGTCCTCTAGTTATTGATCCAAAGTATCTCTTCCCCAGACATTGCAGAAAATTAAACTGGTATAATCTACAATCCCATCCCTTGACCAAACACCTTCTTGCGCTCCAGGGCGAGGCCAGAGCTCCCCACTGGGTGGCTGCGAGCAGAAGCTGCCGAAAAACAGCACTCACTTGTTGTATTCACTAGTGGTCGGAGTGCGGTCTCTGTCTCTCTCCCTTTCCCTTTCCCGCTCACGTTCCCGCTCCCTCTCGCGCCTCGAGCCTGAGTATTCCCAATGGCTGCTGCTGGAACTGCTTGTGCCTTTGTCCACCGTCGTCACCCAGGGCGTGTGGGATGTGGAGATGGGTGGGTAGCTGATGAAACCTGAATCTGCAGCGAGAGAGCAGAATCCTTGTTCACCTGAAGCATTAACGCCATCCTCTCTGTCCCTCCCGTTCCAAAGATACCCTCTGGAGGTACAGCTGAATCCAAGGAGACAACAATGGCCCGGCTCCCTCCTGTCCTCACTCTCCCTTTTTACTTTCAGCAGTTTGCTGAGAACATGTGAACACCTTTTCCCTGAGGAAGGCGCAAGCAGACGTTGCTGCAAAATCTCCCCAGCCCCTTACACAGCACATTAATGCAAGGGCTACGCACTCCCCCAGCTCTCGCTCTCCATAGGTCCGGCTATATAGGGCGTGCTATAAGGTCTCCACTGAGAAAAGTTTCAATCCATCCCTCCTCCCAGACATCCTGGCTTAGAGGGCAAAGGTGCCTGCAATGCCGAGGCACCCCTCTCCCGCTGCTGAGCCAGCCGAGTTTAGCTAGCCCTAGGCTCTCGGCCACCCTCACAAGGTCTCGCTCCTCACCAGGCACCTTCTCGCCTAAGGTGGCAGCCGGGGAGGGCCAGGGGCACCAGCTGTTAATGAAGGATGCCACCCGGTGAGCCCAGAGCCACCGGCACTTCCCCGTCCAGACGCTGGCCTGCTGGGGCCTGCTCAGCTTGACCAGCGAGGTCGTGTCCCAAAGCAGTACCAGCTGCTGAAAAGCTGCACAATATGACAGCACCTGAGGCTCCTGTTTCTCAGGAAGGCCTCGCGCTGCCCACTCCTCCAACCACCTCCTGCAGAGGAGACAGCGCGGCGGCTGCCTGCGATTCTGTCTGCTCAGCACGGCGAGGAGGTGCCGCTCCAAGTGCTGGTCACTAAGGAAATGGGAGAGGACACGGGCACTGCTGGCAGGGCTGCAACGGGGAAGGAAGCCGGCTGAAATTCTGGCACTGCCTCTTCCATTACAAAACAAAAGGAGACAGATGCCTGCTCGCGGCGCGGAAGATGATGAAGTGGGGGAGGAGGGCATGCAAAAGCTCAGGGAGGAGACGCGAAGCTGATGGTTGTCCTTGTCCCTGAGGGCGGGGGGAAAAGGAAGAGAGCGTGAGTGAGTGTGAGCAAGTGTGTGTGCAAACAAGCGCAAGAACACGCCACTGAGGCACATGGGGAAGCTCCCCTGTTGCTGAGTATCTGCGCTGAAAACGGTGATCTGAGGCTTAGCGCTCAACTACAAAATTGCAGTCACCGTTGCTGCAAAACATTCAGCTTTCCAAACACTTTACGGTGTGGTCAAACTCAGCACGCGTTTCTAGCGACTGGGGTAGTTCGGGGCACAAGCAGGACCCTGACGTTAAAGCAAGCATGATGTCCATCAGCTTAAGAAAAGCCTAAACTACCAAATACCAGAGAAGAGAGAGATAAGCAGTTTGACTGTTATCTTCAGTGCTCACCTGCAGAGTTGTAGCCAAATGGAGGAGGCTGCCTATTATTGTAGCTGGCTGGCTGGCTTTGGAGAGAGAAAAGGATGCAAGTTACTACCATCAGTGACCCCTCGCAGGTACGTCCGTGCTGCAAGTTTACCCGACTTTTTTCTGAAGGTCTGTGGAACGTCCTCATGGGAAACCCATGGTTTCAGTGAATCTCTTTCACTTTGCATCGCGAACTGTCAGAAATGCATACAGGTGCAGTTGCTTTGCCACAGCTTCTGAAGCTGCTATAACTCAGTTGCTTGCCCTGCTTTACCCCTCCCTTCCGTAAATCAGGCAGGCTTCCTGGGAAACGACCAGCCCTTACAAAGTACCTGGAGAATCCTTATAGAAAACATCTGGAGAAACATAACACGCTGTCACCTACTCTGTGCTAGACCTAAGCACACGCCTAGATTTTATTGACTCCTTCTGGTGCCACGAACATGACAAACCAAGGTAAATGCACGGAGGATTCCCTGCAGACTCTGCTGTCCACCCCCACCCCAATCCATGACCAGACTAAGAATTACCAGCGCTGATTTCAGACCTATCCTCCACCCCTCCTCGCTAGGGAGGAGCTGTACCGATGGCTCAGCCCAGATGTGGTCTTACCCATCCAAGGTTGGAATGAGGAGAGCTGGTGGTGGTGCCAGAGGAGGCGGGAACAACCCTAGACACAGAAGCGTAAGTCACATCACAAAGATCTCGCAGCTTGCCGTGAGGGAACAAGACTTCATTGCTGTTTACGGTTAAAAGCAGTTAAAGCATCTTTTTACTCCAAACAAGGGCCTGTTTGAAATGGAGTCATTTTCCTTCAGGGTTGTACCTCCTACCAAAATTAAAACCCTACAGCTACGTTAGTTCTGTAGGGGTATGGAAAGAAAAATAAAGGAAGAACTACCTTCTACTTTGGCTCATTCATCATAAACATAAGATTCATTAAGGAGTAAACATTAACCCTTACAGTCCTGCGGAAGACAGAAAAGTCTGGTCCTTGGGATGCAGACACGTTGCGGCTACGGCAAAGGTTTTATCGCTCCATTGATTAAAATGAGTAACTTTGTCTCTTACAAAGCACATAACATAGAATTCACCCGGTTTTGTTTGTTTTTAAAGAAAGCCAATTTTCTGAGCACATACACATTTAAAAATAATGAGAAGACACAGCACCGACGACACAGAGCGAGCTGTCTGAAAGGTCTGACACTTTAAAAATGGGCCCAGTGTCAAACTCATGAAGAGTTACTATACACAATCACAAGGCAGTATCTTCAAGAAAGCAGAATTAAGCAGAAGTTTATGAAGGCCACTTCCAGAAGTGGCACAAGCCTTGGAAGCCAAAGTCCTCAATCTTCACCAGTCTGAACGTGAGAAGGACGTGCTGACTGCTCCTAAGGGAATTTCTTAAACTCGTATCGGTAACTATAAGCAACCATTATTTCTATAGGCAGTTACCAATGCCAACAAGAACAGACTAACCACCCATTGGCTTGACTTTGCATAAAAATTCCTCGGTTTATTATTCAGCAAAAAAAAAAAAAAAAAAAGGAGCAAACCGTACCGATACAAAGGACAGGAGTCACCTGACTAACTGCAGTCATTTACGTTGAAGCCAAGAGCTCCAGATTCCTTTTCAAGTCCATGGCGATTGAGCCAGCATAGTCAATGAAAGGGTGGGACAATTCATCACCTCTTACCGTGAACACCTAAAACGGGTCAGGAGAACCCCTCCCCAGAAGCGTCTCACTGCAAAAAGAGGTAGCCTGAAGTCTCCAGCTCAGCTAGTGGAGCTCTATGCTGCAAACAAGTTGGGGGACACGTCGCACTCTTAGATGCTTTTTTTTTCTCCCCCCTCCTTTTCCTAAGATCTTCCAATAAAATGCAATGCCTAGAGCATTTCAACCACACTTGCTCACCACCGGCAAGTACTTCGAAGAACTACTGTTACAAGCACCTAGCTCTAATGGTGGGGGATCATCATCATCACAATTAGCAGGTATTGTCCCTCATCTCCCTTTCCAACCCAGCTACCTGAAGTGGAATTTCTTTGCAACAGCCTGGTCATTTCCTCCACCTCGCTCCTCCCAAACGACTTTAATCTAAACGCACTTAACTAGCAACTCGCCGCTGCAATGTCTACAATCAAGACCAGTTTGCATCCAGTTTCACTACAATATAGGTCTTCTAAATCCAAGCTTACTATGAGCAGGTTCCTTCTAGTACTGCAATGAAAACCAGCTCTGCAATATTATTGTACACTGAGAGGAGCATGAAAAGCGACATTTTAACAAACACAGGAATTTTCTCAGTCTGAAGGAGAGCCCAGCTAGCGTAGGTTTTCCGTATTTCCATTTGGGAAGCCCAGGGCAGAGCACGAATACAAAAGCACGGACACAAAAGCTGTGAATCAAGTCCAACATGTCTGACAGAGCGAGGACAAGCACATCAAGTCCAAAGTGCTTTGGGTGCAGACCTTTGGCAAGTACACGAATCAAGTATACTGTGTAACACAGAGGCAGTGGCCTGACTGCATATACGCAGCCACCATCAGCCTTGGATTTTCAGACGTACGGCATCTGGTCAGAACTATCGCTCCAAACAGTCTGCTATACAAACACCTAAATTTGTTTTCCCTGCACTAGGCAAAATTTCCAGTAGGAGACAAAAAAAAAAACGTTACAGCTAGAGGAAAGTCAGTTTTACAGTAGCTCTGAATTAGCGGGGTTCTTAACTCATGCACAAGATTGGTTGTTACATTTCTTTATTAGTATTCACCATCTCTACTGCACACCAGGGAGCAAAGGCTTCTGATGGAAACAGCATTTGTTCTGCTCAGTCTCACACTCCAAATTCCTACACAAAGCACCAATTTGTCACTCAGACTTTTGCTGTGCAAATGCCGTTACAGGAACTGAAGCATTTCAAATCTAACTAATTGCCACCTGAAGTTCTCCATTTCACTTTCTAGATTGGTCTTCAGAGACAAAACAAGATAGCATTAAGGAGCCCTACAGATTATTATTTAGGTCCAGAATATAAGATAAGCAGCTAGAGTTCAACGCTGCATTGGAGTTTATTAGCCTTAAATTAACTGTGCTCTAAAATGGGTCTCGGTGTCATCCTATCTCGTGTTACTTAATCGAAATGCTCAGCCATTTGTGTGTTCAGAATCACCGCTGTTAGTAAGAGCAAGCGAACACCTACCTGGAATAGGACCGGGTGGTGGCAGACCTATGGAAATAAACAAGCAAGCAAAACAAGTGAGGACAACAGGTAAAGCATGTCATCTCTGTACCTCGAGCTAATCCTAAAAGCACACTTTTGAATAAACGTCACATATTTGAGCAGACAGACCAGCAGAAAAATTGGTGCTATTAAGCAGTAACTAGCCTACAAACTATATCATTTTCCCAAAAGATGAGCTCTTTACCTTTATATTATAATTTTAAACGTTGCTGCTCTCACACTGGAGAATTCCTTTTTCCAAGCATCAACACACAAACAATTGATTTGGCCTTCAGAACAACTGAAGGAGCCAGAGAGGAGAACCTGCTGCAGACGCCGGTGTGTCCTTTTGCTCGTTTGTTGTTGGTTGTGTTTTGTTTTTTGGTTTGGTTTTTTTTTTTAAACTTTTAAAAAAAAAAAAAGTCAATCATAACTGCATAGTGAAATCAGACACCCTGGTCAACAACCAAAAGAACGAGTGAACAATTCATCTTCATTTTGCCAACCATTTTAATGGAAGGCAGTAGAAAAAGCTACCGTGGTCCACCAGCGAGTACTGCAGTAATAATCCTCCTCAGATTAAAAGCCTTGACCGTATTTTCTGTTCTGTATCTTCTGCACGTGGAGCCAGTGCAAAACGTAGGAGTTACTGCATGATGTGCTCCCAGTGGCTTCTCAGAAGTCTGGCCGCTGCCTACAGGACCAGGGAAAGCCCAGAGCGTGGCCCTCGCTTCAACCTTCGTGCACTACTGAAGCCAGAAGCAACAGGGGCACAGACATGACTTATGTTGGATCAGAAGATGCGCAGGCTTAGTAGGAAGCGAAGACAGAAAAACGTTGGCCTTTTCAGTTGCAACGTTCTTTGTTCTCTCCACCAGTATTGCCCTATTTTGCCTGGTGCCCAGAAAGAGTACTACTGGTCTCCAAGTTGCAGATGCGTTAAGAAACTTTGTGGAAACTGAGTTATTACGTGCACAGAAGAGACAGTGAAACTGTTCTGTAACGTGGTGCTCAAGACAACTAAGTAGAAAAAAAATTAGAAATTTTACTTCCGCTACCTCGATAGGTTTCAGGGCTCAGTCTGTAACTGCAGAGGCAAAGGGCATTCCTGCAGACACAGGACTTATCTCGACAGCGTCTTCTCAAGTGCCAAGTGCTCTTAGCACAATACAAACCCATCTGGTTATTGATAAGAGCGCACAAACTTGCCTATGCTGAGGACTGACCACATCCAATGGACTAGAAACCCGTGGTAAAGACCTCATTTATATTATTCGTATTTTGCTTTTAAAATGAAGCACTGCTCTAATGTCTGCACTGGACGCTAGGCTCTTCTAGGAACAGTAAGAATCATCCTGCAGTGGCAGTTGGTACAATAAAATGCACAGAAACAAACACAGAAAGATACAAATCTTGGTATTTCAAGGCATAAACCAACCAAGAGCTGACCTGGCTTAGGAGGAAAGCTGTTTATTAGAGCTGCTCTTGCAGAATTGCCAGTTCCAGCATCACCCTTGAAACATCTGGAATCAGGATCCTGAACTAAAGAGCCTGCTGATCTGACACAGGATAGCAATTCCTATGTTCTTGGCTTCCTCCACAGGTAATCAGGAACCCATTTCTTTACATTTATCAATAAAGCAAATGGATCGGTAGCACCCAAAGGCTCTCTCACGGAAACAAAGCCTAGAGGTTTTTTTTCCAAGGAACAGCTGCCGTTTTTTAAGTATTCAAGGGCAAACGTTAAATAGGCTGATGGAGGCACTGAACAAAGACTGGCCAGGTCTAAGGACCCGTTACCTGGTTGCTCGACTGTCCCATAGCATTTAACGATTAAACCTTTGATTTGCTGCAAGCCCGGGACGTCCTAACTTGCAGCCTCAGACTGCCGTATATCGCTGTGTGAACACATACCTGGAGGATGCAGGGGAGGTGGAACAGAAGTAACTGGTGGAGGAGGGTGGAGGAAGTGTGGTGGAGGTGGCCCAGCGAGCGGGGGAGGCGGTGGGCCTGCTGGTGGTGCGAACGGCTGTTGCTGAGGTGGCTGTTGGGGCTGTGATGGCTGCTGGGGCTGCTGTGGGGGCTGTGGCTTACTTCCGTGGTCTCCAAGGACCTTAGAAGGCAGAGGAACGAGAAGAGAGGATTTTAATCTCTTTGCTCCCGCAGCTAGGACCTCACTGTGCTGGCATAAAGGGAGCGTATCACCAAAGCAGGCAGCATCGTGATACCTGGAAAGACCAGGCTATGCTATACCCAGGGGATAACACCTTTTGGAGAGGAAGGCAGGCTGATCAAAGCGATCAATATGCTTAGCAAGATATCTTCTCTTACGCAGAACAGCAGCGAGACCAGATTCTAGCTGTATACACAACTGCGCCAGACAGCTGATATTTCAGTGTTACGACCACCTTTTGTTCACGGGGACTGCCACGGATACAGGCTTCAGATTAAAAGCTGCCGTATTCGAGGGCGACACAGTCACAGTTGGTTTGGTTTTTTTTTAAACCCAATTTATCTTTCCTGAGGGCAGCAAGAGGCCACATTCTGCTCTAGATTGTGCCCACGTAGGTCAAAGGAAGACTGGATTCACGTCTGTCTGACAAAAGCAGGTCACATGCCCACTACTGCTGAAGGAACAATCAATACGCAGAGAGACCAGAATGACCTGGAAATACAGGTATCAGTGCTTCTAAGTGGGAAGAACGACCACCATTTCCCAGCAAATTCTTTCTCTTAGGCAAACTCTTTTTTGGGCCACTGTTGGCAACACTTGGAAAACTGACCACTAAAAAACCAAACAGACCACAAAAACACACGTAAAAACAAAACCAGGAATTGCGTCTAGACAGGGGAAAGGTTCCATATTTGGGGTTTTTTGGTGAGTTAGGAGTGGCTGGTAGGAGAAAGGTGGTTAAGAGAAGAGTTCTCGGCAGATGGTCCTCAAACCCTACACATAGCACCTTCCTACCTAGAAGGCAGGCAGAACATTATGGTCATACACTGGACGCGCAAGATCAGAACTGAGTCCAGCTTTAGACCCCAGGCTTTTATTTCTTATAAGGGACAAGATCCAGTAACACAGGCCCACCCTAAGTCTGAAGTGTGGGCTGCATCTAGCGATGCTTAGACTAAATGTTACTTCAACGTAAAAAGAAACACAAGCCCCAAGTAGAAGTCCTCCACTGCAGAACTGGAGATTCCAACCCGACAGTGGAGGGGAAGGGAATAATCCACACGAGAGCCTCCCAGCTACGCGCCCCGAGGAATATTTTGGAGAGCTGATGAGAAAAGGAACTTAGGCCTTACCATTCAGATGGGAAGGCTAGTCTTTAAAGGGCAATCCCTAGCTCCTAGCAAGGTAAAGCTTTTAAAACAGAAGTTAATTCAACCTGCGGAAGGGAACGATACATGCATACGCCTCAACAGGGTTGATATGCTACCTGCTGCTTTGCAGACAGAAACAGCGACATGGGAGGTCAGGAATGCACAGACATTTGCTCAGGGTTCACTACAAGTGCAATAAAATCAGGAATTTGTCAGGACAGCGCAAAACATTTACCTGAATTGGGTTTTCCTCAGAGGCATGCTTATCGCGACGTCTTCCTTCTACTCTCCTAATTGTGCCTGCCTGGCCACCGATCACATCAATTGTCCCACCCAGCTTCCTGGTACAAAGCAGATGCATCTTTTTAGGCTCGAAGACATTAGAAGGAGCAGTGTTCCCCACTATTACACAGGCTTCTCTCGTGCATTCTTTTCCACCAGGGAAAAATCCCTAGAGGCAGCACTCAGATTGGACAAGAGGTGAACGAGAAGTCCTTTTTCACTTTTGAGCAATTTGAGCTCTGCTTGCAGGGGTGAGTTAGGTCTCTCTGAACACCTAGAGACATGATCCGAAGAATCACCACATACGGGTGTAATAACATGGATTGCACGCTCTGGTTCAGAGCTGAAACCCTTCACTCACTCTCCAGATTTGAATAATCATTCCCAGATCAGGCTCAGAGAAAGTGGAGAGTATTTATCAGGAGAAGCCTTTAATGTTATCAGCCCAGATTTTTGCTGCTTTCTGTCCAATCTTCTGAGTGTTGCCGATACCACTGAAGTTATTTAAAATCAGATTCTCAGACACTTTCTAGCCCACCTCCCTGGGGTCTACCCTGTTTCTAGTCAAGTCAAAAGTTTTGCCCCTGCCTTCAGTGAAATCAAGGCTAGACCCTTGAACAAAAATATATTCACGTAGCCAAGAAACAGTGCTGCACTAGTGGAAATCAGTCACAGAACCTACAATTTTCTATGTTCTTTTATCTCCATACCCAGGTGACACTTGGGGGAAGAACATTTTTTATAGGAGCTCCTTGTAAGGTCACCACAAGTAAAGGTTTGTGAGAGAGAGAAGCACCCACAACTGAAGTTTTAGAATCCCTCATCCTATATTCATCCAACAATTGATTTGTGTTAGTATGGCCTTAGGCATGTTTTCCTGCAGTTAGGACAGAAAAACGTCAGCACTTTTCCAAGTTAGACAGAAGAATTTTCTATCTCAGTAGGAAATTTAGACAAAATGCTGGCTAGTTGGCGAGATGAAGTTTTCTCACTGAAATTTGCTCTGTTTAAGTAAAAAAACCCAAACAACAAACAAACAACAAACCCAACTCATTGCTAAGCCCATGGTTTTGATGCTGCTGTGGTGTATGAAGATACTTGTTCTGGTCCTGACCAAAAGCTCTGCTGCAGGAACAGAATCTCGTGGGTCAGTACTTTCAAAACCAGACTGCAAGTTAGAATGGACAAAAATGCTGTATATGCAATAGCATCAGCTTATTTTGCAATGGTGTAGATTTTCAAAAATCTCAGGAGATACGCGTAACAGCTGGAAACAAACCTGACCGATTCGATGGCACTATGAAGGGGGACAGAAATGCCAGCAACGTGCTTAAATGCAAACAGACTAAGCAGAGTTTTAAAGCTTATACTTGAAGCATATAGTTGGTTCTCTCTCAGACAAAGCGGAAAGTTGGAATGCGAGACTGATTTCTGCAAGACAGGCGTGCAAAAGATGTAATGTGAATAAACCAATAGAAACACCCAAATCCCAAAGCTCTGGCTCTTCTTCATAGCTTTGTTTTTCTGAAGCTTTTGATAAAAAACCACCAACCTCCTAAGGTCAAAGTGGGTTTCCCAGCAGAGGCTGCCAATCAAAATGACTCAAGCGTTTTGCTTTGTCCAGCCTTGTGGATCCTCCCTCTCACTGGAGAAAATAACTAATTGGCACGCATCAAGCAGCGTAGCATACAGGTTCAGAAACCAATAGCTCCTCTTATCAGCTGCCAAACATGTAATCCACTTCCACTTCAGGAGGCAAAGATTAACATTGTGGGAGTAAGAATAAGCCAAGTAAGCACAAGCAGCCAGCAATGTAAGCCCTCAAAGCCGAGGTATTTGCCTTGTCTTTTCTACTCCCGGAGATGCGTCCCTTCAGCTGGGATATAGGTTTCCCTCCCTGTGCAGCACTATTCTGAGGATATCGCCAAGGAGAGGTAAACGGGTAGGCAGGGGTTGCACAACCCTCAGGAGAGCACTGCTGAAGACAACAGTTAATGAGTGGCCACAGTAGCTTCCTGTGAAGTTTAAAAGCTGCTTCTGTTTCAGGCTTGAGGCGATTCTGATGTGGCCCAGGTGGATCCCAGCTACCCCTACGAAGAACACAGTGCACCCAGGCTTTATGTCTGCATCATCTCTTACCTGTTAGGAGGAGGCCCAGCCTTCATGCGTCCTCCCACCAGAGCCAAAAAGTCTGTTTTGAATTCTGTTTTGATGATGTTGTTTTCCACTTCTTTTTCAGCATTTCCTGTTCTTCCTTGCTGAACCTATGGAAGGCAATATATAACACACGTTTAATGCCCTTACTTTCAACCGAATGTAGCATCAGATATTAACCCTCAGCAAAGGAAAAGGGCTCCCTTGAGGAACAATCACAGGGCTCTTGCAAACAAGCAACCTATTCTTCAGTCAAGGTGGCAGACAGTTCTGTAAACTAGCTGGCTATTCCAGCCCCAGCCTGCTGTCCGCTGTCCGAAAGTTTAATAATCTCGTATCCTTTTTCATGTAGTCCTGAAGTCAAAACTGGAAATAGTAATACTTGCTGTATTGACGCTTTGGCTGAAGTTCTGATTAACAGCTGTTGGCCACCTGATGGACTTCTGCAAAGGCTGATGGCCAAAGCAGCCTCCAAACACAAACGGCAGCCACACAACCGCAACAGTCAACAGCAACAAGTAAAACAGCCATGGATGCCCAGCTCCCCTCTCTACACCTCTCACATCCACAGGATCTTCCAACCAGACACCTCTATAGCTGAGTAGTCTCAAAGTCAACTGGAAATTCACTTAAGTCTTGCTACTGTAGTGGTTCAAACCTGCCAGACAGCTGGAGCCATTTGTTCCAGAGAGAAAAGATTTTTAGCAGAGAGATTTAATCTTTAAAAATACATTTTTGTACTTCTCATCACTGAAAGGAACACAGAACAGTTAGGTATTAAGGTATCTTCTGCTCTTACACTCTCTGGGATTATAAAAACAAGCCCCAGTTTTATTGTAGCCACGTGCAGGAGTAACACGTCACCTACCGTGATCTTATTTTCAGTGCTGATGGGAGGAGCAGGATCCAGTCCAAGCTGAAGCCGTCGCTGCTTTTCACAATAAGCTTTCCACGTTTCTTCATTGAATCCGTAATTAAAGTAATCAGAAAGATCAGCGCCTGACAAAGGGAGCAGAAATTAACATAGGGATTCTAGCAGACCTGCATTCTCAAATTGTCCTTTAACTGCTTAAATGAAGAGTTAAGAAAACAAAAACCTTCTAGAGAGCACAGCTTACTCTCCATTTCATTCTGTCAGAAAGCGGCTGCGTGCCACAGCGGAGATGGCTGCATCTTTCGTTGGGAGGGGGACTACAGCCTGAACAGCAGCGGGACCATTTGGGACACAGAATACAGCACGTGTGCAGGCTATTAAAAGAGATGCTTGCAACCACTTATTCACCAACCGGATTTTTTCAGACTGGTTTCTTGCCACTGTCCAAATGAGTTTAGTGCTGGGGAGGGCACAGGAATGACGGTTCCAGCTACGACCACAAACATGGAATGGTGCCACAGAACCGTTTTCTTGGCAGAGCTAAGCCAACACGTTCTGCTCCTGACCGTCGTTGCCTTTGCTGTTTTGAGAAGAGATTCGGGGACTCACCCATTTCGTGAAACGGGGCTAAGGTGGAAGTTTTTTTTATTGATACGTCTCAGACTACACACGTAATTACAGTTCAGTCATGATCCTAACTATAGCCTTCCAAGATTGTTATCTTACTTTGACAGTCTTCTGTGAAACGTGCCAATTCAGCATGAGCACTTCTGAATAAGGGAGGTGGCCACAAACTGCCTGCCAAGAAAACGTAGACGCGGAGGGACAAACACAGCTGCAGCTAACTCCGTGAGGCGAACCTCACAACAGGAAGCACTGCAAAGCACCTCCTAGCCCTGCTGAGGTGTCCCTCAAACATCCCCCTCGCAAAGGCGTTCCTAGACAGACCGATTCTAAACCAAGGAGCTGATACATTAAGGGCTAAGCAAAACGCTTTGACCACGCTGAGCTTGGATCTATACAGCAAGGCTTAAGTTTATCTTCTAGGTAGGCTGCTCTTCCTGCTGTACCACCCAAATATGCAAATTTCACCAACACAGACTCAGCAACGTGACATTTACATATCTATTTTATCAGCCTATATTTCAGCCCTTCATCAGTTCTTCCACACCGTATTTCTTCTTCCTCTCCCTCACTTAAGGAGACACCAACTTGCTGAACAATTAACTGTAAAGGATATAAACCTGAAAGGCTGTTGAGTAACAAGCTACTTGCCATCTAAAATAAACTTACAGGCCACACCTCTGCAGACATCTTCCCTCTATTCGTACTTCAACACTGTTTTAAGGCTAGCTGGCTTCATTTTGGTCCAGGGATGTCAGCATGACCACAATGATTTCCATGCTTTAGCTCTGAACTTCACTTCATTGTTTTCCTTCTAACTGATTTTCTTCCTAGCCCCCTCTTTCTCACTTCACAATCGATGGGAAATCCCCTGCAGAAGAAAGGCTATGTTTTCTATTACGTCTGTACCAGCTACTAGTCATCACAGCGTGCTTTAGTGCTGGTTTAATACCATGACATGTTGATGTAGTTACTAGCACTGTTGTGTACTCTGATGCCCTTCATTTCAGGTGGGCAAGAGATACCAAAAACACACCACAGACAACCTTATAAAAGCACTACTTACTTAGCATAGCAATTATTTCTGAAAGATAAATAAAGTACAGGGGCTGGCGGGGAGAAGAATTATTTCTGAGTCGAGGCAAGTGGATTTTTTGCTTCAGTTGGCATTTCATCGTAGCATGTTTTATGAGAGTAGCACAGCAAAAATTTGGATCTCTCTGGTTCCTTCATTTACTTTTGTATCAAATTCAGATGAAAACCAGAAAGTTTATTTGTAGCATCCTACAGCTGTCATGCAAGAGTCGCTTCCGAGCAGAAATCTCATACTACTAATCAGGAAGACAAAAGAGACCATGTACCTATTAAAACCTGCTGTGCGAAGTACTATTTGTCTGGACAAATTTGTCTAGATAATACTGTCCAGAAGAAATGCGTGAGGACTGCTCGCTCACAGTTATGCACCTAGGGGCAGAATCTAGCAAAGAATTAGGCAATGCAGCTTTTTTAAAAGAAAAATCCTAGCCTTTCTTGTCAGAGTAGGCAGTGTTTTCCTTCCTTTTATTCAACTGTTTGCAGCAGAACTCAACACAAAAAGACAGCTTTCCTATCGCGACGTGCTCACATGGCAATTCCCACCATCGCTACCACCATCGCTGCCCTCTGCAAGGGGTACTTTCCTGCACAAGTGTGGACATCCCCAGGACCCAAATGAAAAGGGTGCACGGGGATGACTCTGAGCTTGGCCGTGGTGAGACAGAAGAAGCAAGCTGCTGCACACATCATCAACAGCCAAATCTTGATCCTACTCAACTGACTTTAAGGCCAACAAACGTTATCGTATTGGTATCAGTGCAGTATTTTCTGGAACTAGGGAATTAATAAAATAGAACATTAAAAAAAATAGTTGTTCCCTTTAGGGAAGATAAATTAATAGAGTAAATGCAACCCAATTTTAGGTAGAAACATGGCTTGATCAATCAGTAAATGTCACTGATTGTCTAGACAGGCATCAGAGGCTGAGTAATACGCGTTGTTCTGACTTCCCTGTTCCCTGGCAGCAATAAACGGACAGAAATTACATGTGAAATTAAAGACAGACAACTAAAACTGTAGAACATATTTACCACAAGAAACTGTGAGGCCCCACCTGGTTTCCTCCACGGTTTGTCTTCAAATGAATCTAAATCCACTTCTATAACAGGCAATCCATTTATATTCCCTGCGGCATCTAAGTCAATACCTTTGGGCTGCAACTTGGCTTTAGAGAGAGAGAAACCGTTACTACTTTTAATGCAATGCCTTTAATCCACTAATTTGCTGAGCAAATTACTCCCCTCAAAAATAAAGCACCCCTGTGAATTCACTGCTGGCTTTACAGCACGTAGGTAACCACAATCAACTTTTTAATAAAAATTTCTTCAGTCGCTCTACAAATAAATAGCCAGGGTATACAGCACTTGCAGTTGAACAGCAGAGAAGCAAATTCAGCCCAGACTGGTACTACAGACAAACGGAGTAAATTATTAGAGCATGCATGAAATTTACCCCAAATGAAAAAAAATGCATTTTTCTCCCCAGGCAAAATAAATATTTTACCCTCCCAAGATACACACATTTTCTCATAACAAGAAACTTTTTCAGGATCAGTCTTAAGTGGACCATGTACTAAGTGGAGTCAGCAAAAATCTGTTGAGTACAGAATCTTCAAGGGGAATCTGTTCTTATTTTCTCAATCAGAAGGTAAGTCATTTCCATAACAAAATTAATGGAAGGAAGTATATGAAGCCCATGAACAGACAGTCTCACATAGGAGGAAGGACAGAATCCAAGTCTCAATATACAGTATAAACTAAACCGAATGGTGGGGAAAATTTCATCTGCAGAAATACGCATAGCTGATACTCAAGGCCAGAGTTTGTTTCTTTTAGTATCTCACAGTGCAAGTAGCTCAGTATACTGACCACAGAGTTAAAGTTCTTCTCCAGGCAATTTAGAATGTTTGGCCCCAGTGCAACAACAGAGTTTAGAAATATTCTGGTTTTTTACTATAAAAGTAATAATCACTGTTTTTTTTTTTTCTAGTTTAAATAGAATTACAATCAGCTTGTTCAGTGATGGGTAATTAAATCATTCCATTGCACCCTGGACCTTCAGACTGTCCTAGGAGCACTTATCTTTAGGAAACGCACTTACTATTCCTACTTTAAGTAAGACGCGCTAATTTTATATCCTTCCAAACAGAGACCAAGATTCAGCTGCTCCAGCTGCCAGTGCCAGGTAAATGAAATACTGCAAAAGGTGAAGGATAAAAATAACAGCAATACCTGAAGCGGATGCTCCATAGCCTCTACCCGTTTTTAAGTTTAGATTCATAGGAGTTCCCCTATATGGAAAAGAATCACTACATTGGTATTTGAACAAATTACTTGGTTGAAGATTTTCATGCAAAATATATTCAAGCCCTGACATCCTTCAGAAGATGCGTCGTTCACTTGGGTTTATTCATGCCTCTCTACGATTTTTAGTACCAAGTCTCAACACCTTAAAAGTGAGATTCATTTACCAGTTTCATAAGTTTCTCTAACCCTACAGAAACGCAACAAACGTACTTACTGACCAACAAAAGAACACAAGAGGATTGTCTTGAACATGAAGGGCAAGGTTATTTCAAAGAGTGGTAGTTCCCATTCTGCCCAGGAACGTACTTAGTATTTAAACGGAACTGAACAACACGGAAATCATAGCTGCGCATAGATCACAGAAGGAGGAGAGAAAGGTAGAAGAAGCAGATTTCGAAAAGGATGTCTGCAAAATCTTGTGAGCGTCTAACGGATGGAGCATTGCTATTCAGAGTAATCCATCAGACTGAAACCACCTCTACAAGAGAAGGAAGTTATCCATAAAGTGGAAAAATTAGAATATGCCGCAAAGCGCATGTAAGTCATTTCCTTAAGAGGAAGGCTGCTAGCAGCAAGCAAAAATGCTGTCTTATTATTTTTATTCAATGCAAATTAAGTAGAATTTTAAGTCAGTGACATAATTTCCTGGTTCGCAAATCCAGCCTCACCATTTCTGAATCACGAAAATCAGACAGCTGAAAATGAGCTTATGCAAATTCTTACCAATACAGATTTTGGCTCTTGAACATTTCACAGATGATGAAGTTAAATGTAACTTCCCACCTTTGATTTTGCGCAACGAAGCATAGTAATTATTTGGTTAATTTTCCAACAGCAGACCCCTGAATTATCATTCCTATTTTATAGATGGATTCTCCAACAAGCAATTGCAGGGCAGAGCTGCCCATCAGCTTCTAATCCCGTTCTGGTGTTCTGACCATTACTCCCATGTCTCCCAGAAGACAGATCAGCTCGCATCCCCACTTTCAATCCCAATCAACACGCTAGAGCTACCTCAGATCAAAAATCAACACCATAATCAGCAATACATACATGTACGACGGTGCTCCCGTTTTAATGTTGCCAATAGTAACTTTCACGTCATCATCATCACTGTCGCTATCGCTGTCATCTTCATCATCTTCACCACTTGGAAGGGCCTAGCAACAATAAAAGCACACAGGAGCTCATTAATACATAAAACTGATAAATTCCCTGGGACAGTAAGCCAAATCTTACAAAGCTTGTATGATGAAGGACTACTAGAAAGAATGATTCTGATACAAAGACATAACTTTCTACTTTCTTTTTCTATACAAAGTTGTCTCTGGAGGCAAAACCCATGGAAGTAACCAGCCTTCAACAGAAACAGACAGGCACCCACAAAGAAACTGCTACGTCCTTTGAAGAAGTGGCCCTACATGAGAATCAGGGTAAGATTTCTGAAGGTGGGGAAGGTTTAGCTCGATTCTAAGAATTTCATCATGTCCCACAGTTCCTCTCCCCTACTCTTTTTGAAAGAGCTAGGGCTTTCCTGACACATCTCCTTCACAGGTCGATGGTGAAAGTATACAATCACAAAAATCACCAAAATACATTCACCAGGCTTCACCGAAGAACCTTGGGGCAAATATTCTCTCATCACAACTTTTGTGGTAGGAAGCTGCTGAGGAGCTCGGCTTGGCTTATTTAGCACAATTGGTCCCCGAGTCACTTAACTTTACACAAGAACTTTACAGCTGCCGATTCGACTCCAGTGCAGCACCACTGCTGGGGCACAAAAGCAAAGGAAGTCTTCCAGATATCCAGCAGTGCAGTTTTGCAAGATGCATGAGCTGAATTAACACCTCACCACTACAAAAGGGTATGGGGAAGGTGTTCCTAACCCTCCCTACTTTTCCATGGCACAGGGGTTTGTCAGAACTCTGCGTGAGCCCTCTTGACATACCACAGTGGCAGAAAATAAACCCATCAAAAAGACTAGAGGAAGAGGGGGTGGAGAAGCAAGCCTCCTCCTACTCTTTCAGCACTGAGCCACTAGATTGCATTCTAAGTGGTCTGAGCCTGAATCAAAACTGATTCCAGCACTTCGGGCTTTCTATCCCAGCGTTTCCCACATTTCACTGACCCTCGAGAAGTCATACTAAGTATTGAGCTGGAGGTAGCATCGCGTTCTGCTTTTCCTGACAGACTGCAGCATCAGAGGCCCTCATCTGCCTCTTCAGTGGGCATAAGCAATACTTAGATTAGGGTTCACTACCCACTACACAAGGCAGGCTGAGAAGAGAAGCCTGTTGCTGTAGTTAGCATTAGGAATTGACTGTCGGTACACTCCTACAGTACAAATGTAACGTACTGGGCAGTACCAGCATCTTTACGCTTACATCTTTTTATCCATGAGTATTGAGAAGCACAAAAATAACTACGTCTACCATTCGCAGTGGAACACGTACATGTTGCGACATCTCTCGGTCTTCATTGCTGACAGGCCGGTTCTCCTGAGGAGCATCTTGCAAAGGATGAGAAGATTCTGCATGTCTAATAAACGTGACAGATAAAAGAAAGTGGACAAAGCCCAATCTAGAGGTTCACCTATAAACAGTTCTAAAGCATTCGTCCAGGCGACTTTCATATAATGGCTTTATTCATGTGGCGTGTTTATTCTGCTGGCAGTTAGCTCAACTGTATGACAAAAAATTAATCATCCTTGCTTGGCTTTGCTTTTGTTGGAAAGAATCGGTTTAGCGCTTCCAAAGAGCGCCTGACGGACAGCATGGCTGCCTAGCCGAACACCACTCAACAGCTAATATGTAAGTGGCAGCTATGATAGCCTTCAGCTTTGGTTCAGCACAATCACAACTGATAGGGGTAAGACCACAGTAAGCAAAACTTCACCTTGTCCTTAAGGATGCTAATAATTATATTTAGTAAGCAGCAAGGGCATCTGTCCCGTAGAAATTAAGGAAAAAGTGATTTTAGTGTTTCTACAAATAGCTTACGTTAATGAGTAGTTAAAATTCAGAGAAGAAAAGACAGATAATTATCTACCCAGTCTTCTCATTCATTACAAATCAGTCCTAATGCAACAATGGTGAGGTTCAGATTTAACTCCAATTAAAGAGTTCATACAAACGTTAACATTGTTTATTGCATTAGCCAAGCAAGAAAATCAAATTGGTATACACATGCTAGAAAAGAGTATGCTAAGGGTTACAAAACTAAAATACAAAGAGAGATCATTTTTCTCTAATGTCATAGGCAAAACCTACTAGAACTTCAAAATAATTCTGGCTTTTCAAAAGAGACAATTAGAACAGCCCAGGCGCAGGAAACCCAATTCTCCACCAGTACTTTGTGGGGACATTGCTATTAGTTTAAAACCCCATGTCAGATAATAACCACACACAAGATTATCTTCGAAAAGAAACATACGTAACACCTAACAGAATCCAAACACTGGTCAGATTAAAGCCATTTCAGAGGTGGCCGGAAAGGAGACACCAAACACGTAAGCCAAAAGATCACACTAATGCAACTCAGAAAGCGGTTACTGAGCATAAAAAAGAACAAACGAACAGGAACAATTTGAGCAGTTACTGAAGCTCCCATCAGAAAAGCCCCATACAGAAAGAAATTCAACAATCGAGCCCAGATCAAAAAGAAGGGACGAAGGTTCAGCAGCTAACCAAGGAAGCATAGGTCCCATTTTCGCCAAGTTCCTGAGGTGACAGCTGAAGACACTTTGAGTTTTAAAAAATAGCCAAGATGTCTAAGGGAAAATCAGCCTCCAAAAGTATTTCGAAGTTGCAGACATAGGCTATTACATAAGGACCAAGAGATGTACCACTGGAGAAAATCTCACAGACGGCTCCAAAACCTTTTGCATTTTGTTTGCCAAATCCAAGCAACTCGTAACATCAACCTCAACCCCAGAATTTTCTTAAGAATCCAAGATGACTGAATTAAGGAAGAGTGACAAGTATTACCTTCAGCTTCAAGTCACATGAAGTATCTGTGGGTGTGCATTAAAATTTATGAATCAGAATTCAAATAAACATTTGCTAAGTAACAGTCGTTCCCTAACCTGTTTGCTTCCCAGGAACGAACAATCTGACAGGTCCACAGCCATCATCTGCATGCAAAAAAATGTCGCAGCTATTTAATTTCTCCAGAATGCCAACATAACCCTGCGCACTGCTGACGTAACAGCATCCTGCACAGACTGCTAGTATTTAATGCATCCTTTAGGCTAAGGAGTGTTAATGGATACTGCATCCCGCACTACACTGATTTCTGCTTCATGGGTAGAGACAAGCCAGCAATGCATCCCTGGAGCTGCAGCCGTCGACAACATAGCAAACAAAGAGTCATTTTTCTTAAAACACCCCGCAGCTCTTCATTTCGGAAGATTCTCATTGTGCAACAAAGAAAAGGAAAAAAACAAAAAGGGGGGGGGGGGGAAGGAGAGCTAGCATGACCACTAATACTTTTCCTTCATGCATCTTGCAGTTATTGGAGACAGTTGCTGGAAACTCAGATTTTTAATCCTGCTTGTAAAGTAAAATTACATTCAGATGAAGGTGACAAGGAACAATAGATTTATGCAAGTCAGCAGTAAATTTCTATCTAGACTAAAAGTTGTTCCTTCTCACAAAGCTCATTTGATGTTTTTAGGTAACAATTTACCAAGTCTGCCTAAAACTTGTTTTTGAACAAGTTTTCATATTCCCTAAGCACGGGATACTTACTACAGAAGTAGGACAGTATCCATAACAATCTCAGAAATTCCAGATACTGAATTCATAACGACCTTAAAGGACAATAAATATTAAACTGAACTTTTGAAGGTGCTGAGCACACAGAAGCCCAGTGAAGATCCAAGTCTTCTGAAAACCACGTTACATTTAAAAATGGCAAACATAATATTTCTGCTGAGAGAAAACTCTGCTGGTGCAAAACACGCTGCTGCAAATACAGGGGAGTTATGATCAAGGACAGATGATACTTTCCATACACAGAAAGCAAAACTGATCATTGAGTTGTCCCCAACGCTTTTATCTGAAAGTCTTACCCAAATCCATAATTTGTTGATGTGATCGTGTCAAGATTTTAACCTAGACTCAAGGTTTTTAGCTTTTCCAGGCTAAAGCACAGGCCACAGTTTTACCAATGCCAGGCCAGCACAAAGGCCAATCCTGAAGGCACCATTTTTCCCAGGGAATTAAATTGGAAAACAGATCTGATTTAAAACTAATCAGGGAAGGGAGGGGGAAAAAAAAAAAAAAAGGGTTGAAAGTTAGTTTTAAGTCAAATCAGTTGACTGATCCAGTTCATCTTCCAAATCCATAAATGCTGTGCCAGCCCAAGCGTGGCGGCTGGGGATGACCCCACGGGATGGGAGAAGGATAGGCTGCTGTTTCTGGCAACAGCATTGGTCTAGAGTATTCATGAAGCTATGCTTAACACGGCTTGATCTTCTTTGCAGCATGTATTGCTATAAACTCTGGACTCACCCAGAAATTGGTCCATCTTCTTGCTTACCAGTAGTGTCATCTGCAAAAACAATAATAATAAAAAAAGAAAATTATTCAAGTGGAAGAAAAAACGCTGAATTTAAGCACAAAAGGCGTCACAGCTACAGAAATACCTAGTAGTGCCAAGGCACTATAACCCCAATGTTCTCTTTCCAACAAAGTTCAACTAGAAATGGAGCAACTGAAAAAAAACCCAAACCCCAACCAACCAACCAAGCCTATGTGCAGAAGTGAGGTCTCACACCACTGACACAGAACAAAATTCAAAACACGTATCCAAAGCCTCAGAGCAGGAGGAGCGAAGGCAACCATCTCGGAAAGGACCGAAGTCGGCTGGGAAGGTCTTTATATAGACTTTTAACAGGCCAGGGAAGAAGAAACATAAAAATATGCAGCTGGAAAGTCTATGGGGAGGACAAAGACATTTAAATAAAGTCCTACGCTTCTTCCTAGACAGACACGCACACGCCAGTCCCGTTAGCCCAGGGGTTCACCTGCATCACCCGGGTTCATAAGATTGGGACGATCAGGAAACTTAAACCGTAACAGAGCATCACGCTAACCTCTTCGCCTCACAGTGCTGCTGTTCGGACAATAACACACACACACACACACACAGCCCCCCCGCGCCCCAGAGGGCAGCTCAAGCGCCTGCCCCCGAAGGGGGGAGCTCGGTCGGGGGGCTGCCGGCCCCCTCCCTAACGCGTCCCGCTGCCCCAGCCGAGCCGCCCGCACCGGGCCGCGGGCAGAGGCGAGACGCCCCGCCGGGAGCCGGGCGGCGCCAGCGGGTGACACCAGCCGGCCCCGCAGGCCGGGGGCAGGTGGGGACGCCCCCCCTCCCAGCCCGGGGGCGGCCCGTAAGGCGGGGTCGGGGGAGATGCTGGGGGGCGGCCGGGTGCTTTGCCCCGGCCCGGGGAGAGGCCTGGCTGCGCGGCCGGGGGCGGCGGTACCTACCCCCGTAGAGCCAGTGCTCCTCGTCCTCCTCCGCCTCCAGCGGCGCCGCGCCCGGCACGGCGCCAGCCGCCGGCGGCTCCAGCTCGGTGGCCATGGCCGCCGCGCCGCGGGGCTGAGGGGAGCGGGGCGCCCCGAGCTGCCCGCCCTCCCCCGCGCCCGCAGCAGGAGGAGGAGGAGGAGGCGGCGGCGGCGGCGGAGGAGGAGGAGAGGCGGAGGAGGAGGAGAGGCGGCGGCGGCCGCCGGGGCCCCGCTAGGCTTCCGCCGCGGCCCGAGGCGAGGCGCGCATCCGTCGCGGTCGGCACGGGGCGGGGAGGTCCGCAGCCGCCGGGCCGCGCCGCGCCGAGGACGCCTCGCTAACGCGCCGCCATTGCTCTTTCTTTGGCTCCCGCGGGCGGGGAGGGGGGGGAGGGAGGCGCGGAGGAGGGCGAGACCCCCCGGCGCGGGCGCGGGGGCCGCCGCCGGGCCTTAGCGCCGCCCGCTCCGCCGCTACAAAAGGCGCCGCGCACCGGGCCCTGGGCAACCGCCGCGGCGCAGGACGGGCTGGGCGGGGCGCATGCGCGGCGGGAGGGCGCATGCGCCGAGGGGAGCGGCGGCGCCTGAGGCGCGCGGGAAGGGAGGGAGCGAGCGAGCGAGCGCGCGCGGCACGGCCGCCTCGGCCCGAAGCGGGCGGGAAGGGCCTCCCTCAGCCTGGCTCCGCCGGAGGGGCAGTCCGCCGTACCGCAGCCCCGGCGGGCGGAGGTGGCGGTACCGGTCGCTCCCCCGCAGCCACACCAGCCGCTTGCCAGCTGAACAAGCAGGTTTCCATCTCCCAGTCAGACTCGAGCCTTGTCCCGAGAGCCCAACGGCATGTGAACCGCCCTGGGTTTCACTGTCACGAACAACTAAATCAGTAAGTCTTTCATCTTTACATCATAAATCCCACTGACAAGATCTGGCGTGGTGCTCTGCAGCCACGGCCCTTACAGGACTCGACACACCGCAGGCTTGGTTTAACGACCGCTTCCCAAGCAGAGCCGAGCGCCTGCGTTTTACAACAGCGCTGTCTGGCAATACGGATGTCACCTTTAGACTTTTCTAAAGTATCAAAGTTTTCTTCAACCTTTCACAACAAGTCTGGTAAGATTGAGGCTCCGGAGAGTTTCAGCTACTGAAATCGGCTCAACATAGAGAGTGGAGGAGCACAAACAGCCATTGTGGCTCTTGTGCCTGACGCTCACAGGCCTCCCGCTAGGAGCTCCCCAAAGGGCTCGAGGAGTCCAGCAGAACTTCCAAAGAGGTTTTCGGAAGTGACTGGAGGCAAATAATGCTGCTATTTGTGTTCATTCCACAAGTCCCAACAGCTGTTCTGCCAGTATAGCGGTACTCACAAAACAGTTGGTGACACTATGAAAGTTCAGTACTTTTTGGGTGGGATTTACACAACCCATTTCTGGCTTTGCAGCTCTTAAGTGAATTTCACATTTTACACCCTCAGGGTGTAGCACCTGATGCTTATTCTTCTGCAGTTCAAAGCCATCTGGTAGCTTCTGCTTTAGAGTAGCTGTACCAGTTAGTATCGCCCTCTGTGTGTTTCAAAGCTCTTAATTCCATCAGGACTATATGGAAACTTACAGCGATGTGATTTTCAGCACTCCTCAATTCTTCCGAAAAATTATAAAGAACAACAAAGCAAGTTAACTCTTCCATGCACTCAACGATGACAAAAAAAATACTGTATCAAAAAGTTACCTCAGAAGTGTCTCTTCTCTTTGTGGTTCAAGTGTGGCTAGGATCCATTCCTCCTCGTTGTCCCCTGCTTTCTGCTACAGGTGGAAAGAAGTGCTGAACAAATGCTCACCGTAGCAACTGGAATAGGAATTAGACAACTGTTCCACAGGACCCCCGAAGTACATCGAGAGCCGGCCCCTGAGATCCCCTGGTCATACACTACCAATGGTTTCTGATTAACTCACACAGCGGTGGAAAATTGCCACTCATACGAAGAGCCTCAGCAGGGGCCAACAACTCTTGTTGCGTATTAACAGATTTTACAATAGTTGTTTTGGTTTTTTTTTTTTCCCCAGATGGTCCCAAAACAGCACTTGAACCTTACAAGCACTTGAGAATTATCTAAAAAAAAAAAAACCAATAGGAATTGAATTAGATTTGAAAGGAACTTACTTTGTAACTTACTTACTTTGATGTAACTTACTTACTTACTTAGTAACTTACAAAGTAACTTACTTACTTTGATGGAAACAGCAGTTAGGATAACTGTCATCTTAGATTTCATTTTACAGTTTTGCACTTCATAATCTAGCTCAGATTAAGATGTGGACTGACCCTCTGTGGCTGCAGATTTCACTATCCAACAGACTGTCATTTTAAGGTCAAACTAAATTCGTCTTTGACGAAGGATGAAATGTTCAGGTATGTAGGAAACTAGTGTGGAATTAAGTTCATGAGCTGCCCTGCATTGCTGAGCTGTACTGTATCGCTGTGGTTTCTCCTAGCCATTCCCATTATTATTTGGGCACTCCGAGCCATTTTATGCACTCAACCATAATGTTATTGTTTGCAGAAAGTCCTAATAGACCATATTCTGCAAGTCAGATGGCTTCAAAGCATCTCAAATTGGGCACCCATCACAACCACTAGGCACGTTAGTGCATTGTCTACAATACTGCCAAAATGAGAACTCCCTTTTTACTTTTGTTGCCCTATTCAGACGCTTCATTGTCATCAATGTCCATGACATCCCTGCAGATACTGTCTGGAGAACCAGTAATTTTCAATTACTCATTTAGGCTTGCACATCACATAATTTACACTAAATACAGATCAGTCATTACCTTTTGTTTAATATATGCCTTTTAATTTAAATTCTTTTTAGTCTGAGATCTACTGTAATTCCTCCTCCCAATTTTGTTACAATTTTGGATATCCCAGGTGACCTGGAGTGTTCTTAAAATGTGTTTTTTTCTAGCAGAAATCTCAGGTCGTATTTGTTATCAGTGAACTTAGATATCTAAAGCTATTTCCTGCAGAAATTTTGATTTACTATTCAAAAGGAGGCTACTATGGATCATACGGTTTATATAAAGCATATGAAATAAAATGTGAATATATTAAAAGGATGATCCTCTCAACAGATCCACTGATTACAGAAAATGCAGAAAATTCAGTAGTTTAGCCTAGACCCAAATCTGCCCTGTTCACATGTTTACAAAATAGAGAGGTGTAAATCAACAAGTCCAAATAGGTTAGATCTACCAGATAAACTACAAGGAAATTACTGGTTCAGTCGGATGGGGAAATAATAGAAAAATTTAAATCAGGTAAGGGACTAAGTAAAAGGGCTTTTAGAAAATTACAAGCAGAATTCAGGCATCAATCTTGGAATGAATCTTTTTAGTAAAAACATTTTTGTTAACTTTGCAGATGGAATCAGTCAGTGACAAAGATTTTTTTACAGGAGGAATGGGAGCGCATATACAAGAAGAATTGGAGGACTGGGAGGATCACTGTAATGTAAGTATCGAGAAATTCAACAGTATAAAGTGTCAAATGGTAAGTCTGGACTGATGGGACTAGTAATGAGAGTGTCTGTTGGGAGCTCGTACAAACTAGAAGTGACTCAGGAGAGAAAGTCCCAAATTTATCACAGAATGGCTACGAATCAGAAATACAATACAGCCATTAAGGAGACAAATGTGATCCTTTAAATTTAATGGATCACATTATTTTCACAGAAGAGAGGGAACTATCTACATGGAAATACCTGGTGCCTCAGCCATGAGCCATTATCTGGTATATCCGATTGTTTCTGGTCGCCCCTATTCAAGGAAAATTAATTCAAACTGCAATAAACGCAAGCAAATGCAAGCAGGATGATCAGAAACAGAGAACTTGCTTTTGAGAGGAGACTAACATTTCATTTTGTGTAGCAAATGAAGACTAAGAGGATTTACGTCTCTATAAGCTTAACTAGAAAAATAAACTCAGCTGGAACACCTCAACTATTTAGGCTGAAGAACAATACTGACATGACAGATGTATAGAATTATGAATACATTGGCACAGACATTATAGTAAGCTTCACTACCGAGCAGTTCTGAAAGTGCCTTCCAATAGTAGAAGTCGGGGCCAAATCCCAAATATTCTTAAAATGGACCTTTGCTAGTCGTCTAGGCAATTACATCTCATAAACCCTAACAGGGGATTAACTTCCTGACTCAGCCCAACGCTCCTGTATTCGGCCTAACACCACAGTAACATTCTCTAAATTTCTCAAACAATATTCAGTTAACAGTTCCATGCTTAAACAGCATGTCAACCCAGATGCTCCCGTATTTGTCCAAAACAACTGAGGACACCAACTTTCAACAAAAACATTGCACATGCCCATTTCAGGAATGCAGTATTTTTCCCTCAGGGATGAGCCAAAGGCTTTAATTTTAACGTCCTGCTTTCACAGCTACAAAGCTAGCCTGTTAACACACACAAAAGGCTGCATTGTCCTACGTTCACAATCCTCTGTGTAAGCCAATGATTTATTTCGCTAACACACACGACCCATGCTCAGGTTAGGCTCCCTTTGAGGTGCAACTATGATAGCATAGGAGAAAACCCTCTGCTTTTCAGAGAGGAATGCTGCAGCAAGAGACTCCTACAAGCAGTCCTTACAACAGAGGGTCTGTAAGCCAACCAACCAAATTATCTGGAAGACGAAATGCGATCATTCTGCAGTTTTCTTTTTTGGAAAGCCTTCTAAGCTTTCCAAGTCTTGTTCTTTAAACAGCCAAACCACACTTAAAGTCCCAATACAAGCACCTGATCTGGCCATACCAGAAACGTGTCTCATTTAAAGAAAACCCACCACTATTGCCGTTCCATTCGCAGCTGATCTGCACACTGCTACAGGGAGAGACGCAGAAGATTTTTTTCCCATAAACACATTGCGCTATTCAAAAGGTTTTCATCTTTAAATTTAATTAAAGAAAAATGTCTCCAAGTGATTAAGCATGTCTGACTTCCAGCTTCTTTTAATGGCACAAGCCAGTGCAGTAAATTGTAGAAAGCGAGCTCAGTTAGAATTGTATTTTAATTAAAAAAAAAAAAAGAGAAAACTCTCAAGATGTGAGGTCCTATTAAAAAAAAGTGGCTGTTCACTTGTAAACATAATAAAAATGTTAAGAACACAAAGTTTCATACAGCTTAAACAAAACCACTTTTCTTAAGCAGTACAAGTAATGTTACAACACTGTAAGAACACCAAAAGCAGAAAACAAAACAAAAAAAAAAGCAGAAGAATCACATAACATTACTTGCTAAAATGATAAATTATTTACATTGAATATAAATAGCTTGACATTTTTATTGCTCCAATGGTAGTGTGTTGACAAGTAAATGTAGTAAACTGTCACAGTGGGACAATAATAAACATATATTTATGTTTTTGCATATGGGGTTCTGTACCTATCAAGGAAAGCACAGGAACTTTTTTTTTTTATTTATCAAGACCACACTAGATTTAGCAAAAATGTTTTCTGTTTTAAAGTCACCCATCGACAACTGAACCCACACTTCCTAGACTTGTCTGTGCATGTCTCAGAACACTTTTTTTTTTTCCCTCCTAGAGTAAAACAACTTCACAGATGCAGGTGGGGAATCAGTAGGTAAGAGCTTTCATGCTCTGCCAGTATTCTTTGATACTTCCATACTCCCTAGATACAAAACCAAATATTTGCTAGCTAAAAACTAGAAAGGAAAGTTAGTGTCAACATGTTTATATGAATAATTAAACACTGACTTGGTAGACAGTAACTGCTTTTAAAAATCTGCTGCAAACTCACACTACTGATAGTTACTAGTTCCTTTTCTCCTTACTCTCTGCACAATGTTTTCTCTTTTGTTGGAACCAGTCAAGGCACTTTCTTTAGCACTTCCACTACACTTTGCTAACATTAATCTCTGTTATATTGCTACAAATTCTTTCTCCAATTAACAAGTATCCTCCATAAATAGGTTTACCAATTCATGCTGACTTCTTATTGTCAGAAATGAGATTTTCAGTCTCGTGAGATAACATTCAGGGGGAATTGTTTTATATTAAAGCAAAGGATAGCCCAGGCAAAAAAGAACCTGTAGGCAGAACAGAAGTGCAGAGAGTTCACAGCAGTACTTACAGCTGCCTTCCTCTTTAAATAAGCTATGGAACCTATGTCTTTCAGATGCAAATATAATACTGCGTGCTGGTTTTGCATTTTAATGCAAATTTTATCTACTTATTAAAACATGGAGTTTACTGTAAATGGCAGTTTTGGCTCTCATATTCTTTACTAGTTGCTTTATGGCCACATATTTAAATGCCTACTAAAACACAAAAAGAAGAGACCCTTTTATGGTTTGAAGACTACACAATTAATAATTAAGGACAAAGTAAAATGTCTAGAATTTACATACTTAAAATGTAAACTTTAAAAACTAATATTATGTGCTTAAGTGCCTCGCGGTGCCCGGGAGAGACCCAGGGGCAGACAATCTGCTGCGGGCAGAGCAGCCTGTGGCACTGGACATGGCCAGGCCCGCGGGAAGGGGACGAAGGGATGAGGGTGGGAAAGCAAAGCCGCCATCTTGTTCTGCCTTGGATCTCTGGTCATATCGCAGCACGGGGTGGCCAGGGAGCAGCCCAGAGGGCCTGGGGGCTCCTGTAGCTCAGGGTATTCTCTCAGCTCGGCACAGCACTTCACAGAAACAAGACAAATCAGGTTGAGAAATTTTGAACTGAATACAATGAAGTCAGCACAGACTGAAGAGGATTTCTTTCAGCAGCGAAACTGAACACTGCTCAGCATTCACCGCTGGCAACTACTAGAACTCTCATTCGGCTTGCCTGTTCTCTCAGTCGGAAAAAAGAGCATTTTGAAAATATAGTCACATAAAGAAGAAAATAAGAACCTGCTGAGATTCCTTGAGTTTCTTACACAAAAAAAGGAAATTACTAACAAAGTTCTGCCATAACAGTAAGAAACTTCCATTGTTCTGTTAATTAAGCTAAGCTCCCTTCATTTACTCCAGAAACTTATTTGTAAGGGAAATACATAAAATTGGGTGTGCTATTTCAGTTTTGGTTTACACTGCATTCTTCTGCCATTAAGTGTTTTCTCTGCTTCCGGTTAACACTCATCCTAAAAAAAATAAATTGGAGAGAACACTTTGCTTGGTTCTGTGATAGAAATCTGAGTTGCAAGGTGTAGCTAACGTTAAATTCAAACAACACAGTAGTTTTTTATTCATTATGTTACAAATGCAATTACAGAGTTAGTTGTCGCCAGTCTACCAGTCAAATGAAACCTCTGCACTAAGTACACAGATTTCACAATCTGAAGCATCAGTCTGTGATTGGAAACTACTGCAAGCGCTGGAGTCTGACACTCCTCAGCTGTACAGTAAGAATAGCATGAAATTTGATTCGAAGTAACAACTTGCATAAAACTGGCCTTCTGTAAACACTGCGTACAAGAAATCAATAGTCTTACAAATATTATATTTTAACATGATATTGCATACTGAAAAGATGCAAATACATTCAGAGGAAGTCCCAAGTCACCCTGAAACTAAAAAGCAACTTGGGATGATGTCGCAAGGAGTCAAGCTGCTGCAAAGAAATGCCTGGACACTTACAATGATATTCATCACAACTTGCAGATAGTCATCTGCTGTTTTTATTCCGATTTCTTATTTCTAGTTAGGAAAGGGAGGGAACTTGCATCAATTTTCATTTGCTTACTATTATCAAGTGGTCTTGCTCAGGCCAGCCATTACAGGAAGTTCTTCTACAATTACTTCCCTTCCTGAGATCAGGCAAACAGGGAAGAATCCAAAAATACTTGTGAATTCCACAACGCATTTGTGGCTCTTCAGACTGTGCCTGAACGCCAAAACATACGCATGAACCCCTTCAACTGATCCACTTCCTCCTATCATCATATTTTAAAACACTACTCTGATTTAGATAAATTTTATTTCCACTGGAAAGGATGCCGTGTCACTTAACTGTTAAAATGTTGCAGTAGTATCACGCTACAAAAATAACGAAAGCGTTACTTCAGCTTTGATTTGGCTGTTCCAAATTTTTCTCCTCAGTAATGAAGGTCTCCAATTATGAAACACTTTTTTCCTTACTTAAAAACAAAACAAAACTTGACATCCATATATTCCTAACTTAAAAAGAGGCTTTAGGATATTTTGCTAATAGCAGCTGCCATCTACCCCACAAATGCAACTTTTTCAAAGGTGAACAGTATTTAAGCTTCCTATTTCAGGTGCTACAAACACCACCTGAAATACTTTAAAAAAAAAAGACAGAAATGCTATGCATTTTTCATCCATTTACTAAACAAAGTGCAACTGAGCCCTACACATCTGATAGTATGTACAAACTCATTATGGCTTTACCATAAAAACAGCATGTGAATGGGTCTATACAATCAGAGGGATACTAGCAAATGTAATGAATAAAACGATGTTGGACTGTTGGCAATAGAATTAGAGCTATATTACATTCTGTAAACCTTGGCATACCACACTTTACATTATGCAAAGAGTCAATATTTACAAATCCATAGTGGGTAAAATAATTAACCCCCTAATGTAAATGATGATTTTGCAAAGTGCAGGACAAAACCAGTGCTGTTGATTGCAAGTCCTATGCAAGCAAGTTATACTAAAATCATTACTACTAGATGCTTACCTGGACATTTCTACTGAGGGTTTATAGGATTGGGACATTTAGAATGAAATATAGTATGACATGGCATCAGGATGCATGTTTGAGGACAGCAAATACAGAAATTAATAAGGCAGCATGCTCAGAACAAGTTTAAGCAGCACTGATGTTAGATCCCTAGTGGCAACTATATCAGTTAATGTTAAAAATTCAGAGTGCAACACAGAAGCCTCATTTAACATAAAAAAAATGTGCAAATTGTTCTCTTCTTAACAAAAGAAAGTAACATAGCAAGGAAGATATTCTACTGAAGAACATTTTTAAGTCACAGCAAAGTAGACCATCTTCTTTCCAAAATCATCTACAAGGCACTAAGGGTAGAAAATGACAGGTAACATGAAAGCTCAAATGCTGTTCCTCAGTCAGGTCGAAATATGGGATATTTTGGTAAGAACTCTATTAATATTACCTGTTGAAGAAGGGAAAAAGACAAGAACAGAACACAGTAACCAAAAAGTTCAAACCTTCAGCACAATTTCCATGCAACATTAGCTAGTACACAAGACTAAACATATCTGAGATACTCTGTAAGGAGGGAACGTTTCCCAGAATAACAAAGCAGAGATTTCAGTCATTTTGAAATACAGGACTTCTGGACTCTTGACTTTTTGGGGGTGACTATCTCTTTTCTTCAAGCCTACACAATCTTCATGGCTATACATGAAAGTGGATGGGGGAGTAGTAGGACCACAGAAATATTTGAAATTCTGCTTTCCTAAACAGACTGTCTTGGTTAAAACTTTATGAAATTCAGAGCTAGCAAAAAAGAAGAAAAAAAAAAAGATCCAGACAAAAAACACAGTACTATAAAAATGCAATATTTCTGCACAAAGAATTTGAATCAAAGTAATTATGAATACCAATGGAAAAAGTGGATAAACATTAAAGAACTATGTGACTGGGAATCACACCAATGCACAACGTCCCAGTGGGTCTCCCTCATTACAAATTACAGACCAAAACAAGTGTACCTGTAGTGCAAATGTAGAATTGTTATGAAGAGAAAATATGTTTAGTGGTGACAATTTCTAAGTCTCAAGATATGCCATGGCTGCTCTTGTTAAAAGTGGCCTTCACGGGTGTATGTCAAAATCAACTGCACGTTTTTCTGAGAGATTTTTTTGGATAGGTGACAGACTAGTTAAGGATTTTCTCTATAAAATCATAGGTATGTTGAATACCAAATAAATAACAGAAGTTATACTCACATATTCCATCATATTGCTAGTTTCGCATTTCCTTTTACTCAGCTTCCAGTGCAAACCAAGCTAAGAAAATAATTATGAAAGGATTAATGCATAGCACAGCATTGTTTTGATGAGTAACGTAACAAGCATTAGCAATAACAAATTATTAGGATCTGGAACACTTCAGACACAGGTTTAAGATCACTATACAGTACGGAATTATAACAAGACTGCAAAATTCCTACATGCCAGTTATGCAAAAAAAACTTACTATTCTTAAAGCTGAAGAAAACGAGCACTCTAACTTTTCTTACCTTATGATATAGTCTGTTATTTTCCCATTCTAATAACTTCTGAATTGATCTTCTAGTCTAAAAAGTAAGTCAAAACTGTATTATAAATGGTTCAGTAGCCAGCCTCATCCAGAAGAATCTTACTGTTGCATTTCTGGCTTAAGCTTAATTTAAAATAAGTTAGTTTTATAAAAGTAGAACCAAGCAAAAGAAAAATTATAAATGGAAATCCTACCACTTCAACTCCCCACACCTCAACATTAGATCTTCTTCAGAAAAAAAAGAAAACACCCACGGGTTTTTTGTTAACTTAGGACTGCAACTTTCCAGAACTCATTTACTTAGTAGGAGATCCTTTTGAATTTAGTATTTTTGCCTACCACAGCCAAGCCAACAAACCAGAATCTCCCACATTCTCATGGCCAAATGCTGCACTCCCTACAGGTGGCCTACTGACAACACGTAATTTATGTACATCTAATTTCCGGATTTTGCTAATGTAATTGTTATTGAATCCTGAAAAAATCTCACCACCACAGAACTCCAGCTCACAACAAACAGTGCCTGTATTTTCAACTCTTGGATAACAAAGTGCATGGGACCTTCATGTTCTCTCTTTCCACAGCTGTGGGAGAGGAGAAGATTTTGGGAGTTTCAGTGATTTTTAAAGTCACAAAAAGACCACTGTGATGATCTACTCTAGTTCCTGCATGCTACGCCACAGAATTCCATCCACCAATTTCTTTGCTAAAGCTAATAATGGTAGGTGAGCTACACGATCTCATTAAAAAAAGATACAAAGCTATCCAATCCTGAGTCAAAGACTTAATGGTGGAGAATCCACAACTTCTTTGTAAGTTTTTCCAGCAACGAAGCTATCCTTGGAATTAAAAAGTACATGTTGTTTCCTGTTTCAACTGTCTTAGTTTTATATTCCAGCCTTTGCATCTCATAATGCCCTTTGTTGCTAGATGAGTGTATGGGGACTGGCTGGGCTGGAGTTAGCTTTCTTCACAGCAGCTAGTATGGTGCTGTGTTTCAGATCTATGACGAAAATAGCGTTGATACCACATCAATGTTTTAGCTATTGCTGAGCAGCATTGACCAAAGGGATATTCCATGCCATGTAACGTCATACTCAGCAATAAAACTGGGGGCTATTCTTTCCAAAGTAGCCCATAGCCCAGCGACAAGGCTGCGCATTGGTCTGCTGGTGGGGGGTGGTGAGTGATTTGCATCGCTTGGGTTTTCTTCCCTTTTTCTCCTTTGCTTATTAAACTGTCTTTATCTCAACACATCAGTTTTTCTTACTTTTGCTCTTCTGATTCTCTCCCCCATCCTGCTTGCGGCAGGGGGGGATGAGTAAGCAAGTGGCTGGCGGGTGCTTAGTTGCTGGCCGGGTTCAACCCACCACAAGAGAAAATTAAGAACCATCTTATAGTTGTGATTGTTAAAGCGATCAAATTGCTCTAATATATATACACACATACCCACAGAAGTAACGTGATTTTCCCTACTCCTACTTGATACATATTATTTGTACCCTTGAGAATTATATTAATACTACAACATCACATGGGCATTTATTTAGATTTTCACTAGCACAAGAATATTAAATATGGTTTTAAAACTGCAAATATTCCATCTGTATATCTCAAGCGTATTCCTCTGCAATAAGAACGTTTATAAAGGCAGTTAAAACGATCTAAAACAAGTCCTGTAACTTTTTAGTGATGTAGGCTTCAGTGATTAGTAGTTCAACAAGTTAACATATCATGCATTTAGTGCACTTCATTATTTTTTTTTTTAACCAAAAACTCAATGCAACTGTTATTTTCTTGAGCAAGTTGGAAAGTTAGGCAAAACACTTCTGTTTTATCTTCTCTGAAAAGCAATGCCTATTGCTTGTTTTTGCTTTCAGTTTGTTTTATTAAAGATCACAAACTCTCAAAAGCCAGAAGTATTACTTTTTAACAGATTTTTAACTTAAGATCTTTTGCTATAATTAAATTGACAAGTGTGAGAGGTTTTTTTCTTAGTGCACCTACGTACTATTTACATTTGTGGATAATAAGATTTTATGGCTACAAGTCTTACAAATCATGTAGCTGCAAAGAACATCATTACGCTATACCTATTTATTTATTTCCTAAACATTTACTGCTGTGATAATCAATTCTAAATGTAAACCATAGAGGTAATTAGGATCATGTTTACTTGATATCGCTAAAGTGCTTTTCAGAATTATTACTTTGGATCTGATTAAGAGAGTTGTCAATTTTCTGTTGGGGGAAAAAAAAAACCAAACCAAACTGAAGTCTTTGAACTTACTGAATAGAAAACAAATTTGTGTTTGTTCCTAATAGAAACAGCACAGTAATATATGTCAAATAAACCACAGCTCAGAAATGTTATGGTAACTATTACATACAAAAAAGTGATTTTTAATTTTTAAAAAAATATTTATTCGGAGGTGTGGGGGGGGGTAGGAGGGGGTGAAGAGGAAAAGTAATTTTCACTGCAGTTCAGGCGGTCTTTGAAGGTCAATGTCCAGTTCTGCACTCATTTAATTCAATTCTTAGACGTTTAGAAATCCTGGAAATTTAGGTTATCACATACTCCATCCTGTTCTTTGAACTGAGATGGGATTAGCTATTCCTAAGACTATTAATTCAATTGGTAATTTGGTATAATTTACTTCATTAACAAACATTTTTTCTGTTTTCTAAGGAATGGAAAAGGGAATAACCTTTTGAACGCAAGTGAGACAAAAAAAGGGTTTTGAAATGGGGATAATACTATTAAACATAATTTAATGTTATCAGTAATTGCAAAATAAATAGAATAAGAAGAATGAAACATGTACTTACTCTTTTGTTAAGACAGACTACAGGCCACAGGCTACAGCCCAGTGTGCAGCAGCAGCACAGACAGCCACAAAGCAGCCATTTTACATTGACAGGAAGATTCTTTCTTAAACATGCATTCACGCGACTGATGCTGGTCTTGAATTCTTCTGGGGCAACCTGCAATAGAAATGCTAAACTTCAGTGGAAAGCCATTACAGGTGTATTTTCTCAGTAATTGCCTCTACAGGTTAGAATGTAAATGAAGCGTAAGACCATGATACAATATGACCCCACCTTCTAAAACACTGGTTACCCCGTGAGCATGCAGAGTCACTTTCCTGTAACAAATTCATTTATAGTGCATGCTTTGCAGAAACTTGCATTAAAAAGCTAAACATCGCTTAGATGAACAGCCTCATCCTTATTTATTGCACCATTAATAAATCAATTGTCCTGATAACGTAGTGGCCCCAAACAAAAATAGAAGTGGGATGGACACAGCTGTGCAACATATGCACTGGCTACGCTGACCAAAAAAAATGGAAGAATGACAGATATCTGCTTTCCAAGGAAATGCGGGGCAGCTTTGTAATAAAAACACTTGTGTGTCACGTAGAAAAAAGGATAATATTGTCCAAATTAATTTCATACCAATGCAAGTCTATACTGTGCCTGGGTGAAGGTGGACCTCTGTCCACAAATAAATTCCTGAAGTGGTCCATATCGACATGAGGCCACAACTTCACTTGTAACTGCTTCCTAAAATAGGGAAGCCCGGAAAGACATACACTGGATTATATTCAAGGCAAAGAAATGCATCTTGTACAGGGTTATGAATAAAGCCTAGTTGTTGAAAAACAACTTATTTAAATCAAGGAATATTCAGCAGAGCTTACTCAGAATAATGTTTTCTATATATCGCCACTGCAGAGTCACAGTGGAAAACCACATTTGCTATCAGAAATAAGCTCCTTTCTCTGATAGCAGCATGTTTCTTACAAAAGGGCGAGAGCACTTACCTATTTACATACCCCAAATCCCTCATCTCTCTACAGAATCTAAATAACTTACATCTGACAAGTCAAATATGGATTCGTGGTATTGACTCCAAGATGGCACTCTTAACTGTAACACAATCCAGCATTCGAACACGCAAAGCAGAATAATCAGATCCAACTTCAATAGACTTGACCAGCCAGGCACAAGCAACAACTCAAAAAAAAAAAAAAAAAAAAGAAAAAAAGAAAAAAAAATCTTTCCTAACTACTTGCCATATTGAAGAAAAAAAACACCCCTAGAATTAGTCTGTATACAAAGCTGTGCAACTACGACATAATCCTTCCAACCAAGCAAGCCCAACTCTGTCCGTTTGATTCTGCAAACAAGGGTAACAACAACAACAAAAGCATTAAATTAGTGACAAAGACTCCTTTCACCAAAGGAGCAAAACTATGGGACAGGAAATGGAGAGGACCTGATTCTGCTACCTCCGCCTATTCACAAGAGCTAAATTCATTAAAACATTGCAGGAAAGGGAGTAAATAAATACAGCATCTGTTTCCTGGCCATTCAGGTCACCACGCAGTACAGAGTCAGAGGTCATCTGGGTTTGTACACAAGCCAGGCCTACAGTTAGTAATATAAGAACGTAATTTAACATTGTGATTATTTTATAGCAGGAATTAATAAGTACACAGAAAGTATTTCTTTTGTAATTATACAGGCCCCCCATTAAATAGAGCGTCTTATAATTCTTTTTCCATATACAAATAGAGCAAGCAAAAGAATTTTCTTTAGACTGACTGGAACATCAACATTTCAATATATTTTACAATAGACACGTTAGTTTAAAAAAAAAAAAAAAGAAAGGAAGAAAATGGCAAAAAGAAACAGAGATCCCACGTATTGGGACATTTTCAATGAACAGGGGAAAAAAAAAAAAAAAAAATCACATTGTAATGTGGAAAACTAGCCTGTACCTGCATGTATCTGAAACAGAAGGTTTTACAGATCTCTCTGCCAATGCCAGCTCTTGTGTTCAGGATATAACAAATATCAGATGCACGTGAGCAAGACCATTTCATCTCCAACGTGGGGGAACGTTTTGTAGTAAAGTACAACTGGGTTGGTTGTGTGCAGTACAAGTAACATTGTACAGCTTCTGCAGTCCGACATGCTTCAAAGTGAATTGAGACTACGTACATTAACAAGTTGGCATTCTCAAGGCTTAAGGAAGTTTACATGTTCCTAACATTTAGATATATACAAACGGCACTTTCTTTGAGAAGTCTTTTGAAATTTGTACATGTATCATTCTATCTGTTTATTTGAAAGATAAAAATAAGTATCTTTTTTCGTGACCCATTCGTACTTTTGCAATGAATCCCACTAAGAAAAGAGAATGTTTCCTTTTCTGTTAGACAGAAAGTTTACTGGACCCTGTCAACAGCACACCCCAACCCCAAAATGCAGCTGTACAAACCCACCAAAGACAATGGAATCGCAGTCTAGAATTTAGTTTAACATGAAGAAACCTTACCATCAGTGGTAACACCCAACATGAAAAGAAGTCAACCAGATTCTTAGACCACAGCTGGCAGAAAAAATTGGGACCTAATAAAGCACTGAGATGGTGAGATTCCCTATTTCTGTGCTACTCTTAAGGGAGCCCTGTTCACATCAAGTTAACAGTTTGATGCTACTTCGTAAGAACGATGTTGAAGTACTCTCCTTCCTGTAGAGCACAGCACTGCAAATGGCTAAACTAGAAACCAACTTTAGATGCCACCGAGAAACAGAGAAAATTTCTATTTCAGAAATTTTGGTATGATGTTTACCTTAATATAGTATTATGAAAGCACCACGACTACCTGCTAATGCACCAAATAAAGGTGAATGTCTTAGCTGCAACATAAGATGAAATTACTTAAGATGGTTTCGGCTAACCCAAACTATTGGATATATTTTTCCCTTTAGGAAATGTAATCACAATAAATATTTCTGTCAGTCAATAACACATCTTTATTTGAAACTAAAGGAACCGGTGACCAAGATAAGCCTCATTCTGTGATAAACAGAAGTAAAACACAGTTTTATTGCTCTCAGTTTACAGTCCAGTAACAGTTAAGCATTGTTACACAGTGACAAAGAACGAAACATCTGTAAATAAAATAACTGTTCTAATTTAATAATAAAATGGTATCCAAATGAAACAAAGAATTTTGTTGATAAATAATTTAAAATTATTTAAATCTTGCCTTTTTTGCAGGTGCAGATATTGAAAGGTTAATATGAAATGACTAATGTATTTCAAACAAACAGAGAATTAACAGCGCCTCCTGCACAAAGAAAGCTCCCTAAGAAAGTCTAGTTTTGAGTAATTTTGGAAAGTGTCTTGGAAAGTTTCTGTCTGGGTCTTGAAAAGAATGAGATAAGTACATAGCTCCTGGCTGTGCAGTACACCTTGTAAAGAGACGTTAGTTCCTTTTAGGTCTTTAAGGGAGGGGAAAAAAAAAAACATAAAAGGAAAGGAGGGGGTGTCATAATATTTTACAACAGGATGCAAGAGAATCTACAAACACAGGAAGAGAGCAAGTAAAGCCCAGCAGGCCTGATCTTTCTCCTTCAATCATCATGATCACAAACCCTATCAATCACATGTTGCAATGGGATCACAATACCAAGAGCACATTTTATGGCTTACATTTCCCTGCACTGCACAGTAATCTCTGTATAGGACCCTTACTGTTTTAAGATCAGGGCAGGAAACTCCACTTTCTTCCTTAAGGTTCACTGCCTCCATCATTTTCTTGTCACCTGGAGCAGCGTGTGCTATTGTGCCATATATCACAAAGAGTATTTTGTTAAGAGCTTTTAAATGCTTGTTTTAAAAGAATTAATAATCCTATAAAACTGTAGCACACAGAATTTAAATTTAGCCAGAATTTAAATTTAGGCCAAAGTCCAATCACGTTATTAAAAGTTAAATATTGCCTCTGTATTAAGTGTAGTCAAACCTTTTCTTACAATATTCCGCTGAAAAGAATGCACTGTTCGAAAGCCTAGCTCAGTATTTATAAACCAGCTGAAGCTTGCATCTCATCCTGCAACATAAGTATTAAGTCAATCTAGCTGAATTAGCTAGGCCCAACATCTGACCTACCTGCTATTTTCCTTTCCTTTATTGTTTTATTGCCTATGTTTTATCCTCAAATACACACATTCACCTCTCCCAAAAAAAGAGCAACAAACGTGTCTCAATTAAATATTTAAGATGTAATTACATGCATCTTAGCTCTAGGCTAATTTACAATAACTATCCAGAATCTGTGAAAACTGGGAGACAAGGAGGTAGGGCAGATGGGTGAAGAAGGAGGGGTATTTCAGATTTAAAAAAAAAAAAAAAAAAAAAAAAAGCAGAAAGTTTACTATCATCATTATGTAGATGGGAAAACTGAGGGTCAGGAAGCTTAAGTAAATTCCTAAGAGTACACAGTGGCATAAATCCAAAAAGTCAGTGCTTCTGGGAGAAAGGTGTCGCTAGATAGATTTATCTATTTAGGATTTTTATCGTGCATTGGATGGATTTTCATCCTGTGTTTAAAAACCTAGATCTTCATCTGTATTTATTAAAAGGAAAAACAATACCATAGAGAAATTTGTCAAGCCCACCTAATGGCTTCATCTTTTACACTCCATTAGCAGACGGAGTACATTATTAATGTCAATTCACAGTGGACAACAAAGCCATTAAACTTAATGTTACACAGACATTCTGAGTAAACTATGACATTGCCCTATACTAGCGGTGTACTAATGCAAGTTCGTAGTAAACATTTTAATCACAAACTGTTAATATAAACAGTCACTATGCTATTCATAAATTGTGATTTCATAAAAAGTAAAAATTTGTATTTTAAGAACAGTAAAAGATCTTGAAGTGGTGTATCAATTGACTACAATGCTTATTACTGTGAATTATTTATCAGGGTATTTGAAGAAAACCTACTTACTGGAAAAAACTGACTGAGTTTTCATTTTCAATAGCGATAAAGGTGATGGACTGCCACAACCAGTGGAAGAAGCTGATTTTTTTATTTCTTGCAATTCAAGAAAGTATTAGAAACCAAAAAACCCACAACTGTGGTTTTTAATGTCTTTCACGGCAGCGTGTGGTAGGCAGTTAGAAAAATGTGTTTACTACCCCATTTGATTGCTGTTTTCCCCTCACAAAAGGGAACTGATTTATTTTCAAGGTCTTCTTACTCAGAAAGCCCCTCAAATCCACATATGAGAAAAAGATAACAGGATATCAAGATTCTCAACAGAAGAAGCATACCTATATACAGCAAATCCCTGCTCACGTGATTTATGCTGTCACTGATTAGATCTATAGAACAAGAAGGGTAAATGCCAAGTAGAAGAAAAGAACTTCCTCTTTCCTCTCTTTGCTAAATTACGTCCAAGCAGTCAACTGAACTTTAAATTAAACTTTTGTTCACTGTCTATTTAACAAGAGGAGGACAATCAAGTGGAAAATGTGACAGGCACTGATGCTCGTATTAAAAAGTGTAGGTTTGGGGGGTTGGGTTTGTTTTGGTTTTTTAATACACACAAATATATTTTAGAGACAGAAAGAGATGAAATTATATAATCAAATTAAGTTTTAACATTCCCTGCTAGGTATTTTCCGTAGGCTTAGTTATAACAAAGTACAACTGGACTAAAAGAACATAAAAATTGTTATTTCCAAAAAGTATTCTGTGGCTTTTCAGTGATCAGAGCGAGCTTCGCAGAAAAGAATAAACCTCAGACATGCAAGGTGAAATGCAAATGGTATTATCACCAGTCCTCACATCAGACACTATGGAATTAGTAAGACTCTTCCCTTTTGAGCTCAGTGAGATTCTGAAGCAAGGCCAGAGTTCCCAAGCTGCCTTTTAACAACCAAAACCTCCAAACAGCAACCTGCTTTTCAATTGCACTGCTGTCAAAAAAGCTGGACAAATTCGACACAAGTATCTTATTCATTATACTCTGGGGTGAAAATGAAGGAGAAAAACCCCAGATGGATTTGGCAGAACCAGGAGACGCCATCCAGCTGCATTTTAGTATATTGTTAATATGACTCAACAGCTACTGCAAGAGGCTGCAGAGGTAGTGTAGCTGTATGGTATGACATTAGAGAAGGTAGTAAGAGCCAAATAAACTTTATCCTTACAAATTCTGGAAAAGATACATAAGGAGGATATAAAATAAAGCAAAAGAAAAGCACTAAAGAGTGAAACAGCAGAAAGAAAAAAATCCAAGAGAAAAAGAATTCAAAATTTAAAAGTCTAAAAAAACCCCAAAACTAAAACAATTATGAAAAGAATTTAGGACGATAACCAATAATTTTGTTACAAGATTTCATTAAGTAATAGCTACAAATGAATATTTATTAAACTCGCATTTAGTAAGATGACAGGACTCCAGAGAAAGCAAGAGACTTGTCACCACTAATTTTCAGAACAATTATTATATTTCTGAAAATGTACTAAAAACCTACTTAATTTGTAGATTTAACACTATAATGTTTTGTTCCTTAAAACTTCAGATAAAACAAGATTCTCTTCCAGAGATCTGTCTAAATATAAACTCAAGGCTTGACAGATATTAAAAAGAGAGGTGTAGCATTTGAAATAATTTAATTCACTCAGGAGGTAGCACAAACTCCAGATATCTATAGAGCAAGGTTAAGTGAGTCTTGCTTTCATGTAGGTTGCCTGCATGAAAACAGTATGATGCCATGTTGAGCTTTTCTGTGTTTAGAATGCCAACAATGATAGCAATCGCTGCAAGTCATTTTTTCTTGTTTCAAAGTACACTGTAGGGACTGGTCATCAACCAGCCAGTTCACACAGGACAGAGTTAATTCAACAGTCTTCAATGCAGTGCTGGCCTGCACTGTGGATTCATGAGCACGTATTTGTAACACAGAAACCACTGGATGCACTGGATCTTTCCATTTAAAAGAACAGTTTAATCTCACACTTACCTTCCCTGTCAGAACAGAAGGAAATTCTGTATCAAACTTGTTGCTCAAGCCAAACCTTGAAAACAAAAGAGACAAACAAAATATATTCCACCTAACTTATTTTGTTTCCCTTAATAAAAAAAAGTAATAGATGTTGTACTTTAAAAAAAACCTATTAATTTCTTTTGCCCTTGCATTTACATTATTTCATGAGCTTTCAATCTAAGTTTATGTAAGGTCTCGTGTATCATTCATAAGGTTATTTATAAGACAGAGAAATATAGCTTGTTGCCTTACTTCAATACCTTTAAGTTGCTAAAAGCGCAAAAATTCTTTTACAACTGGATGGCAGTAAATTTCAATCTCTGCTTTAAGAAAAAAAAGCTCCAGCTATTAAATTCCAGTTTTACTAGGTTCAGTAATCCTTTCACTGCTATTTTTCTTACTCATGCAATTTATACACATGCAACAGATAAAGCTAGTTATAAGGAACCCATTCATCATCATCTTAGAAATTTATAACCATATAGTTTTAAAAAATTGCTTTGGGCTGAGTTAAACTATCTCATGCAAAACATGTAAGAGCCTACACAAAGAACAGTTTTAAAACAACTGTGAACTTCAAGAAAAGTAAGTCTTAGGTATCACTGTGACTAGTCTTCATTGAGGTGTTCTTGTTATTGAGCGAGAGGTAAGTCTTCACCATAACCAGTGAAACCCACAGGCAGCTAGGCTTTGCTTGTAAACCTGCGTTGCCACTAGCTCCAAAGCTACTGAACCAACTGAAGTTTCCAAAAAGCTGGTGTTGTAGATCAGCAGCATACTGACAGTGCAGGCTGACTTGACTTTTTTATTTTATTTAAAGCATGTAAATAGGCAAGAAGTTAACCAAGCTCTGACGCTAGCTTCTGCAGAACAAGAACTCTGATCTTCCATCCCCTCTACCTCACTTGGAAGTCTTTAACACCTTTGTAGTTCAGTAATCTAACAAAATACAACAGCAGCCGGCACCTCAGCTACAACCTTTATGTCTGAACAGAGCTTAATGTTAAGTTTGTAAAGTTAAATATAATGTACATCAAGTTCACTGTAAGCTCTGCTAAACTATCTCCTGAGTATTCTTGTTCAAAAAAAGAAAAAAACCAAAGGATCACAGCCAAAAAGAGGAGCACAAATACATTTGGTATTGTAACATTTATTGTAGAAACAAACTTTCTGGAGAGAGAGTGTTTGCTTTGAGTCAAACTGACACCTGAAACACCTATCATTATATAATACGTACATACTCATGTGCACTGCGTAATAATTCAGATAGCCAAACTTGGCAATGTAACTTGTTTAGAAGTATACAAAAATGTAAAATCAACCTTAAAGAAGAGAGAAGCAAAATAAAAGAACTTGTGCTGTCTTTTGAAATCCAGTAAGCTAATTAAAATATTTGTCAACCGTACTGGTGAAGTCCAATCAAGTTCTTCAATGGCTAATTTAAGTCAGAGCCTTGACTCTTCTGAAGAGCAGCATATTGGAGCACTAGCTATGTAAAACATCAAAAAAGCCCCAAAGAGTAGACCTTAATTGAAGTGTTTCTCAACCTTTGTCTCCTAAGCTATTCTAAGCACTATAACCAATTGCCACCTATTTGTGTTTGTTTCATCCAACGTATTTTCACTGAAAAGTTTCTAGAAGTGAACGTGAGTGAACTGAACATCAGCACAGCATGGGCTACTGCATATTCAAGTGAACTGGAAAGCCATGATGTTAAATTAGTGCTACAAAAGCAAACAGTAAAAACAATAATATTTTAGGCAAGCACAAAGGTTACTAATATAAGCACATTTTCATTCTCTGTGAATGTAATCTGGCAAGTCAGCCTCCACATTTTGTAGCTTTTAAGCTGAAATCTTCCAAGTTTTGTTATACTATGTATTTTTTTTTAAGGAAGCTTCAAGAGCAATGATGCAGTCTTTTCAGTCTTCAAAAAAATTCCAGAAAAGACTAACGATAGGAAGCACATACACAAACTTGTTTTGAGGAATACAGACTTCTCTGTATATCAGCAATGAAACTACCGGAAACGATCACAAAGTTGTAGCAGTCAGACAACATAATAAATGAACTACTGGAAAGTTCAGGTAATACTGCAGAATTATTTACTCTACCCATGTAACAGACTAATTCCACTAAATCATGCCAAAGGTCCACCTAGCCCAGAACACCGACTCTTACAGTGGCCAGTAGCAGATGCCTAGGAAACAGCAAAAGGGGGGAAAAAAAAAAAAGCAACCGTGCACTAGCACTTCCCCAGAATACTCTTCTGACCTTCAACAATTCGTAGTTCAAAAACTTCCTAAGCCATAGGTAGTGTCTTTTATCTCACTGGTCACATACACTCATTAAAATTCCCATTGCACCACCAATTTCCATAAAGAATAACATAAATTATGCTTTCTGATTTAGATCTGTTAAGAATACAAGACCATGATATATTTTATTACATTACATTTGCAGGCTGACAATGTCATGGAACGTATTTAAAACCCAAAACTTTTATCCGTTGCCAAAACATTCCATTCAGTTATAACATATCCAAGAAACCTCAGTTACAGAAATGCATCTCTTTGACACCTGCAAATGGCTGAAAGAATATAAAAGGTTTTGACTATACTGAAAACAGGACTATGCTACATTATAATACTAGGTTTAGTCAGCATCACTGATGGCCTTTAGCAGTTTTACTAAAGTGTCTCTAGAAGTTTTACAGACTATCCTCATGATGATTTATCACCTAGTTCAGAAACGTTAAACTCCTATTAGATGGGAGAGGGGAATTCAAGAACCAAATAAAAAGAGATTTTTTTTTTTTTTTTTTTAAGAAATGTTAAAGCAGAATGTTGTGTAGCTCTACAGCTTTGCAAGCAACTTTGTAAAAGTACTGAAGTGTTACTGAACATTTAATGCAAAAAAGTTAAGACCTAAAGTCTTGATTAAGGGATAAGTAACTTCATTAGACCTTCTACAACAGACTAATGATCTAGCATGATTTGGCCTATGAAGTCTTCTAAAATTCAGTATATTTAAAAATCGTGATGTAAAATAAATTCCAGTACCTGTCCTTTAAATCATTTAAAACATCAGTTTGCGGCAACTTATTTCTGGGCTAGTTCTCTGGCTCCTCAGTGAAAGCTGCCCAAAGTCTCACATTTCGAAATTCGGGTAAGTCACCCATATACTTTGGTTGCAATTTTCTTGCTGGATGACAAGTATCTCTAAAAGCAAGGCACTTTTTCCTATAGGCAACAACACTGGAATAGAAGTAGGATGACCTCACTTTCTAGTTCTTCTGTCTCTCTTTACCTGTTTTAATGTATGGCATCAGACAAGTCCCGTCACCTCATTTTCCCCCCTTTGTAAAGTGGGGAGAACGCAACTTCTAATAGGGAGCTGTAGTAAGATACATTCATAAATCCCTTAAAGACTGAAACGAACACCCTGAATCACCAGTTGCAAACCCCACCTGCAACAGGTATCACATTATAAAATTCTTTCTGTTAGTTTACAAAGCATAAGGAAGTAAGGTTTCCTGTCCCCAGAATGGAAACAGGAAGATTTTGGAAAACATTTTCTCATATGTAGCACAGACATATTTACAGGTGCTTTACCTTTTTTTTTCTTTTGACTTAAACAGCGCTTCATTCTCGTTTATCCCACTACTGTATTTATAGATCGTAATCAGTCTTACTAGACTACACGAGCTAAACCCGTTTAGTCAACTCTCGTACAACAGGCTCTCCAGCCCCGTTTCAGCATGGCTCCTTTCCCCACACCTAATCCAGGTTACATTTAACCTATCTGGAACAGACAAACTCAGATCCTACATACTGTTCTTTATGAGGTATCATCTAAGCTTTGTCCAGCATTACAGAATAAAGACGACATTCATCAAGAGGCCTGAGCTGAAATCTCCTCAAATACTTAACATTTCTCTTCCTAGTCTAGGACCTTTCCCTATGAAGTCAACAGAACTACTGCAGAGCATCCTTACCCATGGATGATGTAAGTTTTTGGTAACTAGTGGAAGGCTGAGGTCATTTGCTATTTTAAATACGTGGAATCTGCTGTTTTAACTAGGCGGAAGATGGAGTTACATCAGACAATAATCAAATGTCATCTTCTCACAACTGAGAGCACCGGGCTCTTCCCTGCCTTCCCTAATTGATGACAATATGCTTTTCATTAGCACCTGGATTGTGGATCCCTGGGGCACTCCTACAGAGAATATAATGGAATAACAAAAGTTAACTTGTGTCCAAAGCTAGGAGGTTTGCAGACTTAAGCAGGAATCACAAGCTGCATACCAAGGGCAAAAATATGCTTAAGGGCTGTTTCACTACCTTATTACTATCCATCCACATGGACTTAATGATATGGAAAAATTACATCAGATAAATAAAAACATAACCAAATTAGAGTTTGTTTACTGCTCTGTTTTTGAAAGTTATTGCCGTTGCTTTGGTAGGCATATGACTCAGTCTTCACTGAAAATGTTTATGTTGAGATATTTGGATACACCAACCAGAGTCACACTGACTATGCAAGAAACAGCAAACAATGGGTTTATAGCTCATTAAAATGGAATTTCAGAAGCAAAGAAAAGGCATTTACTAGGTCCTAGTAATTTTTCTGTGCTAAAATTCAAAAGCTTTCTGAAAACAATAAATATGACTGAAAGTTAATTTTTTCAAAGTAAGAATCTTCTAGAGTGAAACAGCGTTGAACAATATGAGCATAAATTTTGCTAACTGCTTTCACATACATTCTCTCTCTGTGAGTAAAATAAAACAAATACACTTTACACGATCACTCTTACCATGCACAGGGGTAAAAGGGTTAGCAAAAAAGTCAGTGGAAAAAGCAAGATCCCGATAAAAACCCTCAGTAGATTCTTGTCATTTCTATTTAGTACTGTTGGATACTGCAGTAGAACTCTGTTAGGCTCAGCAGCTCACTGACAAGGTCATAAGAATAAAAACTCTCATGCAAGAAACTAATACTCTATTAACTTAGGAGTTTTATAAGAGGACTGTACATGAAAAGCTGGACCAGAAGATGACCCTGGAATTAGAGAATTATCCTTTCTCTATACATCGAAAGTATCCAAGAAAGCCAGTGTCAGATGAGGAACAGAAGGCCTCTGAAACAAAAATCCAAGGAAAACAATGACTTTTTAAAAATAACTGGTTTTCTTTCCTTTTTTTCTTAATAGAGTGTCTAACTTGTCAGGACAGAAATTTTTATCAGCAATGTTCCAGACAGGTTCAGAAAACAAACACAAGTTTCACTCGATGACGTATCTCACTTCAGTAACTAGAGCAGGCTGCTTCTGAAGCCAACTGATTTCAAAAGCAGCAGCATCTGTGTGATCAAAAAGTGACAGAATTTCAGAGCTGATACATACTAACCAGAAACTCTTTAGGAAGCAAAGTATTTCCCATTTAATAAGGAGGTTAGGATTACATACTATACTGTCCAGGGTTTATTTGCATTTTATTGATAACATCCACTAACTGTTTTTATTAATATAAGGAGACTGAAAAATGCGTCATGAACTGATAAAAGCTGCCTTCTACCATTCAGGTAGGTATACTTGTTACAGGAAGAAAGCTGGGAGGAGTGGAAGAAAGGGAACATAAGGTGGATGGGAATTCAGTTCAGGTAGTTACAAGGGCATGTATGCTAGCTCATGATTTCCACATCACTTACAAGTATTGCTTTCTTTTGATGTAGACATCACTAGTTGACAGAGTTCTTGGAGATGTGCCTGCCCATCCCCAAAAGATGCTGGAGCCAAGAAGGAACTTTAAGGAACATCACTAATACACAAAAAGCATCACAGCAGACAAAGCAAATAAACGTGTAACATTTTTTCCAGTTTAGTGCTTAAAACCAGATAACTAATAAGAGGGGTACGTGGTATTCTGATCATTTTGCTTGTGTTACATCCCTCCTTTAGTCAGGCCACATGCTATTTGGGGTCAGGACAGAAAGAAATTCCATCAACACAAGCAAGTACACTGCGGTGCAGCAGAGCAACTATCCACTGGCACTAGCTCAATGCAAACCTGATTTAGACTTACATGATGGACACAGTATCAAATCCAACATTAGTTCTCTTAGGATGAGAGAGCCTTCCCCACCCAGTGTTTTTGCTGCAGATAGCTAGATCACACTGCACCTATTTACAGAGAGAAATGTGCATTCTTTTATGCAATCCAAAGACAGACCCAAAGCAACACAAGCTTGATGGATCTCTGCAATACGAGAATTTCAATACCTCCCTCCCTGCCGTTAAAATGAATGTAACAACCAACAACTTGTTAGGGATGTACTTTGTTATATTAATTCCTCCACTTGCAGGGGTAGGAATATTAAGAAAAATCCCTACGAGTAAACATTACGTATGAGGTCACACCGTTTGCTCATCTTCTGTTCCAACTGTTTAAATGAATAGCAAACGTTCTGGCTCATGCTGTGTTCTAATGATAAAAACACTTAACCTAAACCAAACTCACAACTAAGTTTGGAGTAGATAAACCACAACACAGCCATGTGCCTCCTCTGCAGTGCAGTGTGGGGGCTCCACGGCTCAGCTGAGACAGAGAAGGGCCGTAGTGAAATTGTCTGAACAGACCGCTGATCCTCACACCGTGTGGCGTTCACTTTTTATCTAACAGATTGTTTGGAAAAAGTACACCCAGGGCTGTCAGGGCCGATTAGCTGCTGCTTCTGCACCGAACAGCCAGCTGAACTTCAGCTGTTCATTCATGACTTTGGGTTGCCTCGACCTACTGGAAAATACGAAGTTTCCCAGTTTAACCACGTTAAAAGCAAAACTCCTCTCACAAAACAGGTGACGGGGGGGCGGGGGGGGGAAGCAGGGCTGCAGATCACGGTAACGCGGGCAGCTCGCGTCCGCGGGGGAGAAGAGGCTGGGGGCAAAGAGGGATGGGGCTCTGTCCTCCTCGCGTCCTCACCCCCTCCCGGCACCGCCAGCGGGCAACCGTGTCCCCTGCAGCACGGTGCCGCCGGCAGCGCGGTGCGGCAGGACGGTGCTCCCGCCCGGCCGCCGCCTCCTCCACCGCCCCCGCCCCGCCACACCGGCCTGTCACGCTGCCTCGTGCCCCCCGCCAGCCCCCACTCCTTACACGGTGATGTGCCCGGCGCCCCGTACCGCTACGGGATCAGGCGCATCGCGGGGCCGGGGCAGCTCCTGGCTCCGCACCACAGGCTCAGGCTCGGACTCCTCCTCCTCCTCCTCCTCCTCCAGCTCATAGATAGTGTCGAAGTCCGCCATATTGGGGAGTAGTACGCTCATCTCAATCCCTCCCCCCGCGCGGCCTCGCCGCGCGCCTGCGCACTGCGCGCCGGGGGCGGAGCCCCGTGCGCCAGCGCCGGCGGGAGGCCGGCGCGCAAGCGCAGTGGGGCCCGAGGCGGCGTGTGCGCGCGCGCTGTGAGAGTGTCGAGGGGAGCGCGCCCCGCCGGGGGAGGGGGACGGGGACGGGGACGGGGACGCTTCCTCAGCCTCGCCCCGCGGGGTGGAGGGAGTAGCGCCGGGCTGCCTGCCCGCCCTCCCGCGGCGGGAGCGCCTGCTGAGGGGACGTGGGTATCCCCTGCGGCTGCCGCGGTCTCTCGGGAGGCGGAGGCGGGCGGGGGAGCTGCGGCCGGCCCCGCTGACGGGAGGCCGCCGCCGCGCCTCAGGTGCGCGCGCGCCCCTTCCCGCCGCACCGCGGGGGGTGGTGAGGCTCCTGACCCTCCCCCGCGCCGCCACCACCACCGCTCCCGGGGCGGGGGTCACGAGCCGGCGGGAGGGGGCTGCTGAGGGAAGGAGCGGGCGGTACGCCTCTCGGCTTTGCCCCTTTCCCAGGTGTGTTTCTGTGGGGTCTTTAATAAAAACAGCTGGGGAGATACTTTCCCCTCTTCCCCGCTCATTTTTCGTCGCTTGCTTGCTGAGGTTTTACTCGCGTCACTCACCGGGGTGGCCGAGGTGAAGGTGAGGGAGGAGGGGATGATTTTCACGACGAGGCCGGTGGCTGTTGAATTTTCCCGAGGCTTTGAGATGGCTGACCGGGGTTTGTTGGGCGGTTTGGAAATTGAGTCCTGCATAGGGTAACGGGGTGGTGAGAGGGAAGAAAATCCGCATAGGAGGAGTACCAAAATTGGGGAAGAAAAATCTCTCGGAATAGTTGAAAGCAGAGGAATGCCTCCTCCCCCTCCACACAGGTGTAAATTATTACTGAGGCAAGTTTAAACACTTCATTAGTTGCCTACTGCAAATGGAAAGTAAGCCAAAAAAGTATTGGTGTTCGTAATTGCAATATAGGAATCAGAAATAAAATTCTGAGAGGATTTCTGGGTTGTTTGGGTTTTTTTAATATTAGCATTGCTACCATAAAGTGATCCGTTGGGTCTGGTATGTGGCCAAATCTGAATTCCTGACCCACAGCTACTGTAAGGAAGGGAGCTCATCTCCTCCTAAAAGAGGAAGAATTGGTCTCCATCCCTGTCTGCTGTTCCTAGGAAAAGACTTCCCTCATAAATCATCTTTGCTCTTTTTCAGGACTTTCTAGACAGCAGCAAAATGCAGTTGACTCGATTGTGAAAATTTTTGCTGCTTCTGAAAGAAAAATTGTATGAGCTACAGTTTTATCAGTGCTGCGTACTCTTACTTCAGCACGTTATCCATTTTATGTGGAGTTGCAGGTAAATCACACTCTAATGACTTGGGAAAAACATCATGACTAAGGGAGAAGATGTCATTATAAAATGAAATTAAAATATATGTTCTATGTTCTCTCATTTTTGTGAAAAATTTGTTTTTTCTTGTTTGGTGATGAATATTGTGGATAAATTGCAGAGAAAGTAAGTCTGGGACAGAACATAGCTCGCTGTCATTGACCAAATATTAAAGATGTCCTATTTAGAAACATGTCAAAAAAAGTTAAAATAATTCTATAATTGAGGATCTAATATTTTTTTCACTCATCTTCAGTTGTATATACATGATTGCCATTCATAACCCATAGAAAGAAAGCCTTGAAACCACTGAAATAAAGTTATATATGGGGTTACTAATAAGGTACTGACCTTTATTTTACTCTTGGTTAAATTCAGGATGTCTGCTTTAACTGATGTGAAAGTCGAAAAGATAAAACTTATAATTGTAACTGAGAACACTTTAAGAAATGATAGGTCTGATGCCGTGCATTTACATTATAGGCTTTAATATTTAGTTGAGATTGTCTTCGTTCTTGGGAGCTTTGGTGAACTGTCCATGAGAAAGGTAGTTATATTTAAAATATAACTGCAGGGTATGTAACCTGATGTCCTTTTGGCCAGCATTTCCTATGAGAATGAGCTAAATGCAAGGTTTTGGGCTCAAGGCTGTGTGCTGTTGCTGAGCAGAAGTCAGACAGCTCTGGGACTATTTCACAGCAATCCATGGAACGTGTTCTTAGTTTATTATGGAAGCATTTTCCAGCACCGTCCCTGCAGAATGCTAAATAAAATAGTGAAAACTTAATTGCTTTATCTTCTTCACAGTGCTACAACACTTCTTGTTTTCTCAAAGCTTTGTATGACCACTGATTCTTATAAACCTTGCTGGTGTATTTCTACTTCTTAGAATATTTTAAGCTGACAAGTGAAGAGTTTTTACAGGTGCTTCCATACTCAAAGGAATAATTTGAATAGACGGCCACAGGTAGGGTTTCTAACTCTTACCCTGATAGATGTGAAATGCGGTGTCTTATATAATTAGATTAAGGCATGTTTGTAAAGATATTTGGCATCTTTTTCTGTGTTTAACTAACTTGGTGTCTGTACTTCTTGGTTATCATCACAATTTCATCTGGACCGTGGCTTTGCAGTATTCCTATTAATGGAATTGCGAGTACATCAGTAGCAAGGATTTCTTGGCATTGAAAGAAATAGCGAGGATTTCTTTACCACTTGTAACAGTATCTCTGTAACCTATGAATTGAGAGATCCTGTCCCTATTTGCTAAAGTATGTGTGGTTGTGTATCTGTTTTATAAAACTAAAATGACACCGGTGGTAATTCCATTGATATAAAGTATTTGGATTTCAGAACAGTTTTCCATAAAGATGTCTCACTGCTGAAACTAAGCTGTTTTGAGATGAAGGATAGCTTAATGACCAGTTAAATGATAGAAAACAAAAGATAGTGTTAAAGACAGTCCTCATAAGAGGGAAAAATTACTAATGAAGTTCAACAGCCATAAGTGCTGTTCAACAGGATTATAAATTATTTGGAATAAGAGGGTGACAAAGCTTGCCACTGAGATGTCTCACTGTCTTCTGGCAAAACTGGCTCCATGCTGCACAGAGCTAGGGAGGGTGAGGGCATTAACCCTGTTTCAACGTTGTCTGACAACTTAGGCATATTGCTCTGCCTAACACTTAGATACATAAGGGAGAAAGGTAAACTATGGGAACAGACAATTACAGGTGGCTAAGGAGCAGTCCACAGCCTGCTTACGTGAATAAATGAGAGCGAAAGAGGCAGCTTGTGAGGGTGGTAATCTGGGATTTCACACGGTCGTGACACTGCCCTACTGGCATGATCCAGCTTTCACTGGGATAAGCGCTTCTGCACTGACTTGGGATGTGGATCAAGCCCTTTAAGAAGATTTGTGCTAGATTTTTTTTAGAGCGCTTAGGACCCCCCCCTTGGATGCTGTAAAGCCAAGCCTGCTTCCTGTTCCTCGCATGTCTTCTGTTCCGTTCAAATACAAAACTGTTGAAAATTTTAGAAGGATGAAACAAAATGAGAGACGAGCAGTATGCGTACTATGAAGTGAAATAAAGAAACCATGAACTTGTCTGCAAGGATTTACAGCTGTAACATTAGATATGACAATGATGAGATGCAGGTTGTAGGGAAAGGTGTGTCGAACAGCGAGAGATCCAGCAGCAGTATCATGCATGTTTAATTGAAAAGCCTACATTTTAATGCAACTTGTGTTCTAATTTAATAAATAAGCTAATGTGACAGACATTTAAATGGACATTGTGACAGAAGTGAGCATTTGGTGGAATTAAGGCATGGATTCTGTTAGGTGCTCAAACAGGTGGTAAAATAATTTGCTGAATTGAAGTGTAAAATGAGGAAGTGTAGGGTTTTGGCATAATAGACTGCGTGACCTCTTTATAATGAGTGTCTGAGGTATTAGCAAGCCAAGAAAGGAAGACTCCTTAATTGAAAAAGCTACTTTGCTGTACTAGCTTCATATTTAACGCCTTATGCTTTTTAATTAATAGGCTGAAGTCAAAGTTCAGCTGAAGTTTCAGTAGAGGTGGGGTTTTTTTTTTGGTGGGTTCTCTCCTAGCAGGAATGATGACTATCTGGGTAAAAATAAGACCATTTTAGAAAAACACCTTTTGTAACCCATATCTGTATTTGAAGAATGCCTGCTTAGTATTGAGTTTCAGATGTAAATACTATAGGGAATTTCTTCAGCATGATTTATCAAACTTTATGGCTTCGCAGGAAGAAGTATTTAGATGCCTCCTTTTCAGTATTTTTTTAGGATGCCATTTATTAGATGAAACGATTATGTCATAAAACCTGAATGATTTGTGGAGAGATTATGGTCTCTGGCAATGTTTATCCACCCAAATCACTTCCTTTCTTGGAATAAAAAGTGTTCTTATATAGAGTATGAAACACGAAAAGAAAGTGCAGGAAAGATAGGAGTTAAACCAAAGCACAGTATTAAATAAAAGGACTATTGAGAGAACATGGAAAGTGAATGCTGATGTGGGCCTGAGAGATACCGAGTCTTCTTCCAATATATTTCTTCCTTCTTTGTTCCATATGAATCTCTACCACACAATCATTATTCAGAAGGAAGAACAAGAGATGTCATGTTGGCTGTCATAATTCATTAATTTCAGACAGACACTTTCAACAAAGGAAGAGGTTGTTGGATAATAGGAATATGCTCTTGGAGTATGGAGAATGTATTTTAAGGCTGGTGGATGAACCATCATGTTTCTTGATCAATGTTGGCTCAAGGAGTGGAGGGGATTCAGAACTTCAGGGCCTCACTGGAGATGCAAATGCCTCAGTTTTGATACAGCAGAAGTACTCTCTTTTTCAAAAAGAGTGAACAGAATAAACAGTATTGGACATCACCTGTAGGGTACCCCCTTCCTGAGTCAGTTTATACAAGCTAAGATTTCGCATTCCTTTTTGAGAGAAAGAGAGTTCAGAATACAAGCTCTTGAGAGTTTTTTGTTGGTGGGGGGTTTTGGGTGGGAGTTTGGGGGTTTTTTTTTGCCTGGTTAGCTTGTTTCTTCAGTTCCTAATGTGAAAGAAATCAACTGGTAGGATGTGGTGGTTAGTAATGAGGTCTCTTTTGGTACAAATTATTTCCATTGAGGTAAAATCATTGTGTGATGTAAAAAGAGCAGTTTTCATAAGAACTGTTTCCACCTATGTGACGCATGAGCAGCTTTGGAGAACTTACCTCGGTTGGAATCAGGATTAACTTGACACAGGAGCAAGTTAAGCTGTGGTAATGTTAGAACGTCTGTGTTTATGCTTCGTAGTGTTTTGGCAAACAATCACTTTCTTTCAGTGCTGCTTTCAAACCTGTTTCAGTTAAGCTTTCTGTTTTCTTGGCTGCCCTGCATGTGCTAGGCTGCTGGTCACTTATATTGCCTTCCAAATTGATTTTTGCACTCTCTCTTCTTCCGAGAGAGGAAGATGCAGTAAATGGTCCTATCTGAGTGCAGAATTCACATCACATTTGAAGAATTGGCCGTGGCAGCAAGCAATAACTCTGTAGCAGAATGCATACAGAACTGCACGAAGACAAAGCTTGAAAATGGTCTGCAAGTGTATTAAATATAAAACCGGCAGTCCAGCTGTGCTCCAGCCATCCCTCTGTGGTACGAGGGGCTGGACAGGATTTTTACACCTGACTGGTTGTAAAGGTGTGTTTTGTGTTGGATGTGGATGATGAACTAGATGTCAAGAAGACTGAGGTCACTGACTACGTACAGGTTGATGCCAAAAAGCCAGAGTCTCTTTTGTTTTGCTGGAGGCTGAGAGCCCTTAAAAGCCAAACTGAATACTGTATGATAGCGTCACGTTGTCAGGCAGCCTTCTGCCCCTTAGAGCCTTCAAGCTGCCAGCTGCCCTGGGAATACATGGTCTTGTTCTTGCCTTCAGTACAAAGAATCACTACTGAGTGCCTGCCCAGTGGCAGTGGTGTTTTTCTCTGTCCAGAACACTCCTATCTAGGTACTTGTAATCAAGTTCTGAATTGTTTTCTTCTATATTTCAGCTTTTCCTTGCATACCCAGTTTTAAAAATGTCCTCTTTCATATCTGACTGCTTCTAACTCCTCTGCCAGTGCACAGTGTATACACCTTACTATAAACTACAATTTTTCTAGATCGCCCTTTTACTTCAGACCTAGGGCAGGTTTATTCCTGAACATTGATGCATGCTTAACTGCTGAGTTTTTTAACATGGAAATGAGTTTACCAGTAACTGAGCTTAGGATGGTTCTAATTACATACTGAATTTTGAGGCATAGAAAGTGACTGCAAGTATGTTTTTATGATCTTTATCATTGAAAACCTCATAACAGTTTTCCAGTAACATTTTTAAACAGCTTTTAAACAACATGATAGCTCATATCAGAGGTTGAATTTCTTTTTATTTATTGATTCTGAGCCTTGTTGCAGGAGGGATACGATTCCATGACTTTCACTAATGCAATTGGGAGACCTGTGTTTCTGAACTGATAAAGGAATACTCACGTTGATGAACCAGCTTTGCAGTACTGGAAAGCTCTGCCCAGATCTCAATGAAAATGTATTTAGCCATTTTGGAATTCCAAAATATTGCTGAAGTATTATTTTCCCGCTAATACGAGCTCATTTCCCAAGTCAAGAAGTGAATCTGATTGAAGTTATTCCATGAAAAACAGATAAGGGTTTAGTGGGGAGAAACCTTAAGAAGCTGGACTGTGCCCTTTAACAGCATCTGATGCGTAATGAAATTTGGGAGGCCTGCATGGCTGCATCACTCAGGTTGGAATTATGTCAAGCACTGGAAATTCAAGACCCTTTTTCGAGGTATGTGTCTGAACTTCTTTTCGTCCTTCTCATCCTCACTGTTCTTGTTGCCTCTTAGTTCAGCCGTACAGTGAGAAGGGGAAGATGTGTTTGTTGCTGCTCCGGTTACTGTAGCCAGCCTTGTTAAATGCTGCGGTGTTTGGCTTTCAGAGCTACAGCTATCAGGTGGCAGCATGCCAAATGGATGCTGCTAAAATTGTGTGTGTTCTTGCCAATGTCTTGAGGCAGAACTGTGCCTCATTCAGAGAAAGTTGCACTGGCTGCCTGAAAACAGGTATAGATAAGGGGTTTCAGAGAGGAATCCTGCAACCTGTAGAAAACAACCATGTGAAATGTTGAGATTTTTACTGGCGTGCTGTTCTGTATCCTGTCTCTTTTTGAGGTATCCATAGGCAGTGTTCTAAGTTTTCACTAATTTTAATGTTTCCTATTTTATTTGCTCTACTTTTGATATCTGGGGTGATAGGAAGAATATCAGGCTCTAGGGAGTTGCAGTTAATGGATCAAAGCATTAAGCTGATAGGCATTTCAAACATTTTTAACCTCAATTGCACATAAGAAGCCGCAGCTAATAATGGGTTTTGGATCCATGATTACAACTTGGCCATCTAGCATTCAGCCCACTGTTGAGCCATTCACCTGTGGTAGTGTTTTTCATTCTCCAATTATGAAACCTTTACCCAAATGGCATGATACCATATGCTGCAGATAATTTCAGTAGGATCATTAGTGTTTAGCGCATCCATAGAAGAAAAAAAATTGTCCCTGCAATGCAAATAATATTTCCTTTTAAAAATAATATTAACTATACATTTTAAGATTGTTTGATAAGTACCTGAGGCTTTTCTGAAATAGCTCCCAAAATGTTAGCATTACCTCCTAGTTTCCTCTTTGGGAAATAAAAGCATAATTTTTGACTGGGAACTGTAACCAATGTATAGGGGATCCTGTTTAATGCCGTGGAATTTATGAGAAAAAGACCCCAGTAATTTCTGTGCGTTTGGTTGTTGCGTTTTCCCTTTCCAGGTGCATCCATCATCTCATTGCAGGTCCATATTCTTTTGTTTAGAAATAGAAGGGTGTAACTCATTAGGCAAATTTGGATATGTTCATTTGTTGACGTAAGGCAAGTCAAGAGTGATGTGAAAGGTTTAATGAAACTATTTTTGTGATACAAATATTTTGTAATGTCTAGAAGGGTGGTGGCTTTGTGCAGGGGTATGCAGCTCTGTGCTGCTTGTACTGAAAATGCCTGATGTAGAGGTAGATCAATTTTCGAAAGTAATCTTTGTTTCAAGAGGTCGTCAAGTTTCTGATCCAGGTTTTTGTTTGACCTGTATTACTACTACAAGCAACCAATTAGGGGTTTAAGTTATGCTCTCTTCTCTGTAAATTATGATTTTTTAAATATAATAGGGTCTTTTCCAATTTCTGGTCTAAACTATCTGTCGTTACTGTAACTGCAGATAAATCTGTAATTTTCTTGATTTTCTCTCACGGATCAATATTTAGAAGTTAGTTAATGAAGCCAGATCGCTGTGCTGCTACATTGAGTCTCAGCGTGAACAGTTTGTGGTAAAGTGTTCCTTCTTGATTAAGTATTTATAGATAGTGGGACTGAGAAAGGCAATTGTTCCCAAAGCTTTGGCACCTCTACAGTGTTCTCATAAGAATAAAGATGATTCAAATAAATGTCAGAAGGGATTTGCTGGCTGCTGGAATTAGACAGTTGTGTGATGCAGAATTTTCTTTTGATATCAGCATGGTGTTAAAGTGGCTCACTACTTTGCAAACTCAAAATACCAATCAAACAGCTGAATTTAAACAGTGTGATGGTTTTCTATTTACATAAAGTGAAAAAGACAGGAAACAGAGAGAGCTTGGGGAAAATACCCACTGGGTGAGAAGGATTGTGTTTGATTTATTATTATTATAATTGCCTAATGGTGCTAAGGGAGAGTCTAATTAAAATCCCTGGAGAAGTCTTCAAAGGAGGAAAGATAAATATTGTAAAATGTTATTTATAGCCTTTAGTGTTTCTTCTCACCCACATAAATACAAAAATTAAATACAAGGGCTGGATCATGTCTTCTGAAGCTTTTCCTTTACATACGCAACGTAGAAGAGTCAAACGCAGCTGCCCAGAAAATAATAGTGATGTAGGGATTTTGTAATGGCTCTGTTGTCTCCACCCAACTGCATATCCTGATCCTTGTGTTCCCATGCTGATCTTGGCAGAACTTGAACATAGGATGGGCTCCTGTCATACCAGCATGTAGTTCTGAATTGTGTTTTGATTTGGGATAATGTTTTCAGGCAAAAAAAAATGGCATAGGCTACAGTCAGATACGCTGTCCAAACCCTGTCAGAGACAGAGTAAGAATTTTCTTCTTTCAGCTGCTTGCCATTTCCCCCTCTTTATGGCTTCCCATCCTCCTGATCTGGTAATATGACTGCATATTTAATTGCTCTCTAATCCAGTTTACCAAAAATGATCCAAGTTAGTCTAAAGGGATTTAATAATGGTTTTTTCCCTTGGATTATTTTGAGAAACAGCTGTGGCACTACACTTAAACTTAAAGGGACATTATGATCTAGATGGAGGTAGTTACGCACAATGCAAGATGGGGGAATAACTTCTTATTTGACTTAGCTGTAGGCAGAGAAGATAATCTGATACAGTTTTTAGGCTTGGAGGTCATTATCTAGTGCATGATAGAGACTGTCTCCCCCAAATATTTATCAGTATATGCTCTGAATACATTTAAAATAGACCTGATGGAAAAAATTCAGGGTGACAATCGTGAAAAAGGAAAACACTTTTTCTTGACAAGACTGATTTTAAACATCTCATAGGATGTGCTTTGTATCGCATTCAAACTCCCATTTGACATCTAAAATAGTCTCATTTAAAATGTTTCCTTTATGAACAATGGTCGTTCTGAAGTACAATCAATGTCTTCAGTGGCTCTTCCGCCCAGTTTGTCAGGACAGCATGGTGTTTCCTGACTGCCTGGTAATTCAAAAAGGTAGATTGGAGGTTGTTTAGAAACTGCAAGATGATAATTTTGAATATGTTGAATGTTAACCTGGTAAATAACTATGTAAGGTTTTTTTATTTCAATTTTGACATAAATTAGAAGGAAAGAGACATTTTAAGTTAAGCCATGCATTTTCTGGTATAAAAGTATAATGAATGATGTGTTGTATGTTTATGGCTCTTTACTTGCCATTCTTCCTTGTTGATTTGAAAACCGATCACAGAAAAAAAGTCTAGAAACTAGGAAAAAAGTTTTCTCTCATTCTCCATTTCTCTGTCACTGATACCTTGACAAGAGCCATCGCCTGCTCTTCTCTAGAGGTAGGCCTTCTAAAAGGTAGGCCTTTCGATGATTTGAGATTTGGGTAGCAAGGTAAAGGTCCTCTTCCCTTTTTTCTTGTATGTCTAAAGTATTACAGCTTCTTTCTTCCTGAGTTTCTTGGGAAATTATTTTGTCTTCTACATCCTTCATGTATAAAAGGACCACCCTTGTAGAGGGGCTGGTGGAACTGGGAAAACCTCCTCTCCCAAATCTGTTCTAGAGCAAACGTATGGATTTCTTCGGATGAAAAGTATAGCAGAGCAGCATGTATGTGTCTCGCTGTCTGCTAGCATGTATACTTCTGTTAATATAAACAGAAGTAGGTCTGTTTGTGTGCATGTTCTATAACATGCTGCTCTGTCTTCTAAAATGTCCATGCAATCACATAACACTATAATATCCGTGAACAGTTTTAGGAGATCCTGAATTAAAGCCATGCAGATGTAGTCTCAATTTCTCATAGGGTTGAGTTTTATAAATATTTATATACACAAGATTTTTTGTTTGCAGTTTGTTTGCATTAAGATATGCCCATTTCTTTTAACCATATGAATAAGAAATTATTAGCCATATATTGGAGAACCACCCACAAAATGCTTACAATTAGCAAGATCTTATTCTGTGTTACAGATTTTCTTCCTAATTTAGCTTGAGACATGTCTACAATTTTATAATTTAGTATTTCTTTTTGAAGAGTGTTATTATCATAACTCCTAATAGAATTACTTTCATGGAGTTACTCTAACAGTTATTTTTAAATAATTGGGAAACAGTGAGGCACATCTTCAAATTTAAGTGATCTAATTTATTGAATCCAGATAATGAATGCTTTGACAGGTTCTGTCCATGTTGCTCAGTCCATTATCAATGCTCGTTGACACTAAGAAAAGCAGAATTTGATCTGCTGTTTCTGAGACCAAGAGTTTGATGTTGTTGAAATAAGTAATGTATGACTTTTCATATGCCAGATAACGGTGTTTTCTGTTTGTTTTCTTCTGTTTTCCCTTTTTATTACCTTTGCTCCTGATGACATGTTCAGTAAAATTAAATTTTTCCAATAGAGCACTTACTTGTATGGTATCAGAAAGCTCATATTATGAAATTCCAATGAATAGTACTACTGAAGGGTTTGAGCATTCTTTTAGTGCTTTGCGTTTTCTTTCTACTTTTTCCAGACTCGTCAGTTGCCTTCTACATACCATTGCTACCTTCTCATCTGCCAACATGGACCAATAATTAAAGCTAACCACACTGTGAGCATGTTTATCCTTAATTTGTGCTCTTTCAGGGGTGCACACGGTGGGAACACTTCTTTTGTTACATGCTTGCTCTGACTTTGTGAATGCTAAGCTGCTTGATCACAGCTTCGAAATACAGTGTCAGCGACTTTAGGATATTTCTTGCCTTTAGCCCGAGATAAGCGTCATGTATAAAATCAGTGGCCCAAGACTGCTACTATTTCAGTTAAAAGGTTTAGGGACATTAAACAAATTCTTTATTTGCTTTTGGGTGGTTTGCTGGTAGTAACAGTTCTTTTTCCATTACATTGGTGCTCATATTTTTGAGCAATAATATGTGCATTCATTGAAGATTGAAGTAATACTGATATCTTCCAAACTATTTGGCATTTACTAATGTGCACGGCAAGTTGCTGCATTTCTTACAATTGAACAAATCTTGGCAGGTTTGGTATGTTGTTATATATCTGTAACGATTGCTTAGGCGATTGGCATGCCTGAATTACGTAGGGCAAAGAAGATTTGTTTAATTAAATGCAGTATGTTGGTATAGCAACATTGTTATGTTTTTTGAGTGTTTAAAAGTGTTTTAAATGTTTTTGTTGTTTTCAGAAAGTAGCATTCTTTTCAGTACACTTAAGTGTGAATATTTATTAACATCTACAGTTTAATTATATAACATGTAACAAACCAAATACACCCAGCATCTTATATTTTATGCAATAGTACTCTATTTTATAATCAGTTCACTTAGTTTTCTGTGTATATGTATGATCAGACTAGAACTACGTTTACTTGAATCTTCAGTTGTATCACTCTGTGTGTCTGAAGCAAATTACCTCCTACTCAAAGATTTTGAGTGATGAATCTTAGCAGTGCAAGTTCCCTGAGATTTCTGCAATAAGTAAAATAGTTTGATAATAGTCCCAGATCCTGCACTTAGAAATCAGCAATCTGAAGACAGTTAAATGAGAATGGTCCTTTGCAAAGTTGAGTTTTCAAGGGGGTGGGGGGCAGCGGGGAAATCCATTCTTGCTTTTCTTTTTTCCTTTTTATTTCCTCTGTTCATTCTGAAACTATGACTTGATGAATGTCATTAGGCTGTAATCCATTTATTCCATGTGGTGGTGGGAACAGAGAACTAGATATTTCGTTTGGACTGAGTGAACCAGAATCACTCTGAACTGAGCCCCCGCTGCCATCGAACTGAGAAATTTTCTTCTTGATCATTTTTCTTTCTTTGGCTCGGCGATTCTGGAACCAGATTTTCACCTGTGGTGTTATAAATGTTATCTGATTAATTCAAAGTAGTGGTCGACTTTCTACAGTAATAGTAGCAATGAAAATATAGATATGTTAAAAAACCAAACAAAACCAACAAAAAAAACCCCACCCCACAAAAAAACATAAACCCATAAACCAAAAAAACCAACACTGGATTTGTGCACTGAAAATTTTTTCAGTTACTCTGTATTCCTTTTCTACGTCATAATCAATAGAAAATGACTTTCTTTTCTTAGACCTGGTGTAAAGTGAACGTGCTCTGTTATATTTCAGAACATAGGAGTCAGCTTAGTTATTTAGACTCAGGGTCCGCCGTTCATCATCTAAGCTTTGACAGTGCCTTGTGTTGTTATGGAATAATTTTGAAGATTACTTCTTCATCTATGTTACAGATTAATTCAAACACAGGTAGTGAGGGTCCTTTCTCTTCATTTATGCTGTGAGTGATTTGTGTGTGTATGTATATTATTGTGTGTTTTAAAAGTTAACAAAAAAATTTGTTACTGGGCTCTATGTTTATATATGTAAAATATATGTACTATGTCGTGTATAAATAGGTATATCAGCTCTACTTAATGACAATGAATTTCCCAGGCTAATTGTGCATGTGAAAAGACGCCTATCTGTTTGAAATCTACTTTTAGTTTAAGTATCTATTTTCTTTCCTTATGTGAAAGTGTGAATGAGTAGGAAACCCCATTTGTGTTTTCTTTATCGTTAATTTTCTGTGTTCTCACTTTACAGTTTCTGTTATATCCTTTAAGGTGTGTTGAATACAATATTATACAGAAAGTTGTACCATTGCTTTATATTAAAACTCTCTTTATTATTTTCCAAATAGTTATTATTTTATTACCTTACTGGTAATGACAGTAAGAAGCATTTAGCTTTGTCATGAGTCCCGTAGAAGTGCAGATAGAGTATGTATTTTGTCTACATTATACTTGAAGGAAATTTACCAGTCAAAAATTGGACGGCTTTAAGAGCAACAGCTATGTAAAAGGAAACTACTGATTTTATGCAGTATCACTGGTTCCTCCAGGCATGTCTGTGTTCTAAATCAGCCAGCTTGCATAACATTAAAGCAGAGGTTTTGAATCTTTTGTAATTGCAGTTCTCTGAACATTTCTGATGGAGCTACATCCTACTGTATAGCAAACTTTAGTCCATCAATGATAGACTTGTTTTTGTAGTTACTTTCTGGGGCCACTTATAGTCTGCGGAGTGTAATCTATGTACTATTTAGGTCTGAGATTGAACATCACTGCATCCAGTGCTTGATCCTAAAATACCATTGCTTGTCCATGTATCCTTACACTTCCAGCCTCAATTGGTCCCTCTCTATTCCATGTTCTTGCACAGACTGAATGCAGAAGCAGAGGAGGCCACTGAAAGAGGAGAATATTTTAGAGAACTGAATGTGTATATTCAGAAAGAACGAAAGTTTGTGAAATTCTAAAAAGAAAGATCTCTTGTTTAAATTTACCTGGGGGCAATAAATCTGGTTGCTAAGGTATGAGATGCCTTATTCAGTATCGTCAAATCTTCCCTTATCCTCCAACTGTAGCAGAACCATTGAAATTCTGTTGTATAAGGAGGGTTGGATTCAACAGTTAACTATATTTGCAGACCGCAGAGCTGTGCTTCGTAAGTGTGCTTACACAGTGATTTTAGGAAATTCTTTATCCTGAATTCCTCTAGTCTTTGTATGAACACAGCTAAGATACCTGGGCCCCTGCTCAGGAGACTATCTTTATTCAGGACAGAGCTTAAATATGTACTTGATATGAATGAATGCAGAGCTGCTTTCCAGAGAAGCAATGGATCTAACTGTGCACTTGAAAAGTTCCTGAATGGATAGTCTTAGCTACATATATGTGTATTTGGCACCAAATTTTATAGCCTAAAGCATCCTGTATATAGTGGGTGTGAACTACTACTCTAGGTGAAGTACCTGTGAACATAATAGCAAAAAGAAATCCTGACTTGAAAACCAAAGGCTGTAAAAACTCCTTAAAATGTGCTGAAATCTAACTGACTGAGGAAGAATGTGGCCTGTGGAAATAGTGGCAATAATTTTGTAACAAAAAATACGTAGATATCTCATTTGATTGCTCTTTGAATGCTGAGTTTTCATCTTCCTGGCTTACAGCTGAAATATATCCAATGCTTTGGATTTTTTCTGGCCACCGTTTTGTGTGATTGCAAGAAGAAATAAAATGGTGAATGTCATAACTATTGAGAACATAATGTTAAGCTGAACTATTTAACTTCCAGCTGTCTAGCAAGCTGTTATGCACGTAAGAGTAAGTAGTTTCTCTAGTGTAAATTAATTCCTAACGTTTAGTTACCCATAATTGGAGGTTTCTGTCAAATTAACCTATTCATTAATTTGTATTTGCGTAGTGTATTCCCTGCGTGTGAAATATACTCATGGTTGCCTTCCCTCTACTTTTGGATACAGAACGTGAATGCTGCTCGTGTCCTGTGGCAGTAACAGTGTCTGGTGAATGGGTGAGTATGAATGATGGATAGTCTCTGTGTACCTGTCTTTCAGATAGTCCCAGGTTTGCTGCAAGTTCTGACTTTCTCCTTATTGTAATATATCTGTTGCAGTGAAATTCCTTCTCTAATTCTAGTCTCTGATGATCTGTGTAAACAACTCGGTACTTTTCTTTTGTTCTTGTTTTACCTGTTTAAGAAAGAAATATTATTAATATGTTGAATTTGATTTTTCTATAGCATCTTTCTTTCAAACATCTCAAACATTTTACAGACATTCATTAAACTACAGAGTACTTGCACGGGATTGTTTTCTGTGTTACATAGAAGGAATATGAGGTGCAGAGTGAATAAGTGAGTGAGTATTGGTTATCATAACTGTCTTTCCCTCTATCTCCCTCTCTCTGTAAACATACATTTAAATGTAAAGCTCAAGTGAAAAACACCCTGAAGCATCTTAAATGATTCATAGCAGTACATAATTGGTGCTGGCTATATTTGATCTCAAAGGGGTCTCATGTCAGTGCTCACTGAAGTGACTTCTGTGTATAGGCAGGCATAAATACACAGGATTTAAAGACTGAAGTTCAGTCACAATTTGTTTAGTTGTACTGTGTCCTAATTCTTTATTTGGGTTTTTAAAGATTGCCTCTCTAACACAAAGAAATGTCCTATTAGAAATGCTTTCACACTCTTGTGTGGCCATAGGACGTGCTTATAAGTTCAATAAAAATTTGAATTTATTTTTTCAAAAAGGTCCGGTCTTGCAGGATGCTGAGTGCCTGTAGAGCTGTTACTGGGGGTACTCTGTGTGCTGAGCTTCCCTTTCGAGTTGAAGGCACTTGGCAATTTGTAAGACGAGGCAATAAAATACTTGTAAAAGGATTTCAGTATCATCCTCTCTCTAATGTATAAAAGAAATGTTCTTAGATGTATTGGATGAATACTGTTAAGAGAAGCATTACTTGATGGTTAGAAGGTATCTCTCATTTCATAGACTTTTTTAAACAATTCTTCATGCAATAATAATACAGAGATCACTTTTCAACTTATTTGTTCTCCTTTGCACTTTCAACAGCCAGCTAGATAGTTTTCCTTTTTCTTCTGATCTTCCCAGGTTTTTTTTGATGTGAGTTTTCTGGGACAAACTGTAGGACAAAGACTCCTTTAAAGTGGTTCCCTAAAATCCATTGAGGTGTTAAGATGAAGCACACGCCACACAAAGGAGCGACAAGGAGATCTTATCAAGAACCCCTTTCACATTCAGAAACACAAGCCAATTGGTTTGGAATTTACAAGCCCTAAACAAATGTCAGACTCTTTCATCTTAGCAGAGGAAAAAAGGACAGAAATAGATGAAGGAATATTTTTTCCTCAGTTCTCTTTAATTTTGGACCAACACTGAGGATAGACTGCGATATTTTTATCTGAAGGCTAGAGGTAGGCATAGCTCAAGACATTTTGAAATATGCATAATTAAGGATGTTTTCCCAAATCCTATGCCACTTCGACTTCTAGCGTACAAGGTTTTCCTGCCTAGATTTGCAGGACTGAAACAATCATCAAACTGACTTTACTTTTTTTCAAGGTACAAATTGTTGGCTTTGAAATATTTGCTCTAAGTGATAGTTATAATGTTAACAATAGTATAGATATTCGGGTTCCTTGTAAACTGAAGGCTTAGAAGGTAATCTTTGAAAACAAGTTAAAATTCAACAGGGTTATTCCGGCTTCACTATAATCAGCAAATATAACCATGATTTGAGGGGGTGGAGAAAAGGAATAGTTTTCCCCATTCCCCTTGGTCATAAAATTCACAGAGCATTTCTTCTGAAGACAATAAAGCTAGGAGAAGGCCTCTTTATTTGCTGTGAAAATCATCACCCTTTCCGGCAATATAACTCCTGAAGAAAAGAGGGAGAAGGAAGAGACAAGACTGCATATCAAAGCGAAGAGAAGTGTTGAAAGGGTCTGTTGCCTCAATATGACAGATAGGCCTCAAAACCTCAGACAATGTAGGCCAGTGGAAAATAGATGTCACAACTAGTTTACAAAGCAAAATAAATTAGCATTAGAGCAGAGGCCTGGCCTTTTTTCCTGCTTTTCTGTTTTGCTTTCTGGCTGTGTTTCTGCTGTGATGTAATCTGAATTATTTGTACATCACCGCTTGTTTAAACAAAGACATAAAATGTGTTGACTATAGTTAAAAAAATAAAAAAGCTGAGGCTGACCTTGCAAAATATAAAAATAATGCTGTCTTTCTGTTTAATTCCCTTAAAGTCCATTCTCTTTCTGAGAAGGGTCACTCCCAGATGAAGTTTCATATGAAGATTTAAAAGATATAAAATCTATTTTCTAGGCCCTTGTTTACATACCTTCTTTTCAGTAAGTTTCATGCCTTGAAGGCTCTCATAAAATACACATTTTACACTGTTGATTACACAGGTTTTAGAAAGGAATTGGTCTGAAGTTCTGCTCTTACATAACTGAAGTTGATAGAGCATTTTGTCATTGATTTTTAGTAAAAACAGGATCAGACTGTAAGGAATTCTTTAGATGTTCTTTTTCTCATTTTGATAGCCTGTCTGGGAAGATATCTTACCAAGCCCACTTTTGATGTTTGTTTTTTAAAATTTCTTATTGCCTCATATGTTTGCAATGTCTGTGTATTTGAAATAAAAAAAGGTTTGGTTCTGAATATACAGTTACTGTCGTTTAGTAAGAGGATATATAATTTCAAATCAAATTTTATCTGTTGAAAGGACATAGTACTTCTGTCTTTGTGATGTTTCATCCTGAGAATTGACTCGGTCAGGTAAATTTTCATTTCACTTTTCCTGCAATTTAATTTTTTGTGTAAAATGCTAAATACAAATATTGAATCAGAATGTAGTGTATTTAATAGAGTCTAAATAGAGGGGAAAAAATTCCCATTAACATCCCCACCTCAAAAATAATTCCAGTTGTCTTTAGGACGGTATTTCAGCAGGCTCCCTCATTTAATTAGATGTGTTTTGATTTCTGTTATTCCACGCTGCTCACATACATCGACGTGAGTACACGCCACTAGTGAAGTTAAGGCCATACACATATTTATGTATATTAATATATTTGTAAAGTTTAGGGCTGTAATTCTGAAAGTTTAGAGCAATGAACTGTATTAAGAAGCAATAATATTGAAGGAGAGGAGCCAGTAGCTACTTTGATAGCATGGATAATATTGCAGCAATAAGGAAAAACAGAGAGCAAGTCTGTTTCAAAGAGTGGTTATAATGGCATCAAGTAAGTTTCTTACATTATCTTCTAGAGAAAGCATTGATAAGTTAATATGTAGCTGTTACATGCATAACTTTAGCCTTGTCATTATTTGTTTGAATTTCCTTTCATTTTCCACAACTTTTTATGTGTCATTATTAAAATTTTCCAGTTTTTACAGTTAACATTATTTTAAAAACACCAATGAAAAGCCAAATCTATTAGGTACTTTTCTTGTTTTGCAAAATGCCACATTTGTGCTTTACTCTCCCAAACCCTTTTTTTAAGCTGGGTTGATGTCTTGAGCCCAATTCTGTGAAGTCCCGAGCCGTTTTTAACACTTCAGAGGATTGGGCTCCAGGAATGTACAGCCTCAGGACATGTATCTGTTGACAGGCCCTGATTCACCTGTCCAGTATTGTTCATAAAGTATTTCGGCATGTATGTAAGTTCTGTGTAAGTGCTTTTCAAACTAGAGATGAATTTAAGCACATAACTGCATTTCTGAGTTGCATATGTATTTTACAAAGTCGAGCAAGCGAGTGAGAAACCTTTCAGGGTCTTCAATGTTTGTGCAATAAGTGTAAGACTAGGATTTAGATTTTTAAGTCTGTTTTATTCTTTAAGAATGCTAACACGTTTAAAATGCAGTGACATGACAGGGGCAGGGTTGCCTCATTGACATTCAGTAGTCTCAATTGAATTTGGTCTACACTCAAGTCTTGCATCACTTCTACACCTGGAAATCTCCAATGATGTTAATGAAGTTACTGCTGATTTACATGAGTATACATAAGGGGGAAAAAACAGACTATAAATCTGCTTGGCTTTGAAGACCTTTGTAGAGGCTCCAAGTGGAAGGATGGCGTTGTGATATCTGAATGTTCACTAGGCGTTTTATATTTAGTAACAGTAGGAAAACTGTGTGTATCGGCTTTATAACTAAGAAACAATTACCAGACTAATTTTGCTCTTGAGTGATAAGCGTTTGAAGGAGGACTGTGTCTCAAGCAGCAGTGCTGATTTTTTGTGTCTTCTAAGATTGTTCCAATTGTAATTGCTCTTCCTTCTTTAGAGCATTTTCTTTGATGCTCTCTAACACACACTTACTACTTTTAACCTTAACAATAGATTTAGCAAACCTTGCTACACCCAATTTACACCTTGGGAATATACACTGAAAGGTTCATCTGGCATGCAGCTTGTGACAAAAACAGGCGCATCAATGAGTGACGCTTGCAAGAAAGTGATTTTTAATTGTGTAATTGTGGCATGCTGCAAAATTCTGGTACGCGAGAAAAATACTGTAAAACCGATTTGAAACTAAATGAAAAGGAAGTTTAACTGATGAGAGGTGGTCTGCAAACAAAATAGTCTACGCCGATCATTTGAGTCAGATTACTTCTCTAGGAATATTTCTTCTCACCTAATAAATCTAGGTAGAAAAATAAAAGACACAGGAACAAAAGCAGAAAATTGCGTAATCACTACAGTTGGATCAGAGCACGTAATTTTCTTTAAAAGTATTGAAAAGTCTGTAAAGATTTAAAAGGATCAACCTGATTTTATATTGATATTTACCTTGCGGCACAAAATAATTATGTAGTATTTTTGCCTGTAACTGTTAAATGTTGCTGCATTCATTGTTCCATAACATTCTCAAGAATATTGTGTTTTTCATCCGAAATGCTTTACAGAATGTCACAACAAGGATTCCTGGACTTGAGTGAGATGCAGCCATATCTAAACACAACAGCCATTCCACTATAGTAACCCTATAAAGGCTTTATGGGATGAAAGTGAAACTGGTGCAAATTTAGTTAAAACTGCATTAAACAGCAGTAGGTTAAATAAATGTCATAAATGACCCACCAACCTATGTGCTTCAAGTGAAGTTAATTATTTATAAGATCGGTGATAGCAGAAGATGCTTTCTCAGGTTGAAAGTTGAATATACACTTACCAGTAGTGTTAGCTTGCACCGTTTTCCTCATCCATTCGTAAGAGCTGTGCCTTTGGCTGTTGGGAGAGATTTGCTGTGTATTAATTGTTTCTACAGGAGGTAACCCCCCAGATCCAGCAGGATGGAGGGAGCTGTAATCAGCAGAACTGTAGGAGACCTGTCCAGGAGACGAGCCATTGATCTGTGCAGCAGCAACCGTGCTGGAAGGTCCTGGGCCGTAAGCGTTCCAGTCCTCCCTCTGTGGGCCATAGTGAGATCCCCAGGTTCCCGCAGGCTGTCCGTGGTTGTCCAGAGTTGGCACATGATGATATCCCATGTAATCGGAATAGGGTGGAGCGGACACAAAGTTTTGCACTGGCAGGTTGTTGCTGCTGCACCTTGCAGATCCTGGATACATGCTGTTCTCTTTATCCAAGAGAGAGCTCACGTACATGACGCTCGCAGATTGTAAATACGTTGTCACAACATCTTGTTCTTCCCTATTTTCTTTCGCTGCTTAAAAATAACGGTGTTTGGTTTTCTCTAATAATGCCACTCTGCTTGGAATCTTCTACTTCATCCTCTTTTATTATCAACTGTGTTACCAGGTGCTGGTGGTAATGGTTTACCAAGATCTTGTCTGACGTCAGCCTAACTGCCTGCCTCATAATTACATTTACATTCAAATGAAGGGCTGACCAACCCCACCTTTCTGCTAGTTCTGGTGCTTTCTCTTTTAGAGAACTTTTATCTATCCTATTACCCTGCCCTGATACTCAACAGCAATTCCAGTACTGTAAGATGATGCAACAGTTGCTTGTATTTGTAGCTTAGTAAATAGACCTTTTTTTAAGAAAAGACAGTGGTAACTGTAATGGCAATGTTTGGTGTTCAAGTGATTGTTGTCCGAAACCTTTATTTTTGTGATGTGTTATCAATCAACAGGTAAATCTATTACTCTCTTAATTTCTCAGATACTCAAAAAAATCTCGTTTTTACTTCTTAAATGAAGGGACACGGTCAATTTGAATAATTGTAAGGCAATAACTTCAGAATAGAGAGCACCTTGTAAACAGCATGTCTTTGAATATAACTGTCTCGAAAATTTTCCCCTCATTATTGATGTTTGTAAGTGGTTTTCCAGCATGGGAGAAATTAAGGCTCTAACTGTAATGCACATGTTCACACTCTCCCCATACAGAGTGATTCAAAGAGATCCCTTCATCTGGTGGCCATTGCAAACTGATAAATTTTAAAAAGCAGACAGTAAATCTTCCTAACAAAAATGGTGTCAGAAGTACAAAGAAAATGACTGTAAAAAGTATTGAAAAAAGTCTTTGATTAGGCCCAGTAATATTGTTGGCTTCTGTTTCAAACTGAAGACAACCTTTATCTGCCTGAAAGGCTGGGTTCCTTCCTCTGAAACTGCCGCGTAGTAGTCTGTTTTCGGTGGTGGCAGCTTAGGTAAGTGCAATCAGCAGTGAGAAACATCTGGGTTATCAAGGTAGTGGATCAGAACTGCCTTGATGCTTTTCTGTAAAGCGCCTGACGCATGGGTACTCTATAGGTCAATGTAAGTGTTCCCACTGAAAAAAATTATTCCGAAGGTGGTTTTATATGTCGTTACTAAGAGCTTGATACTAACATGGGAGAACTAAACCATACCTTATGACTTGAGAATTGCCTCTATATGGTTGTCTAGCTACAATTCGTAGAGTGAATTTGATATATTTTTATCTCGGATGGATTTCTTTGCAATGAGCTATTTGTCAAGGGGTATGCTTGCAAAAGAGGTGCAAATTACAATGAGTTGTTTCCCTTTACAAAGGTGTGGTTTTTCATTCAGTATCCTTTGTATTTTGACACTACTTGTATTCACACATCCCTTCTAATTCCAGCACTAAAGGATTCTAAGTGTGTACTTAAAGAGAGGAAAGATATTCCTCTTCTATTTTTTTTGTGTGGTTTTTTTTTTTTTGAGGAAAGAATTTTTACTGAGAAGTGTAGCAAAATCTTTATAATTCATTTTGCTATATTTACAGATTTCTTTATTAATCCTTGGGATCCTGAGAATGTTGAGGAAAGTTGCATCATGGGATAGGACATGGAAAAAGTAAGGCCTTCTGTAATTGCTGTACCCTTATAAGAATAGACATTAAAAAAAAAGTCAGAACAGACTCTTGTTCCCTTCATCTTGAAAGAAAAGGAATTGTAATACAATTCTTGAGAGCCCACAGACTTTTTAGTACTGATGTGTACTAAAGAGAACAAAGAACTCCACTGAGCATCATCCAAATTAAACAAGATACATTTCCTATACTGGAAGTATCCTTGGCATCTTTGGCCTATTTGTGAGCATTATGCCAGCAGTTAAATTCCGATGTATTGCTAAATGTTATGCAGAGCTGTCAGTCATAGGCAGATCCATAGGAGGGTGAAGGTTTGTCTCCGTTGACTGTATCTGAAATCCATTGACATAGTACAAATGAACATTGGTTGCTCATAGATTTCAGATCAGACACGTTGTTTGACTTCTACTCCTAAGCACACCATTTTCACATCTCAGTGAATGGCATTTAATTTCATAGAATGCATTAGATGATGGTAACATTTTTAATCCCTGGTCTTCCTCTTTCTTTATGGGATGCCTCTGTGCATACCCCCCACAATTTCACTATCACCTAATCCTATTTTTTGTATCTCAGAGCTTTATCCTTTATTCTCTGTTCTTCTTTTATCTTTTGTTTATGCTCCTCCTTTCCCTTTCTTGTTTTGCCTGTTCCATTATCTGAATTTTCTTTAGATCTATTTCGATTCTTTCCAGAACGTAATTAGATCAAGATACGCTGATGGCGAATTGCTACACTGATTTGATACCGGCTAACAATAGTAAGCTTTGAATAAGGCATTTTGTTTAAAAAGATTTACATAGCAGGATAAGATTGCTGGGTAGGACTGCAGATTTTTAACACCAAAGTGAGAATAAGATAACTAAAATGGCAACATTCAAATGATCTTCTGCACCCTGACTCTTATGCCTCCCATTTTGTGTAGCAGAACCATGTGGCTGTATTAAAAAGGAGCCGTACCTTTGCACGTAGTCTAGTAGTTTGAGGCTACCAAATTTTGGGGCTGATGTTTTTTGAGAGCTGATTGACTGTTAATCTGAGTCTGCCTTCCCAAGAGTAATTTCTTGGCCATGCACGTGTCCTTCCTGCTCAGATCCAGCATGTCAGTAGCTTCAGAGCCATCTTCAGTGTACAGTAGTAACTGACACTGTAGTTCCAGGAACGCTTTAGTGGCCATTGCTGTCAAAAAAAAAAAAAAAAAAAAGGGAAAAGAAAGGAGGAGGGGGGGAAAAGTGAACTGCCCTTGTCTTGTCCATATTTGCACTGTGAGGGGATGGCAATGAGTTGCTGGTGGTAGCGGAAGGGCTAGGGTGCTGTCTATGCCTTTTTAAAGTGCTTGTGGAACTGTCGTGTTACCATGGGCCCTCGCCTGATCTTCTGGGGTGATGGGAAAGCAAAAGCAGTTCTGAGGTAGTGGGCTAGACATCCAGAAATCTCATCCATATGGAGGTTTGTATTTACACCATTTTCTGCAGCGGGTGGTAAAGACAGAACAGGAAAGATCTGTGTGGTATTGGCAGCAAGAGTGCTGTGCTCTTTGGCATGCTTCAGAGAGATGGATTGCCAGAATAACTGAACTCCAAGGTTACAATTTTCCATTTTTTTTCTCCACCTGTTAAATTGCTATGTATAATTCATCTACTTAGCCAGTGTCCACAGGAGTTGCCTCAGTGTTTGTTGAAGTGAAGTTGTATGTGTGTAAAATTCAGTGTACTTTGAGATCTTTGGGGAAGGAAGAAAATTTTCTAGTTTTCTAACAAGTGGGTGATGAAAATCTAGCAATAAAAACAAGCATGGTGATAACCATTGGAACCATTAAAGTTTTGTTTGTACAGGCAATGTAGATGGTATACTATGGTATATGCGCTGCTCTAAAGAGCATTTCCAAACTGGGTAATAATAATATAATCACAAATGTGCAATTAAATGTGTTAATGACAGCTATCATAACTGCAATTTCAGGGACTAGTGGTAGATTAAAACTGGCCTGTACAACAATAACTTACATTAAAGGTGTTTATACCTGTGATAATTTTTATTAGGAACCCTTACTCATAAAGTTAGTCTTACGTTTATATGGAGATAAGAAGAAACAACTCTGTCCATCTTTGAAGCTTGAAAATGATATGAAATCTATCTGGGGTTTTGTTTCTGAGGCGAAAAAAGCAGGTGAGCTTAGCGTGTCCCATTCTGGCTAAGGTGATAGGAATAGATGTTTGTTTTCTTGCCTCCATGTGACCACTCTAATAACACATCAGTAACATCAGGCTTAGGAATGCTTCTTGCCCATACCTTTAGAACTGCATACTTGGAATTTCAATGGAATGGCTAGCTAAGGACTTTGTTAGTGAACTATGTATTGCTGATAGTTTTAATGCAGTATTTTGGAGGTGTTACTGACCCTTTATTCAAGCTGGTCTTTGCACGCGCACCCATTCCTCCTAAAGTTAATAGTCAGCTGTATAAATCTTGAGGAAAGGTCAGTCAGTACGTGGCATGCTGTCAACTGAGGTCAGTTCTGTTGGAAAAAAAATCCGACTAGTCATGAAGGAAGGCAGATGGTTTTAAAATTTTAAACCACACAGCTAAAGAGACTGCTCTTGCTTTCACTGAAGCTTCTACAAACACAAAGCTCCTGAAAATTTTATTTACCCTTTTTAATTGGGCTGGTTTAATATGCAACACCCTAGTTAGGTCTCATTTTCAGGGCTTGAAATGCAAGCACATGCCAAATCATATCTTCGTATTGTCGGATGTGGCACAGCCTAGAGAGCTGAACGAGCAATGTAGCTGAACTATTTTCACTTGCTGAACTGAGCTCTTCTGGGGAAAAAGAAAAAGGGATATATCACAAGTTTCAGTTCTGTACTGTGTGTGTCTCTCATCCCTAATGTGTATTTCTTTTTCATAAGAGACCAACAGTAGAAATAAAAATGTCAGTTGTCTGTGAAGCCTTCCTCAATGGTTTAATTTTTAATTCCATGCTCTGAAATTTTGGTTGTTAACAAATCCTTTTGAAAAATGATGAAAAGTGACTTCTTGGGAGCATGGTGATTGTATTTCCCCTTCTATCTATTCCACTGCTGTTTTTCTAACCGCTGCTACCAATGACTTACCTTTCATTTCTTAATGTTAACTTTTGCATTTTATTAAAAGTAGTGACAATATATTTCATGTATGATCTGCATCAGTGTTGTATTTGCCAGGAAAGAATGGTCTGGAAGTAAAGGAGGGTCTTACTATTCTGAAATTTAAATAATTTAAAATCTGCTACAAAATCAACACTGACAGTAGTAAGAGTATGTCTTACTGCTCAACAAGCAGACTTAATACGGCAGGAGTTACAGAGCCTGCATGTGAACTCCAGGTTAAATTGATTCTTTTTCACAGAACCATGGAAATGCACAGCAAATCCTCTATTGATATTTATTTGGTTTCCTTCCTGTGTCATGTAGTGTAGGGCTCCCGCTTAGTGTAACTAATTCATGCCGACCAGAGTATGGCTAGATGGGATTATTGGGTGCTCGCTATTGAGTCCTTGAGACGTTCTTTGGTGTGGTCTTTCTTTCATGAGGTAACAAAGGAATTGATTGCCTTTACTGTTTGCCATTCTTGCCATATGCATGGCTTATATTCCTGGCAGACTGGCATTTCTGTTGCACAAATTTAACTCTTCTTTCATACTCCCAGGTAAGAGAGATTATTGTCTATAGAAAGTCTGTCCTGCCTTAAGAGTGACTGTACTTTATTGTGGCTTAGAAGACCAAGAACATGCAGGGTGTATCTTAATTAAGCCTTTCCATTTATTGTGATACCTCTTAGAACAGAGTTTGTTACAAAATGTACAAGAAAGTATTTGTGCTCTTTGAGTATGAAAACAGCTGGCAAACATTTTAATCATAAAACCTGTGCCTATTCTTTTACATAGTGAGGTTTGCGCAATGTTGTGTCCAACTAGTAACATCCAGTGCCATTCCAAAATGTGACTGGCTCTGTAAGTCATTCGCAGGGATGCATCATTTCAGCGTACGCTCTGGACGTAAGAGCTTGGGTTGGAGTAAGCCTGCGCTGCACCAGCAAACTGAATAAGGGTGCTAAAGTAGGAGTATGCTTTTTAATTTCTGTGTTAACATCCAGAATGAATATATTTTTGAATCTGCTCCTTGGGTAGAAGGTAGCACGCACTTGATGCTCTCTCATATGTATGTTAATGACTGCATAACCCCTCAGCAATTGCAGATACTGCATATTTGAAGTTTTTTGTTTTACAAAGGTAATTTTGAATTGTATATCTTGCTTATTTGCGTGAAGTTTTTGTAGAAGGTCCTGTTTGCTATGCTGCTCTTGATCTTTTTGTACCATATAGATCACAATTCTTGCTGGGTAACGGCGATTAAAGGTTAGTGAATTCCTCTGAAAATTGGATATACCTTGGTCGCTCTTCTAATCACAATTAGGATTAAGGGCTTAGATATTCTTGTGATGTAGTCTAAGGTATGCTTTTCTTCTTCAAGGCACTTTGCTAACAACCAATCAATCTTCACAGTAACTCTGCTTTAGTGTCCCTAGTTTTCAGATGTGATAAAAGTGATAGGTTATATGATACACCCAAAGTCAGGAAGAAAGTGAGTATTATTCTGAGGACTGGCACCAGTATTTCATGACTCACAATGTTGGACCAAAATACTTTCGACTGATTTGGCTCCAATTTTATGTCTCTCTTTTTTTTAATTATACACGATACAGCATCTAAGCAACAGCACTACACAAGCTTCTCAGAGAAAAATAGCTTTCTTTTGGTTTTGGTGGGCAACTGTTTAAAGGATTAAAGCACATTGAAAACATTTAGTTGAATAGATTGCTGGTAAGTTTTACAAAAAAATTGTAACTGGCATAACTAGAAGGTTAATAATCTCTAAGGTATTGCCCTGGTTTATAGATACTGCTTTTGGAGCAATAAATTTTAACCTTTGAACATTTGCTTCTGCAAATAAAATCCAGCCTTATTTTGTGTACTTAACAACTTCTGATTGGAGACACATAGCAACCTATAGCAAGCATGCTTTCAGCAAACTGGAACAGAAATGAGGCAGATCTTCAAAGTGGTCACTTATCTTCCTCAATAACTCTTCTACATGTAAACAAGATAAAACAGGTCGTTTTGCCAGATCCCCTCTCTTTGAATGATGTTTAAATAATTTTAAAGAGAAAGAAGTTGTGTTCAGATATATTTCTTTTCTTAAAGTTCTTTCTTGAAGGACTTTTTTCTTTTTCCTTTTTAAAATTTTAATACAATATTAAACTATGTCATGGAAATGGGATTAAAACAGGTACCTATGAACTTGATCCTGCAAAACCCTGGGGCCAGTGTTCTGTGCACTTAGCTAGAGCTAGGTCCTAAATTATTGTGTATCAGTACAAAAGACAGTTTTCTTCTGTATTCTTACCTTTTGAAAGTCTAAATCTGGAAATTTTAATTAATTTTTCTCTAGTATGCAAGCATAATTCTGTTTAATTGGCCAATGTGAGGAGGCTTTTCTCCTTGAACCTTTTTCAGTCTCTATTAAGTTAAATACATGTGCGTGTGTGTGTGTGTTAACTGTAGGTAAAATATCTCTAGCATTTCCCTCTGTAGACAGAATGGCTGTTCTGTGTATTTCCAATGGATTCCTCTTTTGGACAGATTCAATGGATGTCTCTTTTGGGAGACCAGTGTTTTGGTTTGGTTGCCATGCTCATCAATATGGATGGTAAATCACTTTTGTTCCCACGTGCTGTATGTCATGTTCCGCTTTTCATAATATGTGGAAATCAGTAGGAGTCTTTCAGTTGCTGAACTTTGAATTGTAGTTTCTTCATCTCATTTGTATTACCTATGCAAAGCTTCAAACTGCTGTTGCCAGCAAATGGAGCAGCATTGGGAAAGGAAGGAGTGGGAATTTTACGATGTAGGTATGTGTCCATTTAAAGTTGGAACTTTACTCTTATTTAGTGCTGTCCTTCTCGCAACCGTAAAATGATAAATAAAATTAAGAAATAGTGAAAACTGCCAGCTCCCTGAACCACCCTGGTCTTGTCATTCTCCTCTATTTTTTGTAAGCTTTTTTACCATCACTCTGCTTTTAAATTTGATATTACAATTCAATAACACACTAATCATGAAAATCTGCATGTTCACTTGCTACAGTAGCTGATATCACATTGGAAAACAATTATGAAAAAAGTCATTTATTTTAATGTTCTTCATATACAAAGTAATTTCACATTACCAACATTTTGATGATCTAATAGTACTATTTGTTATAATTAAGGAAAAAACCCCAAGAATGTAGTGCCTAAATGTCTTAATGCTCCTAAGTCTTATTCGCAACAGTGACAGAGAGATTTAGGAGGACACCTTGATGAAAATTAGTGAGGATAGGCATCCTAAATTTCTAAGCTGCTTTTGACAATGAGGGTATAAATTCCCAAATCACTTGCATATGCTTTAAAAATTTTCCCTTTGCAGACAAAAGTTACGCACATGCAATTAGTAGTCGTATTAGGAAGTAAGTATCCAGATTATTCTTAAGTACTGATTACCTACCAAATTCTGCTTAGTATGGAAGGGTTCAGCACTTCGGGAATTGAGACCCACTTAAAAAATGCCGAAAGCTTATATTTAAGTGAAATATTTGTTTACCTTGCCTTCCATTAATTTGGCTTCTCAGATTGTTTTAGTGTCACAATAGCTCTGAAAGCTGGACCCAATTTAAAATTAGTTGAATGCAGTTATTGCATCTTTATCCATGGGCTATGCTGTCTCATGAAATGCAGTCACTTTTTAAAATACCTACACTTCTTAAAAGGATTTCCCCCCCTTTGCTTTTTCTTGTAGGGTACAAAATGAGTCTGACATGATTTTTCTTCTGTCAGAAATGAACTTGGGCCAAGATTCACAGTTCCAGAATGCTTTCAAAACATTTATGGTAAAATTGAAGAGTGCACGTCTATACCAGTGTATGGAGCATTGGAAATCATACCTGTCAAAACCAAAAAATTCCAAAAAGCTCATCCCTGACCTTTGCCCTTAACATGTAGTGAGTGCAATCACCACGACCCAGGCTTTCCATCAAGTGGGTCAAAACATATAAGCCAGATTTTCATTTATCAAGATCCATGTGTAAAGTCCATGAAAGTGAGAATAGTACATGGAACCTGTGTGGAGATCAAAGGGGAAGGAATATACTCTTTACCTAGGGACGAGGGACAGACAGAGCCCTTGTGTACAGCTGCCGTTACTGCCTCAGCAATGTTGTATTGCCTGTGGCCCATTTTGTGCTTTTTTTTTTTTTTTTTTTTTTGTCTGCAGTGTGCTGTGACAAGTGGCCGTATCTGGTCCTCAGCTCTCCTCCCTCCCAGTGCCTACCCACCTGCTGCATGGCTGGAGGGATGCTCGCCTTGTGGCAAAGACTCGGCATGGCATCCTCTTGCAGAGGCTCCCTGCAACTAGGACTCCTGGCACACAGCAGTTCCATTGCCCTTGGGAACTTGCGCTATCCTGCAGACCTGGCAAGTGGCTCTTGGTTTACTGTACTTGAAGCTTATGCGCACAGAACTGTGTCATGCTGGGGACTCCTGCAAAACAGCTACAGCTGTCCTCTCTCTTTCATACTGTAGTGCTCCATGTACTGGTAGTCTATAGTGTTCGTTATGCAGTAGCTCTTCAGGCAGCCTTACTGAGAGGCCACTACCTGCTGCAGGTTCCCGTTGTGCTGCAAACCATTCATGGGAAGCGGAGGTGGAGGAGGTGGAGGTGGGAATAAAGAACTGGACATTTCTGAATGAGTCTGTTGGTCAGGAACTGGCATCGGGCTCACTGAGCCAGAGTCACTCTGCATAGAGCCAAGATTGCTGCCATCAAAATGAGTCATTTTCTTCTTCATTAATTTTCTTTCTTTGGCTCTGCGATTCTGGAACCAGATTTTCACCTGCGGAGGAGCAGAGGAAAATTTTTTTCAGTTGCTAATAGAATGCAAAGTGGTCCTTTATGTATACGGTCAAGGGTCATAGGTAAAATCAATTGCATGAGGACCAGTGAGAAAGGCAGTGGCAAACTGAGACAACAGAGCTGTTTGCTTGTTTTTCATACAGGTAATCTTTCCTATCCGGTAATAAAATATTTATTAATAGTTTGATAAAAAGAGTTTTTCAGTTTTTCAGTTTTATTTTGAGGAGGTATTTATTTATGGAATGAGCTTTGGGTTTGGAGGTTTTTTTTATTTTTTTGTGCAAAATCTAACAGAACAGAATCTCGTGTGTCATAGTGATGGCCAAAAGAATCTGAGAGTATCTTTACATTGAAAACTGTATGCCCTAGTCAGAGCAAGTCAAAACCTGTTACTGGCCTATAAACTGAGGCACAAAAGCTTTCCTGTTTGGATGCTGCACGTTAATTGGTTTGCTCCAATGTGTAAGCCAATGGAAATACACTTCTGAGCAGAATTTCACCAGTGCACTGCTCTTGGTACACAACGTCGCTTCAAAATATTGTATAAACGGTGCCTTAATAGCTAGGTGCCTTTTATTGCAGTTGTAGATGGAGTCAGAATCTGCTGCTGCTTCCCGCACAGTCCACTGCTTTATACCATAGTCATTGCTCTGTCGCAGAAATGCAGTCATCTTTGGGAAGAAGTGAAGCAACTATTGAAAAGTATATGGTTTTTGATTAGGATGGAACAAGTAAGGACATGAGATGAAGTTGATGAGTAACGGTCAATTGAAAATACAGCAGAACTTGTTCAGGTGTGGAAGGGTGACTGTTCTGTGGCAACTGAAAAGTCTTTGGACGTGAATCCCCAATGTTGGATTTAAAGCAGTGCATGCCAGCTATTTATCCTTGGAAGTGGCTCTGTGTTATGTCTAGTCAGTGTAATGAGTCAAGCTACCTCATTCAGATACATTGTGTTTTCTTGTTGGTGTTCAGATGGCAAAGGAAACACTTTTGTCACCATTTTCTATAACCCAAAGAAAAATCAATGGTTTGTTGAGAAACAGTGATTTGTTTAGTTATCCTTTGCTAGAAGCTAGAAAGGGAAAGAGAATGATGATCAGAAAGGAGGTAAAACAGTAAGAGGTGATAACATCTGTGGCTACTAGGTTGTGTTTTAAAAGAAAACTAGTGGTGAAGTCCCACAAAACATCTTAAGAAGTCTCTGTGACGGCCTCAGTGTACTTACCCTTGAGGCATTATTATTCCCATTTTACAATTGAAGAATTCAGATACACACAAAGCTTGTGGAAATTTGAACTAGGTCCCTTAAGTCCCAGGCTATGATGTGAGACATTTGGCAGCTCATTTTGTTGTCTTAATTTCTGGAGTATCATTTCAGTACCAAATTATGTTCCATTAAACCAGTCTCAAATACTCTCAGATCTCTTGCATTCTGATTGTGCATTCTGATTGTGCTGAGATAATCTAGCTTCACCCATGCATTTGCCAAAATGCATGAAAAGATGAAACAGTCTGAAAACCAAGCTAACATCTGTTACAGATGTTTCAGAATTACCCTCTGGCTTCAGTGTTCTTACCTGCCTTTGAATTTAGGTTTTTGTTCTGGTTTGTTATTAAACTAGGGATGCAGATCTGCAGCAGTGAGCCAGTGAGAATTTTAGTAGGCACTTCAAGGTCATATGCCAATTATCAAATAACTACAAGTAACTACAGGTCTGTAATGTTAGACTAAAAGCTAACATGGTCAGCTGCATCAGCTGACTTGTTCTTCACCTGTTGCCCTCCTTCCTTTCAGTATTTTTTTTTCCACTGTTCGGTTGTTGTGCGAGTAACTCTTCCCCTGAAGTCTAATTTTCTCTCTTCTTTCTTGTCCTCATCATCTCCTTTATTTCTGTATCCTTCCTATATTAGCAATGCTTCGTTTTGCCTTTTTTTTTATTCATTAGATATTACATCTTTCCTTCCTTATTTAAACAATTGTTCTTTGTCCTTTTGTCTTGAGATATTCCTTCCAGTGTCCTGGATGGGATTTTGGCATAGCCAGGAAAAAAGCTTTTCCAGAAAATCATTTCAGGTTTTAGGCTGAGTGCAGTGGAACTTGGGACAGGACAGTGTGTGTTCAGTCATGTTCATATGATGGGGTTGTTTAATTTGTATGAAAGGGTAGTAGTGGGAGTACAGATCAGGTATTTCTTTCTTAATCTTACATTTTCAAAAGTGACTTCAGAGATGTAGGCTTTATGCACTTGAATTAATTTTGTTCATGACACATTGATGATGAAGAACAACAAATATTGCAAAACTGTTACCTTGTTTCCCCAATATACATCAAAGAAATGTATCATGTCTTTTTTGTATCACTACTTCAAATATACTAACAAAAAGGTTTATCAGGAATTACCACTGAACCTAGCAAGTTTCAAGTAAATATTGTTGGTCATTTACAGAAGCAGGGTCATAATTTTTAAATTCAGCATAACGAAGTCAAGTTATTAAGGTTTTAACAGCCAGCAAAAAGACACATAGTATATTTTTTTTTATATCCGATTGAAATAATTTTAATTTTCAATAATTAAATACTCGCATTCAGCAGCAGATAGAGAAATATTTGCAAAATGGGTGTTTGCTTCTCCGTTTCTGTAAGCTCTTTCAGTATGTGCTGTGTAAGACAAGTTCAAGTCGGATGAACAGTGCTACAGCTAGGTGGATTTTGGACTATCCCTGCTCAGTAGAGCCCATAAAACAATGGTGAATCAGACATAACCTTCAATGAATGATACTGAATAGTAACTGACCGAGAAAACAGTGCTGTGATGGTTTGCGAATAGAAAAGGCGGCAAATGAGCATATTGTGTCCTGAAATCTATTCAGGGAGATCCTTCAGTAAAGCTTTTAATTTTCTGTTTCACTGCTTACTTCAGTGTGCTGCATCAAGAAACTCCCAAGTAAAATGGGACCGAACATATGCTCAGCCCATGTTGTGAGTGTCTTTGTGGGAGATCTAGCTTGGCATCTTATCTCGGTTGTTTGCATGAGCCAGCTGAAGTGCTTGAGAGCCAGAGGCCATGTACCTGCTTTGCTTTGGTAGGGGGTGGCACAGGTATTGCAATTGCATGATTGAAGAGCGCGGCACAGACTGGTTCCAGAGCAAATTGTATATATCTTTTGGCCAGAAAGGATTGTGTTTTGATTAACATCGTGGGAATAGAAGTGGAATTTGGAGGGGGTGGGAGGAAATAGGGGCAGGAGAAAGGAGTAGCAAGTGTGTAGGAAATCTTTAACAAAAGGTAAAAGGCAGCCAAAGAAGCAAATACCTTCAAGTGACCTGAACGTACTTGAGCTCATCACGTCCATTCTCTGCTAAGGCTGACCTTGTTGCAATTGGTTATAGAATTTCCATTGACTTCAGCAGAACCAGGACTTCCGCTTTAGAAATTTTGCCAAAAATTTCTCCCTGCTACCACTACCCCAGTAAAACAGGGAGAAATCCAGGCAGGATTTTGTTGACGTTTTTAAACTCTTGTTTCTCAGAACAGGACTGTATGTAAGACCGGTGTTTGCTTTTTCTGTGTTGTTGCACAGCTCCCTGATGTTGTTATGAGAGCTGAAGTAGTGCTGATGGGATATTTAGAAATGAGGGCAAACAGGGCTGTCAGGCCATTCAGCTGGATGCTTTGAGTTCCTACACTGCAAAGGGAACCCAGTCGCGTTGTTTGGTTATTAGAGGCATTAGCATTTTTCTGTTCTTAACCGGTACGGTTATGTCCTCATCAGCAATAATAAATTCAAAGGCAATCCTGAATGGGTGATCCATACTCTACCTGTCTCTCGGAAAGTCTTAGGTTTGCAGCAAGTTCAGACTTCCTCCTGATTGTAATGTATCTGTTGTAATGAAATTCCTTCTCTAATTCTAATCTCTGATGATCTGTGTAAACCACTCGGTACTTCTCTCTTGTTCTTGTTTTACCTGTTTTGAAAGAAGAACACATTGCTTCAAGCTAGAATTTTTTAACTTTAGTAACACAAAATATCTGGCTTTACATTTGAAAATACGTTTGTGGGTATTTTAGGCCTGATTCTCTATGCACTTACCCAGAGTAACTCCCTTGACTGCAGTGGACTCGGTCTTGATTTACAACACGAGAGGTTCATACCATCAGATTTTGGGTTTGCTCCTTAGTAAATAGATGATAAACTGGTCCTCATATTCTTTATCACCCTTGTGTTATCATTTGGGAAAGGGAAGGCGTTCTTGTTAAGAACAAGGAGCCAGGAAACCTGGGTTCTGTTCCCAGCTCTGATGCAGGCTTCCTGCCTGGTGTTGAATTGCTCTGTTTCTCTGTCCCTAAAGCTGATACACTGCTACCTGTTTCAGAGGGAAATTGTGAGGGATATTTTACTGCATAGAAAATACTGAGAGCTTCCGAAGTTCCTCACTTCCTGTTGCTAGAAAAATTAATACGATATTGTGATTGTTACCGCAGCTTGGAGGATGTGTTTTTCCTTCAAGTCTGGCACAGCCTATCCACAACTTGATAATAGCACAGGGAATAGTAACATAGATTTTTCAGATGGCAGTTAATAAAAAAGAGAAAAAGAAAGCAATAATGCTTTACAAAGGACATTGAACGATGATAGAACTACAGCATCTGTTCTTTTGCTGCATCCTTTCAGCTGTGGGTACAGCTGACTGAAGCAGACATGGCTCAGCAGTATCCGGGTCGTTAAAAGGTAATGGCAAACGACATGAGCCAGTGAACACAGATGCAAGGAGCTGAAATTTTATGGATTCTATACAGGATAATTTCTGAGGACAGAATGTGTTGGCAGTAGTGAAAGAGAATTGAGAATGGGAAAGGCTACTGATGCTTCCTTTCTCACCCACCTTTCCTCTGTTGTAAATGTTCATATTAGGCAATCAATATATCAGAGATCAACACCTGCTTACAACTAAGGCCCCTGAGCCCTAGCCTAAGGTCTTCCTACATTTTTGAAAGATTGGATCATTGTTGCGTTAAGACCAGTGTTACCATGTTCGCTAACCACAGCCTTACCGTTTTTTTGTGCTTCCTTGCCTGTCTATATTCATATGGACATTTCTTCAGATGTGTATATTTAGACTGTAAATTGTCTGGGACAGGGAATGTATATTTAGTTGGTATTTTTTTTGCAGCGTGTCCCACTGTGGTACCGTAGGTTGTGAATGTTTGTGTCCTTAGTGGTCACTATAGTAGAACAGCCCCCTTAGATTCAGGTTCTCTCAGATGATGCATAAAACTCGAGGCATATTGTGGCTTGCAGCCTGTAACAGCCTGCTATTGCTGCAGATGTAGCTTAGCTTCATACAACAGCTCGTGTTTGCTTACAGATCTTTTTCTGAAAAGATTGTGTGGGTGCCTAACTCTTCAAAAAACAGGTTGTTCAAACTCTCAAGAATTGCCCCCCTAAAAAGAGCAGTTAATTTTGAATGGAGAGGACTGAAATAGATTTTCAGGCATTGAGTTGGTAAAATTTCAGTCTCCGAGTAGATCGCCACGGCACACCGCCCCGTAGCAACCAGATTCCCCCCTGCAGGAGAGAATAGCTGGAGGTTTCATGTATCAGTGGTGTCAAAGGCCTGATTTCTCCCCAGCCCCTCCTTCCAACTCCCCTTGCTTTTGAAGTTTAAGTAGCACCCAAAGATCAGTATTCAGGGTACAGAACTGTAGCAGAATCTTGAAGTACTTTATCCCTTAATTCATTATTTAGTTTCACAGGTTAATGTTTTTTTTTTCCCCATCTGTGGAGGGAGACGTAGTGTCTCTTTGTTTTAATAGCTGAACATACTTAACGTTGCCTTCCACTTGCTGTGTACACTGTATGGTAAAGGCTTGGGAGCCATATCACCTTTTTCTCTTCCAGCATTTGACAGTCAGTACTTTGCTACTTGTAAGAATTTTTGGCTCACCAAGGTATTGTTTGCATTAGGAGGTTCTTCGGGCTCTGATCCTTTTTGTACTGTTTGTATAGATCCTAGATACAGAGTTGTTTAGCACTGGAGTCCTGCTGTAAACAAATATTGTTACACCTCTGGTTGTGGATAATAACTTGCTCGCCCTACGTGACAGGGTTTCTCTAGGGCTCTTCCCAGGCTTGTAGAACAAGGTCTACATCAGAATTTGATCCTTCAGCTTCCATGCTCCGTGGTGTTCAACCCTGGGAAAGCACTCTCCATTAATAGTGAGTTTACAATGCTATGGGCGTTTTCCAACTGTGTTGAGGCCATCAGTCTGTTTACTTGGAATATTTTAATAGGGAAAATAGGTGTATGCATGTTTGTGTTTGTTCCTTACCCTGGGGATTCTGCTCAACCCATGCAGCCAAAACCACTTTGACTCAAATCTGTTAACTTCCCTGTGAAGGTTCTGCTGTGCTGTGCTTGGCTGGGGTAGATACATAGGACATTCACATTTCAGTAGCATTTCTATCATTGCGAAACTGTAGTGAAAGCAGAATTAGCCCAATTATGTTTACACTGATAATCAAGTGAAAAGTGCTGTTAATTTTACAACATTATGGTAAGAATTTTAGAGTCTCTAAAGAGCAGCAGTTATTCAGTTCAGTCCACATAAACACTAGGACATTTGTTTTCATTCATTCGAAGTGTAAATTGTTTGTTTAACATATGGTCACCTGTGGTGCTTTAGTGCCTCACTTGATATTTTTTAACTTTTGATCTCTCTAGCCGGTGGTTTGGTTAGGTTTTTTTTCCTCTTTAAATGAGAATTTGGGGTCATTCTATGGGACAAAATGTTTAAAATGTTTCCTTAGTCTCCTTTGTGTTGTTAAGGTGGAGTACACAAAAGAGCAACAAGGTGATCTTATCTTGAACTGTATTCTCATTCAGAAGCCATAGACAAATATCAAATGTTCTTCTGTTGCCCAAACAAGGTGGTAAACTTCAAGATAAACCTTCCTGTTTCTGGTTTTAAGTGCTTAAACCCTTATTATCTGAGTAGCAGAGAGTTGGGTTTTTTGCTTTTTAAACTGAAGAAGAAATGAAATGTATGTGAAAACAGAACTTTATCCCATAAAATCTTTTATTTTCATATGAGTAGCTTTCAGTTTATTTTTAGTAGGAATGATAATATCTGGTTTCTTTTTGAAGGAAGATTGGGAGCTTTCACATCTAATTTCGTTCTTTAAAGTAAGTTAAGAGAATAATTTAAAAAGTAGAAAAGCAAAAGGAGAACATTTCCCTCCTAAAAGTCAACAAGAATCTGAGAAAAATTCCCTATGATTTGTCACATAAATCTTGTCTTTAATAATTTGATTTTTTGTGTCGAGTAATACCCTCTGTGAGAGACAACAGACAATGGGAGCTGAGGTCTGCCAGGGTCTTCTGAGAGGATACTTTTAGTTCTGGCAGAGTCATGTTTTAGTCTGTTCGGCCTTTACCCAGATTCTCATTGAAGTCAGTGAGAGTCTTCCTAATGCCTTTGTTGGATGCTGGGTTGGAATTAGTCTGCATATGGCATTTCCTTTCAAAGGCAAAGTACACTTTTATTTGCCAAAGTTAACAAACAGCAGCAACAAAACCTATCGCTGAACAGTTTGGGACTTTAGCCTCTAAATTCCATCTGTTAAGTGGAATAGATCCACTCTACTGCATTCTGAGCCAAATCTTGCAGACCTTCTACTGGTTTTATTTACAGTGATGCATTTTATTTCAAGGAGAAGTATTACCTGAGTAAAATTTGAGGTAGGACTAATGGATTCACCCCAGAGACAGCAGAAGGATGTTCTTCACTTCTCAGACTTCTTTAGGAGATAATGGCAGAATTTAATGATGCAATGATAAAAGTTAATATTTTAATCCAATTCTTTAGTCAAATCCTGCATATTTTACTCACTTACGTGAGTGAAATTACCAACATTTAACTTTCTACAATCTTAGTTAATCTTTTGTTAGTGACAGATTATAATTTTAATCAGCAATATAGCATCAGTTTTATTGGAAGTGTGTTCTGTCATGGACGGTTATACTACAGAATTGCAAGTGGTTGGAGAGGTTATTAGTAGCTGGGTGGAAGAAAAAGGAAACAAAAGAGCTTTGAAGCAACTACCTTTGCAGTATGACTGCCTTTGTGTTGGGGGAGTGGATTTCCTGGTTTTAATGAGCTATTTAAGAGCAGTGAGTTTTGTCAAAAACCTATTTTGCAAATAGTGACTATTGAAGAGTGCCTTTGGAGTAACGAGGAATAAGACATTTCAGAGTTAGAAAACTTTTCATGAGACATAGTTTAACAATCCTGTTCTATCACACCCACTCTAGCAATTTTTGTGACTGGCCAAGTTTTGAGCTGGGGGAAGGGAACAGCTTTCCCATTGGTCATAAAATTCACAGAGTATTTCTTCTGAAGACAATAAAGCTAGGAGAAGGCCTCTTTATTTGCTGTGAAAATCATCACCCTTTCCGGCAATATAACTCCTGAAGAAAAGAGGGAGAAGGAAGAGACAAGACTGCATATCAAAGCGAAGAGAAGTGTTAAAAGGGTCTGTTGCCTCAATATGACAGATAGGCCTCAAAACCTCAGACAATGTAGCCCAGGAAAGGAAAAAAAAAACCCCACCATCGGACCTCACAACTAGTTTACAAAGCAAAATAAATTAGCATTAGAACTAGCCCTGGCCCCTTTTTCAGTGCCTCCTCTCTTAACTTTTCAGGAATATTCTTCATCTACTGAAATTGGCATCATTCATAAAATCCAGAAGCTACCTAATTTAGACAGAAGGTGTCATAGTATAGAATACCGTCGGATTACTAACAAAGCATCGTAATCTGGATTCCATAGTTTAACATAGTTTCAGAGGGAGTTAATGTCTGTACTTGATGATTGGAAGTTAGCTTAAGTCCGCTCCAAATGTGAAACAGCTTTCTGGCCTGAAGATATGCTCAGTTCAAATCTGCATCTTTATGTTAGCTCAGTATTAAGAGAGAGATTAGTGTTAGTTTTTGAGTTTATAAAGATACGGACTGTCAGAGGTCAGGCCCCAGAGTTTTGTTTTGGGACTATCTCTAAATATTTATGCACTTTAAAAGTGTAGGAAAAGAAAGGGGCAAATTCTCTCTAGTGTAATTTCACCAACTGAAGTTGTGAAACAAAAGTAATTTTAAATAAGTCTTGAAGATGGACATTGTGCTGCACATGATGTTCTGTAAAGTTAAGCTAAAAAACCCCCCACACACACTGCCATTGTATTGCCATTAGCAAATGTTATATGGATCCAATCCTGTATAATGTGAGTAATAATATTCCTGCCAGAAGTCTTAGTGTGATGAGTAGGACTATTTGTTATTGCAAAGTTGGATGCATAAAGGTTTGTGAAACATGGTGAAATTCTGTGTTTGTATTTTCTGCTGGGTCTTGACCATTTGTTCTTGGTCTACATGTTTGGATGACTCATGCTGAAAAGAACAGAATAGGGTCGTAGAATTGGAACCTTTCAACAGACTTGAAGAATTTTCCCTTCTGTTCTGTTGACTTCTATTTAAAATGCTAATGTTTTCAAATTTGAATTTGTTCTGCTATTCTGTATTTGACTCATTGGCGAAATTCTGTCCTTCACTTTGCTAGTGTAAACTTTTCTATTCGTACAGAAGTAATTGAATCCAAAGCAGAGTCATTTTTATCACCTTTAAACAATGATTGGACAGACTGCCCTGTATGGATTTGGTTTGGCAGAAGGACCCAACCTGCAGAAAATGTAGGTGGTTTTCTAAGTGGCAAGATCAGGGGAAATCCCATTGCCAATGACTAAAAAGCAAGTGATTAACTGAAATTTTTTCCAAGTGGTATACGTTCTTTAGGCATTCAGCATTTTGCAGGAATGGCTTCTTAAGAGGCTTGTTTCTCTTCCTTAGATTTGAGGGAATATAACTTCTTCATTCAAGGACTAGATGCTACACGTTTACAGTGCATTTGATAATGATGCTATCAGCACCTGTCATCGTCATCATCAGAAAAACTGTCTTTATGTCTTCAGAGTAAATTTTTATTGAACGAGAATGATAGGAGAGTTGTCATCTACGGGAAAAGTCTCTGCTTATAATTAGTTTACCTCTGTTTCAAACTTGTTCCCTCCCTGTTTTATGGTAACGTAAGTGCAGATCTTAAGATGTACTTTCAGCTTTGTGAGCAAATTCTCATTGCTGCTGGAACTGCCTGGTAGTTAACTGTTCAAACTCATTGTTTTGGGCACAGTTTTACCACAGATGTATGTTGTTTTCTCACGAAGGCAAAAAGTAAAGTCTACTCCTGTGTGAGTGATTGCATACCTCCATAAAAATATTGAAATAAACAGGAGGAGATTTGTAACTTGTTCTAAGGTGGTTTTATTCTACTTTCCATCAAAGAATTTGCCTGTAATTATGCTGTGTGTGTGTGTAATTGTCACCTCAAATCTCTAGCTGTCGTGGCTTTGTTCTGTCCTCTATTACAATTGCTAGTTGCCTTGGCTTTGCTCACCCTTTCGAAGTGGTGGTTTAGGGGAGGGGACAGGAGCAGTATAAGGGTTAGAGAAGGGTCTTCTTCAATTGGTGTTCTTGGTTGAAAATAGTAAGTAGTCAGTGTTTCTTCCTTCAAGCGTTCTGAGTCAAAACAGATTTGCTTTCTCCTGTATCCTGAACACCCTCAAGAATGCAGTAACTAGGGATTGGACCCTATGCACATTGCATTTAGGATCAAGTCCCAATCCCTCCAGTTCCAAAGCTGCAGGGAGAGACATTCAGACATCCTTCAACCAGAGAGAGAATGATGGATGAAAGCCTTATTAGGTCTTTTTGTGGGAAATGTGTTCCAGTAGCACTAGACCAGGATGATAGTCACACATTAAATACTGAGATCTTCCAGTGGTTTCAAGTAGCATAACCGCATAAACTTAACTTTAACACCAGTTGAAGACATGGTTTTATATTGGATGTTGTTTTTAAAGTTAGAGAGTAAGACTTGAAATAATTTCTTCTTTTGTTCCAGATTAGTTGTGTAGATAACAGAGTATCAAAAGACCTGTAGGGCATGAGGCAGCGGTAGAAATTTCAATAAAGTGTTTTGTTTGTCATCTGTCAGGTCATGAGGCCACAAAGCACCAATAAGAGAAGCTAACCATGAAATCTCTGGAGATGGAAATGTCATTGATTCTGGGCCTTGTTTCTGTAGCTGTTGCAAGTCAGACTACTCAATGTAAGTAAACCTTCAGAAAGAATCTCTCCTGATCTTAAAGGGATAAGATTACAGGAACATTTCTTGCACACTTTCAAGAATATCTTGCAAAAATCACTTGCCTTAATAATTACTGTTTCCATAGTGAAATAATATTATTATTGATAACTAGTATTTTGCAACAAGAATGAACAAATAATAAAATTAATTTGTCTAATTAATTTCTGTTCCGATTGCTTCAGGTAAGTCTGAGCCTCAGGTTTTCCAGCTTTAAGAATACTGGCTCATATCTATTTCACAGGGAATAAGGAAAGCTAATAAATAATAGGTGTGATTCCTTCACTCTTGCCTATACAAAACCTCTACTGAAATTCCTAAAGGCTTTGCAAAGAGACAGAAGGGTAATGCTCAATGTATGCATACAGCTGTAAGGACGTAAAAAGCAATGGATTCCGTCTAAGAAAATGCTGAGTGTTTTGGTCGTGATCCAGCAAACACCACTGGTGCTTGCAGTTAGCCTAGTCATGCATTTGAAGTCACTTGCAACACTTGTATGCTCAGAACCAAACTCACTTAAGTTCATTGCTAGATCTGACATTGCTGTTAGGGCAAATTTTTAAAAATTATTTTATTTTTTGGAAAATGGGGAAAAACAAAACTGCCCTTGCTTTTAAACAGAGGAAAAGGAGTGAATGAAGAAAAAGGAACCAACTCCAGTGAAGCAGATCTATTGGCACTGAGCATTCCTGGCCTAGCAAAAAAGTAAGAGGGGAAGAATCAGCAGGAAAATTACTGATCTGGATTTTTCCCTAAAGCACGACCCAGTACCTATTAAATGAATGGATAGGCTCCCACTAACTTCAGAGGGCCTTACACTGGCCCATGGGCATTTGGGAGGATATGGTCCTATGACATGCTGATTTCTTCGATTCTTCTTGAGATGAAGATGCTCAATGTCTTGTTGGACCATTCCAGAATGGAGAGACTCCCAACACCTCCTGTGAGCGATCTGACCCTTGCAGACTTGAAATTTGGAGGGTTAGAAAGCTCTAAGCATGCTTCTTAAGCAGGCAGTTAGAATGTTATTGTCTATTATATCTCTCTCTCTCTCTCTATCTCGCAATGTCCCCACTATAAAAGGGACAGCATGGACAGATCAGATCAGGTCTTCCTCTCAGAGAGGCTGCAATTTAAATCCACAGGAGCAAGAGGCAGGTAGGTAAAGAAGAGATGAGAAGTAGTGGTTTTTTGAGCAAGTATTCTGCCATCTGTAAATCATACAGTTTGTAAGCAATTTTCTTTGCCCTTGTAAGGACTACTCAAAAGTAAGCTGTAAGTTTTTGCTATATCGGCCCTCTTTTGTTTTTTCTTGGGTAGTACTCAGTGAAGAACAAATATGATTTTAAAAAACCCAACTACTCTTTTTTTTTTTTTTAAATTTGCCAGAATTCTTATTCACCCAGAGTAACAACCTACTCTGATTGTCCTATTGACTTCTATGGACTCTCTATGAACTAACATTGTGTTCAGCAGGAGTGAGGATGACTCGGTCTGTCCATATAAATTAGATGCATTATTTTAATAAAGACAATTTGTCTATATAGTTGCTTTCATTTTTCTAAAGTATGTTTTAAGTAATTACTTTCCCATCAGAGATTGATTTAGTACTTGCTTTGAAAACTATTATTTACAGGCATGTGGAGCTGGGGCGGGAGGAAGGGCTGAAAGGAAAGGAACCTTCCTGGGATGTAACATTGAAATACCGTGAGCATCTCTTTAGGGGAGGTATTGAGCATCCTTAATTTCTACTGATCTCAGTGCGTGTCAAAGCTGCTCAGCACCTTGGAGGATCAAATACTTTTATATAGCAGATTGTGCCTCTGTTCTTTTCAGGCAGTTTTCCCTCTTTTTCTTCTCCCCTTTCTTGTTTCATAACTTTTTTCCTATTCATACAAGGTACAGATTTTTCTTTTAAGGATGCTCAATATTTATATTTTTTTCTATTGTTCCTCATCACAATCAAACAGAACCTTTTCCTCAGGCTTCATGACTTATTTTTACTGGTTAGATACGGTTGAAGAATTGTTTTGTAGTCTTTGACTATTATGCATCAGAGACTGATCTGTCGCTGTATTAACTGATTGTGTTACCACGGATCTTTGTATTCCTGCATATTCTGAGAGCTACTACTACAAAGTGAAGCAAGCCTTTCCTTATCATTCCTGTTTTTAAAGCATTGACTCATTGTTTGATCTTGCAGATCTCATTTCATTTCAGTGTTCTGAGGTTTAGAGAGGTTGTTTCTAATACAAAGCCTTATTTCCAGCCCCCCCCACTGTATATATTTTACTTGAACTTTTTTTATGTACTCTAAAACTTGAGGAAAATAAGCAAAGTATAGGTGGTGGTGAAATACAATACTTTCATTGTGATTTCTTTCTGCAGACATGCTGCTTCATTCCAATCTATAGGACTCCAATTAAAAGCAATTATTTGATATCACAAATTTTTTAACATATCTGAAGTGAAAATACTTCACTGTCAAAGGACATTGCTTTTCATTTGCCTCAGCGTTAAAGGTCAAGAAAGAAATATAAGAAATAGTCAGCTGACCAAAACCAGCATCCAATAATCGAACCAATATTTAACTGCTAGCAAGAGAATCCTTCAGAGTAATTAGGATCTTTCTTTGTTAAACTGTATGCTTCCCTCTAAAGAGGGAACCTGGCAAAAAAAACCCCAACTATTGAAAAAAAAAAGTGAAATCTCTTCTCAGCATAAAACCTCAGTGCCCTCATACCTGTAGAAGTGGATTGCACCGTTTTCCTCATCCATTCGTAAGAGCTGTGCCTTTGGCTGTTGGGAGAGATTTGCTGTGTATTAATTGTTTCTACAGGAGGTAACCCCCCAGATCCAGCAGGATGGAGGGAGCTGTAATCAGCAGAACTGTAGGAGACCTGTCCAGGAGACGAGCCATTGATCTGTGCAGCAGCAACCGTGCTGGAAGGTCCTGGGCCGTAAGCGTTCCAGTCCTCCCTCTGTGGGCCATAGTGAGATCCCCAGGTTCCCGCAGGCTGTCCATGGTTGTCCAGAGTTGGCACATGATGATATCCCATGTAATCGGAATAGGGTGGAGCGGACACAAAGTTTTGCACTGGCAGGTTGTTGCTGCTGCACCTTGCAGATCCTGGATACATGCTGTTCTCTTTATCCAAAAGATAACTCACATACATGATGCTCACAGCCCGGCTTTGTCTTGCTGGGACATCCTGCTCCTCACAGTGTTTGTTTGATCTCTCTTCCCCTCCTCTTTCTTTCTCTCTCTTTTCTAGCCCTGACTGGCTCTATAAATGACTCATGCTAGCCCTGATGTCCCTTTACTACACATGATTAACAATGGTTTTACCAGGTGCTGGTGGTAACAGTTTACTAAGGTCCTGCCTGATGTCACAGATAACTGCCTGCCCCAAAATTACATTTGCATTCAAATGAAGGGCTGACCATGCAGGCAACCCCACCTTGCTGCTAGTTCTAGTGCTTCCTTTCTCACAGATCCTTTATGTATTACCATCCCGGTTCTATACTTTTTGAATGTAGTTTGAAATCTCGTGGTCTTCAAGCAAAGTTGCATACGTAGTTAACCAATAACTGTTCACACAGCGACAGTAGTACTTTTCTTGATCAATAGATGTCAGAATCTAACTTCGGGCACTAGGTTATAGTTAAAGCCTGGTATCTGCTAGTCCGGTAGTTCTTTTGTTAGAATGTGCTATATTATTTTTTTTAAACTGAAAACAAAGGACCCGTTCAGTCTTTAACTGCAGCTCTTACATAGTTTCTCACATGAGCACTCTTCTTGACTTCAGCTCTTAGTCCATGTGGGAGAGCACTTAGAAACCACAGTAATCCTACTGATTTTAACATTACAAAGGATATACAAGAAGTCTCATAGTCATTTTGAGCATTTGTTCATACGAATAGTCTTGTTGATGTTAGCAAGCCTATTCATGAGCTGGCTGCTTGCCACAGTGATTGAAGTTTCTCTATTCTAACTTACAATGTTAACAGAAAGCGAATCTGTTATTGAGAGAATGCAAAATTTGTCACTTTCCCTATGCTTGTGTCCTGTTTGTGATATTGAAATGAGTGGTAATTTTCCCTAAAGGTTTTTCTGTTCTCATTGCTGTGCTTGTTCACAATAAGTAACACCTTTTCTTAGAAATATGGGAACAAATTCTAGCTTTTTAGCTCAAAACCCGCTGTTTCCTAACTTCCAGGAGCAATCCTATGTAAGTAACAAATTCCTGTGAGATTATCTATAAGCAGGAGCGAGGAGAGAAAGTGTTGATTTCTTTTTTTTTAATGAGATAGATACCTTAGCATTGTCTCTTAATGAGAATTTACTCTGTTTTCATTCCTGTTCCTTTAATGATGTGATACTTAATTGCACCTTTATTAATGAACCAACTTGTTAAAAGGACTTTTTTCTTAAACAGGTGCAAAGTATAATGAGTTTTTTCTTTGTTCAGAGGTGTATTTTTTCTTTGAGGGTCTTTTACGCTTAAGCACCATTTAAACTTACAGGTTCCTCCTTCTGGTTCTCAGGAGGAAAGAATCACTTCGCACACCTGATAACACCGTTGTTCCCTTTTGTGAGAGAATGGTGTCCTTAGGCTGTATTCACAAGATGGTTTGTAGCTGTAGTTGTGGAAAAAACCTTTTTTGACTGTTAATTTCAGGGCTATGTGGAGAAGCACAGGCTACCCTCTCTGAGTATTTAAGGTTTTCCTACTGTGCACTTTGGTAAAACTTGCGCTTTTTTGCATGTTGTTTCTTGTGATTTTTTGGAGGATGATGTTTTGCTGGCATAATTGTTGAAAGGTATTTTAAAAATCATGGGGTGGAGGGAAGCTGGCAGAAACTGTTTCTTCTGCTTGCATATGTGAGCTTATTCAGTTGCAATTTACACATCTGTGACAGCTGGCCATTCAAAATAGTATAGACTCCTCAAATCTAGGGAAGTCAATGATCAGTACATCATGTATCTGAACACCTTAATTGTCCTATTTCAGCAAAAGAAATCATATTCGTCTAATAAAGCATTAGGTGTCTCTAGACAGCCTGTGTCTGTAGTTACCAATGCAATGGGATTTAAATGTAGCATGATCTATAGATACCTTTTTTTTTTTTTACCGGAGTGTTTCACTCCCTTTCTCAATCACCTGTAGCGGTGTGGTTGCTTGGTAGCTCTCAAGTTCAGACTGTATTGAAATAGTTACAAAGAAAGATTCTTTACAGCTTTTTGTTGTAACTTGATTTCTATTTCCTTTCCTCCTCTTCAAAACTCTTGAAGACTCGTCCTTTTAAGCATTTCTATACCTCTCCTGAATGCAGGTGTACCAATAAATCAGCTGGAGGAAGAAGCAGCATTTGCTCATTTACAGTAGCATTAGTTGTAGCCCTCCAGCTGTCTGGAAGATGTTCATGCGACAAAACTTTTCCTGCAGGCCTTAGCTACCTAAATACCAACAGCACAAAACGCTGCCGAAGGGCTGGGTCTCACTGCACGGTTTGGATCTTGATCTGCCCTTCTTCGGTGTTCAGGAATGTTGGATACACCAGACTACAGTCACGCATTCATTCTTTATCCTAGTGCAACGCTGTTACACGAGAAACATTTTGATCCATTTTTTCATAATGGTATGATTTGGTTCATGAAGCTACGAAAGTAGTAAAATAGTGTTTATTCATGTTTATTAGAAGAAATTAGTAATTGTGAATAACAATACCTTTTGATGCTTTCAACTAATATGTGTATATATTGACATGAATGGAGACTGTTTTCCTTGTTCCATACTGCTTAAAGAAAGTACTTTACAATATATGATCGTTAAACTGACGATACTTTACTCCTCTGGCCACATGCTGTGACCACTAAGCAGGAAACTGCTTCCTTTGGATTCCCAAGTACCCTAAGTTGGTCTGATTTCAGCAAGCTGTATTTAGTTTTCAGTTAGTCCAAGTTTTTTTAATTTATATCATTTGAATCTAACCTATTAGTTGAACCACAGTCTTTAGACTTAGATGTTTTTTAACTGCTGGGGGTATGTGAATAATCACATGCTGATATGGTTCATTTCAAACTAAATGTTTTCATAGGTTCTCAAACACAAGGTATAAAGGGATTTGGATTTGAGTTGCTTTTCATACTTTCTAGCAAGAACATGTATTAGTAACAGGTGTCATCTTGGGGAGATCAGTCTATATGTATACCCAGTCCTGTATAAATATGCTAGTCTTCAGTCAAAGCTTCTTCTGGGGAAAAAAAGTCAGAAGTTTCTCCAGTCAGTTGCTACATCTGTAAAGTATCTGTACACAGTATAATATGTGTACAGTATTTGGAGCTACTTATTTTGGTCAATAAAGCTTAAAGTCTGTTAGAAGGCACTAATACAGTGCATTCATCTGTGAAAAAAAACCACAGTTCACTTCCCACAGGTATTCAGTAGGTAGCTAGTGGCACATGAGATGCCTGACATTTTTGCATACATTGATACTACATACAGAAAAGTTCAGAATTTGGAACTAAATTGTAGATTTCAAACTGAGAGGAGTTTTGGATCAGGATTTTAGCCCATTTTAGAGAAAATTGCCAATATATTTTGAATTCTGAACTCTTCCTCTCCAACTTGGTGAATTTAGAACTCGCATTTTGCTTCTTATGTTGTTTTGCTAATAATCCTGCACTGACAATTCTGAATTTCATTTTGCTGTTCTGAATAAAGCTCTCTGCAGACGTTTTGGTTTAGTGCATTATGCTTTGACGTGCAGGAATGACAGTTGCCGAGTAGAAGAGAGGTCCTTCCAGAGCAGAAGCTTGAAGTAACAAAGCAGGAATCTCTCTTTCCTGAGTATGTTTTCCCTATAACTATATTTTGAAGGATATAGTATTCTCAACCTTTACTACCCTTCCTATCTTTGCTTGACTGTAATGTAGCAAGGAAAAAGGGTAGATTCTGATCTAAATAGTTGACTTGAGTGACAACTGCCCTTGTATGATGTATTAGCAGTTTCACTGGCTAGAGGGGTGTACTGGAGGCCTGGCACGTTAGAAATGACATTGCCTTGTCTTTGATTTTTTATGAGCAAATATTATAGAGCAGATAATGGGTCTGATTTACAAAGGCTGAACAAAAAGCAATAAATAGCATCCAAATTCATAACATAAATTTTATTAGGCATATGCAGCCTTTCATCATTCTTTTGTGAGTAGCCACATTAAGGCTGAAAAAGCAATTAAGGTGGAATTAATTGCCTTGCAAAATATTATTCTGCCTTCTTAATAGCATCTGTTATGTGATAATAAATCCCAACCATTATCAATATGAAACCAGATTTCTCCAAGTTGATTTGTGAAAAGACCAAGTCCAAAATCTTGTAGATCTAACAAATATAGTGACAATTCTGTGTTCTGGGCTTATGTTGAGAAGCCAAAAGATGAATGGAAATGAGAAATTGTCCTGAATTCTCAAGAGAGGAAAGAACTTTATGGTTTTGAGATGAGCCTAAAACACCTTCACCTTATGGCCTCTCTGATATACATTTTTCCAGTTCTCAATTTGAATAATTTCTATATTCTGAGGTTAGGAAGTAGTGTCCACCATAGATGCTGGTTGGGAAAACATCTCTTAAGGTGGTTTTATCAGATACTGCGGATGATGATGTGATGGCTGTGGTCAGAGACTAGGCAGGAACATTGGAATGCTCCAGTCAACTTTGATTGTTCCTGGTCTGCTACATGAACGGGTCTCCAGGGCTTTCCTTTGTCGTGTCATAAAGCCCTAGATCTGCTAAGATTGTATCCTAAGCTTCCCATGCTGATCTGTCTCAGATTGTAACCCCATCACTGTCCTGGGATGTAGGCCTTCTCCTACGTATCCATTTTCTTATCTACAGACTTACAGAACTGTAGCAGCTCGTTTTAATTTTTCTGAGCTTTCACTTCCCCCCCCCCCTCGCTAAGAGTAGCAGCACTCATTTTTGGAGGCATGTTTCGTTCCAGTTCCGACACCGATCCTTTGCTCCTGTGAAGCAATGGGGACAGCTAGTGGTCAGCTGGCTGAATGGCAAGGAGATGTTTCAAATTTTTCAGTGACTGTGACCTTATTCAGCTTTCAAAGTTCTCGGCCTGTTCTGTTCTATACCGAATAGGAGTGCCTTAAGTGATGTGAGTCAGTCACATGCCCAGATGCAGGAAGCAGCAAAGCTAGCGAAGAGGCCTGGCTTAGAATTTTGGTTATGTTGCAGGGATTTTTGCTATGCTATTTAATTAACTGTAACATCTCTCTCTTGAAACCTGAAGCAATACTATGATGGAATATGCCAGGCTTCTTAAAGTTAACTTTTACAAGTAATTTTCTGTTTAACGAAGTGCTCCAAGGTCTAAAATGTGCTGCAATATAGAATTGGAGTACTGAGCTGCCGCACGCAGCTCGTGGTGTGTGAGCATACAGGGCTGGTCTCTGTTACGCTGATACATTGCCTCTCATGTAATCTAATACGGCATCTAGTCAGAATGCTGGTATTTCACACCCACTTCACACTAGTAGTCTTATGAGGTGATGACAGTGAAGAATGAAGAGCAGGACCGTAGTATTTTAATCTTGTATTCTTTAAGGAGTAGCTATGTTTCTAATGTATTTTCTTTGTTAGTCGGTACATATGCTCTTAAAAGAATGATACCAACTTCCAGGATGGCACTGCTTAGCTCTCTGTTGTGTAAAGAGAGAACGGACATATCTGAGTAGATGGTAAGACATAGAAGTGAGGTAGAATGAACACCAAGGTAGATGATTCTCAGTGCCGCTAGTTTGTTCAGTTACCTTGGGCTAACCAGATAATGTGTGTTCCATATTAATCTGTAAAGTAGAAGTAACACTCACGACCTCGTGTGATATGATAGAACTTAATAAATGCCACAACAGAGATCCTGTATGAGGAGTGCAAAACATGAATTCTTTCTTTCATCACTTGTGAAATGAACTAGCTAGCATATGTTGACGTATGTTTAGCCTTTAGGATGGCTAAAGTAAATGGCTGTCTCATAAGAACACTGAAAATGTTGCTAGTTCTGAAAAGAATATCTCTCTTCCTAACTGTTGTTTTCAGGATGCTCTGTGCTTTGAATTTTTAACACCTTGCAATGCGCTGGATCTCCTCGGGCTGTGTGAGTCATGCCACTTACGCAACGTGATTGAAAGTGGTGAAATTCTTGCAGCCTAACCTGATAATTCACTACCAAACGTAGGAATTAACCAAAGGGGTCTGCTCAATAAGCTTTCCAGAACAAAGTACAAACAGATCCAAAGTCCCTGTTCACTGCCTCACTCTGCTTGCACATTGCCATTGTTGCAGGACCTCAGATCATCGTTTGGCTGCCCACAGGAATAGGAGGGAAAACTTGTCCCGTAGATGAGCAGCCCACTTTGGTCAGTTCATACCTGACATAGCAGCAGACCTGATGCATAACAGAAGGTTTTCAGTCCCTGCTAAAAACCCCACAAACTGTGTGATGAATGCTTGGTATGAACCGAGTGGCCGGCTGAGTTAAGTAAAATGTCATCTGGCATTCCAGAACTCTCTTTTTTGTGTGTATGTGTATATTTGTTTAACGCTCTTCTGCTGGTGGAAACTCGCATATCTGCAGCTTTTTGAAATTTAGAAGAAAACTGTGTTATTTTTTAATATGTGGCAAAACTAAATTAGGGCTGCTAAATCCTGTCTGGTGAAATTCTTTTACCTTAGATAAGGGTTTTGAGAGCTCTATGAACACAGGTCTCTAGGAGCACATTCTGTTCTTTGCACCGTAGGTACTATTAGGCAGTTAGCTGCTGACCACAGACTTTATGTGGATTATTTTAATCGAATTCTTAACTAGCATCAAGGATTTTTTTGGGGGTGTTGCTGCTGGAACTAGCATGCTTCCCTCCCCCCGCCCTTTAGTGAGGAAAATATCCTTGGATATGACAGTGTCTCAGTATAGGTGACTGAGTGATCTATGGCTACATTTCATATAGCTGTATAGTCACTCGTGAATTAAAAATAGTCACAGAAATAGCCTCTCATTAAAGTGATATTTTCCACTAGGTGGCACTTTCAATACATAGCATAGATGAAGCCTACGTGGCTGATTAAGTACCTCTATTAACTGCTATTCAAATTTGTAGTTAGTAATTGACCAAGCTAAAAAAGGATCAACGTAGTGCTGCCTGCAGCAAGTTTCACAGCTCCTTTTAATACTATCATTGATTACACCCCCAGCTTGGTGTAAAAGAGAATTAGCTCAGAAATTATCCCCTCTCCAAATCCCTGCATCCAGCCTTCTCCACTGCCCCACCAATTCTGCCGCCCCCAACAACTAATCTTTTCTCTCCGTGGAAATTAAAAGTAATAGTGTTGTTTAAAAAACCCAAGTTTTATTTTAAGTTGCCAGGTACAACCAAAATGAAGTACTGTTATATGTCCCCACTGCTAATAAACATGAGTAGGCATCAAACATCATTGCTTTGCTCCATGCTTCTCCCTACCCAACTCGCCAGGCTCCGTCCCCATGGCTATTCAAGGCTTTCTCTACTCAGAGTGGCGCAGGAGGTTGGAGTATGCACAAATAAAATAGGCCAATAAGCAAGGACATAAGTGACAGTGGAAGTAAAGCGCAAAGAAATAAATGACTTGGAGAAAAATGGGAGTTGCAAAGGGAAAATTGCATAGGGACCTCAGTAGTATTAGTTTTTATATTTAGAGGATAGTTGTTTGAACTTCCCTAATGTTCCATTTCTGGTTTTGGAGCACTTTACAAAAATGGGTCTACCTAATGCCCTTTCTATACATGAGACAGGTGACCAAAAAAATCACACAGTGTAGAATTTAGTTACACTAAATGTTCTCCAGCTCTTGTAGTTGCCAGTGCTGTTGGAACTGCCCAGGAGCTTCAAGAAAAAAATTGAAGGAAGCACAGGAATTCTTGCTCTGTTTGTTTTGAGGTAAGTGAGTTGTAATCTATTCAGGATGGAATATAGGCGAGACCTAAGAATGAGAAGATCCTCAGTAAAGTGACGTGATGTTCACTGCCCAAACTGAAAGCTATTGGGGAATGGAAAGAGGCATTGAAAAGGCTTTAAACATACATGTCCGTAACAGAGTGGTATTGACTGATACGGGCTCAGTGGTCATCACACCTCAGTTTACTAGCAATAAATACACTACTCACTGCTACTGATCATGCTTATTATCTTAAATTTTTGAGTGTACAGCTGTTTGGTGAGAGCAGAAGCGATAAAGATACTGAACAGCAGCTGAGGAAACCTAGATTCGCTTTTCAGCTCAGACCACCAAGTTCAGTTTTGCTGTTGGCGCATTATTTAATCTATTTAAGTTACGGCAGTACAATGAATCTTGAACTGTTCATGGGTACAATGATGAAATCCTGTTCTTCACCATGAGTTTTAAACAGACGAGCTGAAGTCACTGAGAGAACTGAACTGAATTGCATCTCTTCCAACGGCTCTTGTTACAGATGCAAGTACATTCTCAGCAGCTGAGATATGTAAGTGTTTTTGAGTATTAAGCTTGCACATGGTCTTCTAACTTGAGTGGTTTATAGGGTTCAAAATTATTCGGAAAACTCAAAAAGAGCCTTTAAGCTATTTATGTTGACTGTGCCCTTTTGAGGGAAGTTACTCTAAGTAGTAGGCTTGCAATTAGCATCGTTAAAAATTCATTATGAACCAGATGAGATTATTAAAAATAAATCAAATACTTTTGGTTCACTTGTTCTGATTAGCTGAATGTATTTCTGCAAGTCCCAGTATAAACTCATGAGTTGGAAACATTCGAGTTTGGTGTTAAAAGCAAAACTTCCAATGTCACCCTGAAAGAAGCTCTGAAGTGTCTTATGTGGGAGGTTTGTGACTGTACAGCTGTTGCTTAAAGTGCACAGCATCTGCAACGTTGAAGCAAAAGATGGGTTTAAAAATAGAAATGTGTGGGCACTGACTCTGCTTATTTGGGAAGGTACCATACCTCTCATTGCCCAGTGAGTGACCTGTTTGATTGTAGCCTTAATGTGCTAAAGAATCTGTAGCTGGGAGGCTGTTACTCAGTAACTCAGACCTGTACCTCAGAACTCGAGGGGAGTTAGGCCAGCAGACAGCTATCGTGGCAAACGTTTTCTAAAAGGGAAAATGCATAGATCCTCCTCTCTGCTTTTCTTTAAAAGGTGCTAAGTGGGAGTGGCTCTAGGTTTTATACAAGGAGAAGTGGCATGTGCAATTTAGTGCTGCAAGACGTTATTCAGAACAAAGAGCTTAGAAGGATTTGGATAAAGATGTGATAATTACATGAGTCATAGGAAATACAATGCTTAAAGAATCTCAGTCCTTGTGCTTCAAGGTACAGATTGTCAGGGGTAGTTTTCCAGAATTGTCTAGTGTGTGGTTTGCTGCAGTTTTCTCTAAAGTGTCTGAGTTTAGGTTCTGATTATTTGAAAGACAGTATACTTGAATAAATGCATCATTGCATTCGTTTTGCATAACAATCCTTGTTTCCACTGTTACAGCTGTATAATAGTATTTAATATATTTTACAGTGCCTTATATTCATGAAGATCAAAAGTATTTTGCAGATATTTTCTATCTTTATACTTCTAGCAGCTGGATAAGTACTTTTGCTCAAATCTAATCTGTTACACTGCTACTTCTATGGCTGCTGAGCATGAGATAGTTTGGGGGTAGATGATTATCTGCATAGATACGTCTGTGAACTACTTATAAATCACTTGGCATAATTATATGGAGTAAGGGCATCCTGAGAATAAAGAGTCATGGCTAACAATGTCTATTTGCATGTTTGCTGAGCTTAATATCCTACATATGCTTTTCCTGAATATCTAGTTATTTACATAGCTACTGCTAGTGGAACATAGGATCATCTCACAACCATTAACTAGGTTAGCCTCGTAACACTACTTGTAAGTACAAAAATAATATTCACTATCTATAGATTGAGAAATGAGGCAGAGAGAATTCATCTGGCAAGAAGTCAACAGTACAGCAAGAAGTTTAAGTACAACTGGAATATATCTCTTAAAGCACAAACCAATGTCTTACCTACTTTGCCATTCCTTCTCCTCCTTTATAGTTGTTAAATTATCACTGATCATATGACCTGATGTGTATGATGTGTTGAAGCAGTGCAACTCTGATTATGAAGTCAGTGGCAATGTCAGAACTGGGAGGGACAAAAAAAAAAGCACGTCAGAACTCTTCTATTGTATCCCGACTTCGTTTTGCAAATAATCCTTTTGAAGAGATTCTGGAAAAATAACTAAAGAATACCCTTTTGATAATTTTTTTTTTAATTACTCCTTGGATCGCACAAGTGGTGAGTCTCCAAAAGATACAGGCAGTAAAACTAGAAGCAAATCTATAGTGGTATAAATATTCCTTCGGGCCTGCTCATGTCTTTCAACAGTTAAATGCAGAGCTGTGGAGAGGAAGGCAGTATTCCATTCGGCTCACTGGACTGAGCTTGACAGTTGATGAGAGCGTCTCAGCTGGCATAGTTTACATATAGTTTACATAGTGCAGAAATGCTAAATGAAGGTGAAAATTACATCAGTTTATTCTCTTATTTCAATCTCTGTAGCTGTTGACTGACACCTGAGTTTAGGTTTTGGAAGATGCTGCTTGTGTATTAACGAGACAGCATAAAATAACTTTGTAGTAGGTTCTTTCTTTTCTGGTGTGTCTGTCTGAAGTAATTCTTCCCTGCCTCAAAAGGCTTTAAAATGAAACATTACAACTCCAACCAGGCAAGATCCTGTACCGAGTAAGGCAGAGATACCTTTCAGTTTTGAAACCAGCACAATAGGGCTGTTGCCAATGTGGCAAGACATCAAAAGGTACTGTGTGACTAAACAGTGCTTGATGTTGCTATGGCAGACATTTCTCAACAGCCGTCAGTCATACAGAGGAAATCTCACAAATACAGAGTAAACAGGATTATTGTACCAGCACCGTTAATTCTACACAGGCTTTAGGACTGAAAAAGTTATTGGAAGTGCCTGGCTGTCTCAGTTCTCTGGTTGTCCTGAACTGAGTCCTCTGAGCAGTGGTCCATATATGGGGACCCATAAAGGGGTGGAATGAAAAATCCTGTTGGGGTTGGAGAGGAGGGATACAGTAGGGTTTAAAATCGAGGTGATGTTTAAAGGTGATTATCACTACACTAGCAAAACTTTTCCAAATGAAGACCTCTGAGTATCCCACTGACTTATTTTCCACTCATTCGTAGGTGCTTATTGTTCTTAGCTTTGGTGACAGTGACAGAAAGAAGAAAATGCATGCAGGTAGTTGCTCTATGGTTTCTATGCAAATACATAGATCCTTTCCCATGTTTTTGTAGTATAAGGCATCGGTAGTCTGCCTGCCAAAGAATATGTGCTATCTTTGGAGATTAAAAAAACCTTATCCACACAGGTAGTAATTCTGTTAACTGTTTTAGAGAGCTGCTCAAGTAGTTCTGTAAGTCCAAGTATCTCTGATCCCTTTATAGATATGTAAAGGGTGATATTTGTCTTCAAATTGTTAAATGCATGCTGTGTTGGATCCAAGAGCTTCCAAAGAGCTTTTGAATAAGCATCATAAGTCTAATATGACATAAGTGTTAGCTTCATTTTTCATATGGGAAAATGGGGCGCTCAGATTTGCCTATGGTCACACTGTGACTCTGGAACAGAAACAAGAATTTTCCCAGGAGTTTTGACTCTGCTCTGTAGACTGTTTGACTATATTTTTCCCTATATTGTTTGCTTTCTGCCATTTTTCAGATTTACACAGTTCTTGAACGTTCGCCCATCTCCCTCTGAGTCATGTCCTAGTTGTTCTTCTCTTTAGAATTTCTCAGGACCCAGCAGTGAATATCAACCAGTAGCCTTATTTCGCATTTCTCAGAAAACCAGTATATTGTAGCTAGAATAGTTTTAGTTGTATATGATATGTCAAAATGTCGTTCTCATTCTTGTAGCAGCACTCTGAATCTTCACAGCTAGTCAGACTGGACTAGGGAGCTACTTAGTGCATGTTTATGACTTAAATAGCCTGGGTAGGTCGACCCTGCAGCACGGGTCATGTTTACAAAATACTTTTTCCTTTCACATTATAAACAACTATGGAGTTTTTGATTTTCTTTATATCTCAGGGTACAGGTAATAAAGAATAGCAGTGTCAGTGTTCTTGTGTTCTCATCCTTTGCAAGCAATCTGTGTGTTTTCAGTTACTGTAAAGATTTCGGGGGGAGTTCTGATTATTGGGGAAAAAAAAAAAGTGGTTTGTTTTTTTTTTCCTACGGGGATGAGAATTTCTTCTAGTCCCACATAAGCCCTTGCACAAAGTGATTGCTCAGAAGAATATTAGGACAAATGGATAATGATTATCCTAGCTTTGTGCTAAAATTCAGCTGGTCTCTTCGTATTAAATGTCTTTTTTTCTAATTGACTAAATTAAAAAAGCCCTTTCATTAACATCAAGGGTTCTGTCTTACAGTCTTAATTCCCATATTCTGATATACTGGGCATTCTTGAATTTTTAAGCTGCAAGCCTAATATGACTCCAGCAACTTTTTAAACAGAGTGAGATATTAAAGTGCAGTCTTAGCAATTATAATGCATTGATTTAATTAAATATAATATTAGAAGCTCCAATTCGTAGAATTCTATAATAATATTGACTGTTTCAATGACAATAATTCTTCTCTTCTGTCTCTATCTTTGCTATGTGAATATCCCTTCCAAACTGTCATGTCATTTCCCCTTTTTGACTGCAAGCTTTGGGAGTAGAGATTGCCTCCTCTTTTGTATGGGTTAACTTAGCACTTAGCATTTGTGGACTCCTAAGTCTGACCAGGAACTTGGGAAACTGTTGTAATGTAATTTCCATTCAGAAAAATGGAGCTAAATTCTGATAGTTAAGTTCTGATGTGCCCAGCTGTGGCAGGCAAGATGTAGCTGTAGCTGCCTTTTAACTACCTGCTCTGTCCCACTGAAGGAGATTTCTGCCTTCCTTGCAGTTAGCTGAATGGAACTGTGGGTGTACTGAAAAGGGAACAAACCAACCCATCCCTCTCAAATGGCATTAGGGAGCAGTGAGTTTATTTTCTTTCCTTTTTGGTTCACAGTGCCTGAAACAATGTACGGAGTGCGTTGTGGTTTGCCGGAGTGAGATTTTATGACTAAAGGTGAGAGTGTGTGCTTCATGCTCCGTGTGTGTCATGAGTGCATATGGAGTGATCTGAAGGTGCAACAGCTGCTGGGGTAGTCATGGCAGACTTGTGCAGTGTGGAGGCAGCTAGACTTGACCTAGTCTCATCCCTACTGCCCACAGAAAGAAGATACTAGAGTAAACTGTCCTTACAGCTGCATTAGGATGCATTTCAGGGTGACCGGATCATAGAATCATAGAATCATTAAGGTTGGAAAAGACCTCTAAGATCATCGAGTCCAACCGTCAACCCAACACCACCATGCCCACTAAACCATGTCCCTAAGCACCTCATCTACAAGTCTCTTAAATGCTTCCAGGGACGGTGACTCAACCACTTTCCTGGGCAGCCTGTTCCAATGTTTAACCACTCCTTCAGTAAAGAAATTTTTCCTCACGTCCAATCTAAACCTCCCCTGGCGCAACTTGAGGCCATTTCCTCTCGTCCTATCGCTTGTTACTTGGGAGAAGAGACCGACCCCCACCTCGCTACAACCTCCTTTCAGGGAGTTGTAGAGAGCGATGAGGTCTCCCCTCAGCCTCCTTTTCTCCAGGCTGAACAACCCCAGTTCCCTCAGCCGCTCCTCATCAGACTTGTTCTCCAGACCCCTCACCAGCCTCGTTGCCCTTCTCTGGACACGCTCCAGCACCTCAACGTCCTTCTTGTAGTGAGGGGCCCAAAACTGAACACAGTGTTCGAGGTGCGGCCTCACCAGTGCCGAGTACAGGGGCACAATCACTTCCCTACTCCTGCTGGCCACACTATTTCTGATACAGGCCAGGATGCCATTGGCCTTCTTGGCCACCTGGGCACACTGCCGGATCAGTTCACTCCAAAGGAGCTTGGGATAAACTAACATCCATAGAAGGTGGTGTGTAATCAGGGTACAAAAACACAGGGTGAAGCAGGAAACTAAAGCAAATATCTGATGCTGTAGATGTACCCTTAAGGCTATCCAGAAGATCTCTACAGGGCTGGCAGATGTGACACAGAATCTGCAAAAGACCTACATTCTTCTAGAATGGTAGCTGGAGGCTGAAGAGGGTGCCCCACAGTGCCCGAGATGGCCATAGAGGCCCATGTTCAGGCAGCTGGGTCTCACTCAGAAAGACATGAGCAAAACCTCACAATTTCATTTTTACTGTCATTATTTCATCCACTGTCGTGCTGTATAAGGCTAATGTGGAAGTTGCTTTGACTATTAAAAGCATGGGAAAATACTACTGAAATAAAAATTAAGGACCCTGTGTAGGAGATGACTATACAGATGGCTACCTGGAGCAAGTCCACTTATATTTAATGAAGATTTTAAAATTTTCTAACTGATTTAGCGAAAGGACCCTTCTTTTGTTTGTTCTGCTCCTGCTAAAGAACAATACAATAGAGTCTAGTCCACGAATGGGGCTCGTATGTGTTCCTGTCAAAGGGTTTTACTTCAAGTGTACAATATTGAAAGGGGGCTTTATACACTGTATGTAGGAACTTCCATGAAAAAATAATCATTAATATAATTATTTCTGTACTATTTATTCCTCAAGTATTGCTCTGACTGTAATTCCCAAGTGTTTTTTCCTGTCATATTTCCTTTTTTGACTAGAACTATTTCTTTATTTCTCTTAAGGTACAGGAAGGAGTACTTGAGGTCCCAGGCTCAGTATGTTCTTTCTTTTTTTCTCAAAGCCTTCCAACAGGATATCCCATTTTCAAAATAAATACAGCATTTTGTTTTTGGAAAACAGGAAGGGCAGGCCATGGAATGGATGGCAATAAAGATTGTTGCTGAGATTTCCAAACTTAGATCTCAAATTTTAGCAGAAGGTGTACAGAACAAAAACATGAACCTTCCCTTTTGAAGGTTTTTAAGGAAAAGAAATCCTAGCAGGAAATGTTAGATGGAATCTGTTTTCAGTCTTTTGTCTAAAGATATATCTTACCTGCAAACAATGCTACTTTGATTCAGAGACTAGCTTGTACACGAGGAGAATTCTTTTGTAAATTAGGTTTAGATATTAAGTCTGTTGAGCAGTGCATGAATAAAAACCAAAAAAAAGTTTTTATTACACAGCAAGCAGCCAATGCATCTTATTCCTGTGTTTGTGGTGTGGGTTTTTTTTGGTTTTTTTTCTTCCTCTCCTACTACAGTCATGGTGCAAAAATTTAATGAGCCATCTGCTGAAATACAGTTTTGCTCTGTAAATCAACAGGGAAAATAGCAGCCTCTTCCTCAGAAGAGCTATTCCTTAAACGTGTTCAAAGTGATATCTTCTCATTTTAGTGACAAACCTTTTCTTTTTTTAATTCCTTTTAGATTCTTAGAGCCTGAGAAACAGCTCTTGAACGATCTGTATTCTTTACAAATGAAACTGTTAAGCATCCTGTTACACAGACCAATTTTTTCTTCAGTCATACCTGTGAGAAACCCTGTCAAGATTATGTATCTGGCCGGCTCCCGTGCAAAACAGCCTATTGCTCTGCAGATTCCTCAGAGGAAGTTTGCGGTAGTGGTGGTGCTCAAATGTTAATGCTGATTTTGTTTAATGACGTTTTAATAAAATCACTTTTCATGATACAGCAACAATTTTAACATTTAAAGCAATTGAAAATATCAGCCTTAGGTTAAGCCCTTGTTTGATTATATGTAATCAGTAGTTTTTCTACGACAGAATACTAGATGTGGCGTTACAGGGATATAGTTTCAAAGTCTTTTATGAGATTTTAGAAATTCCTCCATTGTCAAATGTTACCAGTCTCATCAAATCAAATCAGAGGCAAAGGATGACATTTGATAACAGTTAGTTACTTTTTCATTGGCATAGATATATTATGCTTATGCCATACCTGCAGACTGAGTTGGAAACATCCTTCTCTTATAGTCTGCACAGAAATATATCTCAGTACGGCTATATGGATCTTGATACATCATCAGTTGCATACATTTAGGTGTTTTCTTGCCTTGCAGTAATGATAGTCTTTATCAGCAGCCTTGTTTCTCAGGAATTTATGATGAGGATATTGCTACTTATCAGAGTGCCTCCATTTGCGTTATCGTTTGTAATCCCAAACCTCATCCTGTGAACAAATCCTGCATGTAAAAATTTTTGAAAGTTTAGTACAACTAGGAATTTCTCCTATCTCATCCAAAAAGTTTCATTTTATAAAATCTGGGCTTAGATACTGCCTCTGCTGACTGATCCACTCATACAAAACACCCCCCACAACAACAAAACAAACAGGGTCTGGTATAGAAATATCTCTGCAAGCCTGACTGTGCTTGTGATTACCTTTGTTTGTTTGTTTGTTTTTTGTTACCTTTAGATGTATGTAGTTCTTAAAGTAGGTTTCAGGAAAAACTTGCCAGTTTTGCTTGCTGGACAGAATACAACACAAGTCCAGTGTGGTGAGGTCTTCCTTGCTCCAGAAATTGTTGGGAAGGAAACAGTAAAGATGCTCTGATAGGTTTAGGTAGTCCTGAGAAAGACTAATGAAGAACTGTAGCTTTTAATTCTGGATCAGTGTAACGAATATTGCTAATTATATTACTAATATTACTATTGGAAACAAGAAAAGAGTTGCATCTTTCTCCTGTTTGTAACTGCTAACTGATTTATGAACACATTAACTATAGGGGATGTAATTTGGTTTCAAGACATGTCAAAGTGATATTCCAGGTCCACTGAATGCATCTGATTTTGCCTAATGAATAAGCAACAACAAAAAATGCTCCAGCTGGTGATCAGTGCTGCTTTTTCAGCAAATGATCCTGTTGCTATGAGACAACAGGGAATCTCAGCTTGCTGCAGTGGCGTGGTTTGATCCAAACCCAATACAGAAGGTTTATTCTTGCCAGATGATGCAGTCTAAATAAGTTTGAGTATTAACGGGACCTGCTGAAGACTTGTTAATATAATATTTCTTCTATTGGGATGTCACCAGAAATAGAAAGAACCAGACTTATTTGTCTGGTGATGTAGATTTACAAAGAATAATGGCAAATTAGGGATTGCCTTTAAAATGAGAAGATTACAGATGGGGGAGGATCCCTGAGGTTTTGCATATCCTGCGTGCCTCATGGATCAGGGAAGAGAAACTTGCGCACAAAGACCTGCAGGTCTGTACAAAGATCTAATGAAACATCAAAGGGAGAGGCTTTTATTTATAAATGATTCTATAAAATGTCAGTATGCCATAGGAAGAGATAAAGGAGACGCTCTGTTTGCCTCCGTTCATAGGCATTAGGCCAGAGAATACTATAAGAGGTCTAGGAGTCTTTGAGCCCAGTGTACTCTTTGAATCTCTGGTTAACACTAAATGCTTTGAAGATAATTATAAAAACAGCATATATATCAAGCCACAACGTCTTTAAATGAGGAAGATGAGAATGTATTGTAGTTTTGTTGGTTTCAATAGAACTAAAGTATTTCTTCCTGCTATTTCCAGTTCCATCAATTGAAGGTCTAAGCAAACACTGTTTTGTGATAGGGTCTCTGAGCTTGTAATATAGAATTTTAGAACTGTTGCATCTTTATTCTAGAATAATTAGTGAGCTTCTTCATACGCTTCTTTGGCCATGACTGCTGAAATCATAAAATAATGTTGTGTATAAATGTGATGAGATAGGTATTCTGCACAGTTAACTGGGTGCTATTCATGTCAAATGAAGACATTTTATAACTTTGAAACACAACCTGAGTGCACAACTCAGGAAATGGCTCCCTTGTGCTTCTCTGTAGTCAAATTGAAATTCAAATACAGAAAAGCTTGACTGATTTAATATAATCATTTGATTATTTTCAGCCTATACATCTATAGATTTTACAATATCAACAGAAATGCTATTGTAGATAAGCAAGTCTGTGACAAGGAGAGCTTTTTAAAAGGATGCTAATTTTGTCCTCTCTGTAGTATCCATAGCCCAAACTCACCTGCACAATGCAACTGCTCAGAAACAGACTCGGGGGGGGGGGAAGAACTATTTCAAGATGTTTCTTTCTTATTTCAGCTAATACAAATGCTGCTTAGGGTATATGAGAGAAAAAATGAAACCTTTGCAGACTGCTTTTTTGTTTGTTTGTTTGTTTTCTTTTCTTTTTTTCCCTCCCTTTTTTCTTTCTACTCTGTCCTTTTTTTTTTTTTTTTTTCTTTCAGGGATGGTGTAAATATTAGCAAAGAAAAAAAAGGCACATTATTTTGAACTGATCTTCATTTGACATTAATTAGCAATATCTTAAGCCAACTGTAATGCCCTTTCAGAAAAAAACCCTTCCATTCTGTGTGAGTAGAGGAGCTCAACAGTAGGATAAAGAGAGAACAGAATTGCTTTCCTTGCACATTTGCTGTATCATAGAGGAGATGGGAGCTATTTTTGCTCCCTTCTGGTGATACTGTAAAGAAACTAACAGAAGCAGAGAGGCTCTTGCAGGTCCCATATTGCAACACAGTATATAGAAAAAACAGCTTCTAGCTCAGAGCTTAGTAATCCTTAAAGATTTGTCAAGATAGCTATAGTCTACACCAAGCTACCAGTAGCCTACTGGAAATCCAGCTTACAAAAGAGTTATTTTTTTGGTATAATCTAAACCAGTGCTCAAAATAGTTCTGCTGTACTGGCAAAAAATAATTTGCTATTCTATTTCAAGTCATGCTGTGTTTGTGTGGGGTTTTTGGGGGTGTCACTCTCCTGACAATTAGGTAGTTCAGAAAAAATTTAAGTGTAAGTCTAAGCCTCAGAGATTCTTGTGGCAGCTCCCACTGGACTGCTGTTGAGGTCAGGTCCTGATATGTAGCACCATGTGATGGGAGGGAGCGTGCTAATTTCACATTATTGCTTTGCAGTGACAGGGTGGGCAGTAAGAAATGTGTACAAGGAGATCTGGTACCTTTCCAGGTCGGAGGAAGGCTTGTTATCTGGTTTGAGTCATGACATCTTCCAAGTCAATAATGAGGGCTAGAGTTCAGAGCAGTGCTTGGGAAAGCTTGATATAAAGGAGTAGCCAGCAAAGCCCAAGAAAGGGGGTTGAGGGCTGGTGTTATCTGTAACAAATACTTGCCAAAGCAAATTTCTTAGGTCATATTTTCACATCATGAGAATGGTCCTTTAAAAAACATAATCAGACTGTTCTAAGCTCAGTAGGATTTCAACTTCAGCTGAGCTACTTGCTTTTCTCAGCCGAGTCACCTCCACATCCACCCCCTCCTTTTGCTGCAACTCGAGGGCAGATGGTTGTTGCTGGAATTAGCCAGGCACTATACCACCTGCTGCCAGTTTCTGTATGTTCGTTATCTTTGCAGCCATTTTTTCACAAATGAGAGGGAGGAAGGGCTAGAGGCTTCTTTCATGCTGCATCGCACTACGTAGTATTTCTGAGGAATGGGGTTCCCTCCCCTGGGCTCAGCAGGTATCATGCTTCACCCACTGAAGAATGCACCAGAAAGCAAGCAACAATGCAAGAACAGAGGGCCGCCTTTAACCCCATACTGGAACACGACAGAATAGAATTCCACAGTAGCATCAATTTAGTGGAAAATAAAAGTGCTCCAGACCACCAGGCATTGCTGTGACATCAGATCCCTTTGCAGTGTCACCTCTGTTACTACCCAGGTGGAACTGACAGTCGTGGGCAGTTTTATGGCACTCGTTGCTCCCCTTGTGTGGAAGCATGGTCTCCCGTTCGTGTCATTAAGTGTCAAGAGAGGCCAGCAGGGATCCTGCTGATCATCAGAGAGACAGAAATGGCAGCAACACTTATAACACTTATAATCTGGAAGTTTTATGCTTGGATAACACCATGTCATTTTAATCCTCATCCTACTAGGTCCTCCTCTGCTAGGGAATAAGGATACCTGAAGTTGTCCTGATGGGTAAATGAACACAGCGGTTTCTCCTGGTAGGTTTGGGACTGTATCACTCTGTTTTATTCATGTTTACCAACTGTGTCTCCATAACCAAGTGGACTGGGAGTGTGTTCATTCTTAAAGGGGAACTTGTGGCTGTGGTGTGATCGTTTGACTTGCAGGAGTAGTTTCTAAATGCTTGTTTATAAAGCAAATATATTAATCCAGCCTATTTTTTATGTACTGAGTAGTTGTTTGCCACTCTTCACAGCAAGTCAACTTTTCTGATCTTCACGTGTTCCTTATCAATTAGGTTTTATTCCCATTTTTCAAGTAGTAGAAAATTGGGCACAGAAAAGCTAATTGCCTCTTTCAGAATTTAGGAACTACAGTCTTGCAGGCCTGCTCCGAGTCCACAAGATTTCATTGCCTGGTTACACAGCTAGATGGGAACAGTGCTAATTCTAGCTGAGGTTTCTTTGAAAGGAAAGTATGAAGATGTTGCTGTTCCTTCCCTCTCTCATTTCACCTCTGTGGATGGTATGTGTCTTAGCTGAAGGGGATTGCTATTTTATCAAAATGTGGAGATCTATCTTTGAGCAACTGCCATCATTATTCCAAAAACATATTTGACTTTCTAATTGCAGATTGTTAAGGAATAATGTACAAACCATGTTGTGACCAGTACCCCCTGCTCCCGACCCCTGGACTGAGCTCAGAAAAATAATAGTTAATCTGTATTATTATAATCATCTTCTGTTCCAATGACTTGTTGGTTTGAGACATGCAAAAAAGAATGAAACTGATTGCCTACCATCTGAATCTCTGCAGTGATTTCTTGGTAGTAAGATGTCTTATTCTGTATTAATGATGTGCAGAAATGCTTAGTAACACCCTTACACTGACAGACAGCGGGAGACACAGCTTATATATTATAGCTTTTAATATTTTATCCAGTGCTTTTGTGTAACTGGAACTTTTACATTTGTGGTTTGTGGCTTTGGAGTTACAAATTACATGGCTTAAGCTTGCCGTAGATTGTCGAGAAGTGTTTGTAGATTGCCGAGAAGCATTTGTAGCTTTTGTTGTATGGAGTAGAGGTTCTGCTAAACATTTATTATGTAATTATGGAGGTAATTAGCTACAATGATTCAAGTGATGTTTCTCAGTTGTACATTTGTGTTTGTCTCCCTCAACCTTTTCACAGAGGAACCAGCTTCTCCCACAGTGCTTAGCCATTACAGTGAGAGGTTAACAAATTAGCAGTTGCAGCTCAAACAGTTGGCAGTTTCAAGTAGGGTCCCCAGTAATTCAGAGGGGGTTTTAGAGTATTTGTCTGATAAAAGCGGAATGCAAAGCTGGGCCAAGTTTGGGAATCCCTGACTTCAGTGTTTTCTGCCTTAACATTAATTGATCTTTTACCTTTGATGCAGCTATCATAAACATTTCTTTTTTGTATCTTAGAGTGCTGCTCACTGCATAGGCAGATGGTAACTTTCATTCCTTTTGCCAAAGAGCTCACAGTCTAATAGATAATGCAGCCAAAAAGTGGGAGGAAAAAAAAAGGGAGCGAATATTATTTACTGAGTATCACTTATCAGGGTAGCAGTAGAGCTACAACAGAAGCATCACCTAGGAGTTGGGTGGGAAGCTTGAGGGTATACAGAGAACGTGCCAGCCCAGGGCAGAACTCAGGCCTTCAAAGCTTTCAAATTAAATCCTCTTACATCTGCAGAGAAAATCAAAGGAAAAACAATCATTTGTTTAAGGTTAAGGATACTCAGCCTTTTCAATAGAAAATCAAATATAACCAGCCTCCCTGTGGAATAAGATGGACAGCTGAGTTTCTGACCTCTTGTGGTCAGTTATGGCACTGTGCTATTTTTTCCTATGAGTGGAGCTTGTTTTCTTACTTGAATTTGAAGTCCTGGCCTAAATTCAAGGGTAGATAACGTAGGCTTTTATTTACCTATATTCAATCTCAAGAGGGAAAGTTATTCCTAAATGGTTATTGAGTGCTGTGAGCTGTTTTATGTGGCTTCCTTCCTCTGTTGCCTACCTGTGCCATAAACCTTGTAAAATACTGGTACCACTCCTATAAATGCTTATACCTAACCTTCCTTTGGATTAAAAGTTTTTTTTTTTCCCCACCACGACAGTAGGTAATAGCCCCACTGAGTCCTCTAAGTTTGTATGTGATAAGATGGATGTTCATCTACATGAGGAATATTATGTTTTATTCCCAGATAGTATGGGAGCATAGTTGTAGTCACCTTCTTTCTAGCAGAATAGATGTGGTCATGAAATATTTTCAGTTTCTAGAAAAACAAATTCTGGTCTCAATACAAGGAATCTTCTGTTCTGCACAATCTTCTGTACAGTCCGATATGTGCAGGCTGTCTTGGAGTTCAGGTGAAGAGAAATCAAACTGTAGAAAGGACTGTACCTGAACATTGATTTCAAGTACAAAGTAAGTTTATTTGGCGATTTTATAAACATACAACTGAAACTGAAGGTCTGGCTAGGTATTTTTTAATTTTACTTTTTTTGGATAACATTATAGTTGAGATGATCTGTAACAAAGAAACAATGATTAAGCAAAGTCCACTACTTATTTTGATGAATATCTTCTTTTTCTCTAGAGCAAGATGCTTTCTTCTTGCATACTGAAACACCTTCCCACTTTGCATCTGTTATTCTTAACACCAGTACTGTTGATATAAAAAATAATGTAAAAATAATCATAAGTTTAAAAAAAACCCTTAATTTTCAGACTTGAAATAATTCAAAATTCATGTTTTAAAATCTTTAAATAAGTATTTGGTTAAATTGATATAAAGTAATAAAGAACATCCATGAAAAACAATTTTTCATGCAAAATTGTTCAGATCAATTCTGAGTCTTTGCTTCATGTTTGTTACCTGTTGGCACCATTACCCACCAAAGATCTGATGTCATTCCCCAAAATCATCTTCTCTCATACATCTCCTCTTAGAAAGCCTGCAAGGCTGTGCAGAGAGAACAGCAAGAAACGGCATAGTATAGCTGTGTGATATCTACTCAGCGTACAGATATGCTTTGACTATTCACTGTAGAGATCTGTTCAGCTGAAATGTTGGAGACAGAGATGAAAAGGATCTCAGGAAACAAGACCTGCGGGGTTTTTTTTTCCATTCAGGCAAGTGTTTTCTTAGGAGGCAGTACCATTTCCCTGCATTGCTCATAGGACTTCTTTCCTATGCAGAACAGCCTCAGTATACATCTGTTCACAGAGGTGGACAGTGAGATACATCTTGTGTTGAACTCAGGGATGAGGCTCCAGAACAGGCATTCAGTAGGAGCAGCAGAAGCAAACACTGTACCTAGTCTTAAATTAAAGCTCTATTAACTTGTTAACAGGATTATATACAGGGGACTGCACTCAGTGAACCAATGATGTCCTTTTCAATCCTGTGTCCCCAAATCATGGAACGTGTGTCACCAGTAATTGCCAAGTGCTTACAGAGGGCACAAAAATGCTTGTAAAAATAAACTTGCAATGGCACACAGATTACATAATGACAATGTCCATGTCAGGGGCTGTAAAGACCTGTGTCACTCATGACTCTGCTGCTTCAAAGTCAGATGTCATAGCAGTATAACAGCACTTAGAGAGGCTCTGGGAGAGAGGAAACAGGAATTGCCAAGAGCATTGTGCCTGAAGAATTCACAGTTTGTATCTTTACACAGTTTGACAAGGCCCAGACTCCCTTTTCGGGGGGTTTCCCCAGTGAGTTGCCTTTCTTCTCCCTTGCGTAGTATTGAAAGTGAGGACCCGACTTCCCACAGCCACTCCCCACAGTCACAAAGCATTTCATTACAAGTCTAGGAAGATGTTTTGAGAGGAGTGAATGGGGAAATTCTGGCTGTGCTGCAGCTACTTTTTGGCAGTGGAGCTGACCTAACGTGGCAGCAAAGCTGCTGAAAGGCTCCCAAGAGGAATACTATGGCTTGGGGAACATCACAGTGGGTGTATATCAGATTGATATCTTCAGACTGCAGGAGACGTGCCGATGGCACATCATACACAGAAGAACACATTAGAAATTTTCATACCGGGTTTGTTCCCCAGTACTACAATGGTGCATAGGATCACTGCAATTGGGAACATATTGAAAGCCTCTCTTGGTGCATCTGTGACTTACAGTAGATGTCATCTTCCAGATGCAGGTATACCTCCAGGGTACAGATGTATAAGCCACAAACTCAGTGCTCATCAGTCCCAGTAGACTGCTTGATGGAAAAGCTTGGTTCAGACAGTGATATTTAGATAATTTTGATACCTGTGAAAGGAAATGAAGGCATTTAGGAAACACAGATAAAGTCCTCCAACAAAGATTGGGCCTTATTGAGTGCATATACTTTACAATGCTATGGAGGTGCCAGAGGCTTTCCAGGACCGGCATGCTATATTGCCTCATACTTTCAAAGCAATATGCAAATGCTAAAACTGTTAAAAAACTGCTTGACTCACGGCTCCTCCTCCACTTGACATTTCAATTTCAAGATCAAGATTAGGAGAAGCAAATCAGAACACCTGCATTTCAAATCAGGTGACGCTCTACTGGTACTGCTTACAGATGGCTGAGTAACTGCCAGCTCAGTAGAGGAGAAGTCTGACCATCAAAATCTGTTTTCAGCAGAGGTATGTAGAGGTACCTTCATTAAGCGTTTACTTATATTCACAGTGGATCTACGTGACATTACTATGGGTTATGAAAGTTGACTGAGTTCTGTGACAGGAGAAAGGCTTTATGTTTGTGAGGAATTCCAGTAGCTCTGTGGAAGAAACTTCTTTACTACTTCCTTGGTAAAAAAACCCCAACCAACCAGAAAAAAATCCACCCACAAAAACACACACACACAAAACCAACTTCTGCAAACATGAAAATACATCAGAGTACGTTTTGAGTAAATTTTCTCTATTTTAGCTAGATATTAAGGAACAGGGAGAAAATAAGTTACAGATTTTCAAAATTACATTATTTTGCATTATTCAACTTACGGCTTGCTTCATTTTGTCAGCATGTATTTGTGGAGAGAGACAGCAAACTAAAATCATAGAACAGCGACATAAGACAGATTCCGTCCTCTGAAGCACGTGGACAGCCTGAGACAAGCATACAGGGAGTATCATTGACTTGCTAGTGTTTTGGTTTGAACCCCTATCAATAAACAGTGCAGTAATTAAATTACAGTGGAGACTTCTGATATTTTTACTGGTTTTTTGCTTCATTTTTTATCCTGCATAAGTGCATGTCAGCTGACAGTTACAGTGTAGACTCCTGTTGTGTTCCCCTCTACCCTGATCGTCCAATGCATCTTCCCAGCATAATTTTGCTCCACATAATCTTCCTTTCATGCTTTTCGCCGCAGAACTCGAGTCATATTCCTTCTAAAGACTTCTACTTCCAGGTAGTTTGCCAGCTCTAAGCCATCTTGGCCAACAAGCCTTTGCGCTTCTTCCAATCTGTAGCTATGCTGCTGCAGAGATGAGACAGCATACTAGACTTGAGACATTGTGTTCCTCTCAGGGGAGCTCTTTTTCATATCCCTTGTTTCATAGTTTTTCCTGACCATTGAAAAGATAGAGCTGCTCTTCGTACACAGCACAGAAAACAGCCACCTGCTTGCTTCTGTTCTGTGTTTGGCTTTAGCACACGAGGAGCCCCAGCGATTGATAGTGCAGAAGTCCATGCATTCAAGTCCTTTGGTAAAACCATCTATTTCCTTTCTGCTCTTCAAAGTCTTAGTGTGGTAATTCCAGTTACTAAATTCTTTGGGCATTACAGAATTCAGAACTCATACACAGCCTGAACCGTGCTTAAACACACAATTCTGAGGAGGTCCCACAAAAGACAACCACAACTCTGAAGGTCACAACTAACATCTGAGCCAAAACGAAAGGTGTTTTATTTCAGCATGTTCAATACATTTTTAAAGCAAACCCAAAGTTTCATCTCTATTTTTAGCTGAAAAGCATCAGCACTGCAAAACTCATGCCGCATGTAACACCAGGTACATCTTCATTACAAGACTAAAACAGACAACTTAGATCTGGAGAAATTTTCCTTCTGGTGACTGACAGGTAGTATTTTTCAGCCAAGTCTGTACCTGCCTTCTTCCCTGAGCTGGATGCATCTGGCAGACGGACATAATCATTGTATGAGAAACAGCAGATCTCTTGGGGGAAGTACAGGGCAAAAATATTGCTGGATGTATCTGTGCAACACTACAAAAGCTCTGAGCTAGTTTATTTTCCAGTGTTTACTTAGTCCTAGTAAAATGAGTTCCTTAAGCTTATTTTGAACTAGTCCTAGTCAAATGCTGACCCTGCCTGGGAGAAATATTTTTCCCTATCATCTACTTGAGCATTTTGAAGCTAATTTTGGTCACTAATTTATGCATCTCTATGCATGGTGATATATACATAATGTCTTTTGGAGAAACACTTGTTAAGGCTGACAATAGTAACTGCCAGATATGTTGTAGGTGGAGTTGTTTGGAGTGTTTGCCATCCTTTCTAGGGAAAATAATTTATGTAATTCTCCAGACTAAGAACTTCATTAATGACCTTCATTTAGGAACTACATAGCAAGAACAGGAATACAACAGAGAACAGAATTCCCAAAGTGCAAAGTCCAAATCCATTGGCCCAGCCAGCAAATTGCCTTAGCAGAATGGGGTTTGCAGCCGCCTAGAACAGTGCTTACTCCTCTCAGTAGAAGAGTAAACAAAAACACTAGGCAGTACACCGCATCATTTTAGAGGTGAGAGGACTGAATATTTGTATGACTTTTCTTTTTTATCTGCTTCCTGAGGGTATCTGAATAAATTCTGTTAAATTACTGACATTTCTTCTCTCTTCCACCCTCAATTCTTAAATTTCATCTAACAACCTAGTCATAGTCAAATTTGTGTCCATTGGTCAAATGCTCCATTGTCTGCCCCCACCTCCCTTTTAATTGCTACAGAATGCCAACATTTTTTAACCATATTAAAAAAATAAAACTTTCCTTTAGAGCAATTTACAGCCTGGTACCTGCATATTGCTTGTTTACTAGTACATTCATCTGATAACTATTTTTCTTTTGCTTTGACGGAATGTACAATCCTGGGTAGTTTTATGAGGTGGCCTGGGCCATGGGCCCTGCCTTGCCTCTGTTTTATCAGCTGCCTCCTGGTTGAGACTAATCAGGCAATACAAAAGCCAGCAGGCTGCTCTGATTGAGAGAGATGCCAGGAAAACTCTGAATCAAAGACTCTCGGAAAACAAGTGATTACCCACAGTTGGTGCTGCAGCAAGGCACAGACCTTACAAGACAGGTTAGGAGAAAAGGCTGTTTGTCATGAGGATCACTTGTTTACCTTTTTCTGTGTTTAAGAAAGAGATGAAGCACTGAAGTTAAAGGACTTGGAGTCAGCCTTTCCTGGGACAGAGGTCCTGGCAGCTGTATTCCTATGATGTGAAGACCTAGCCCCAAAACCACTAGCTTATTTTACACAGGCTAAACAGCCATCCATACTTTTGACTTAGTCACTACTGAGCTGAGACTGCACTGCTCCAATGAAACAAGTTGCTGGCCAAACAGCTGCCGAAGACAGTTAGGACTCCTGGATGGAAGAAATAAGGGGCTGCAGGCATTTTTTAAACTCCTGTTTCACTCTTCAGCTTGAAATCCTCTATTATTCCTCTATAGCTGAATGAGGAATGAAGCTGAACCAGGAGAACTGCTTACAAATACAAAATGAAAGGTGTGGTGGCAAAGCTTGTCTGACTCTCAAACATACCATGTAGGTAAAATGCATCCATGTGTGACCAAATGATGTTAACTTGAACTAAATATAGTGCTTCAGGAGCTGGCCTGCTGTACTAGTGATGCTGAAGGAACAAAGGAAAAGATTGTAATATCTCCCAGGGTTATCTAAACTGCCGTGTCTAATTTTGGCCTCCCTAGGTTTCTGGAGGTTGCTGTTAGCAAAAGGTAGCAGCGCAGTGGTGGATGGAGCAGTTCCCTTCTTGGCAGGTCAGCCAGAGAAGCCTGCTACAGTGCACGTCATCTCCCACCTCTGGGGCTGCCGAGCAGGTGAGCCAGCTGGATGCCACGCAGGAGGAAATTCCTGCAACCTTTGCTAGAGAGAACCTTTAAATAACTTTCCCTTTTCCTGTTACGCCTTTAGTGTTTAGATGATGCAAGGACAAATCCTACTAATCCTGAGGGGTCGTCAGGTGCTATTTGGAAATATCTCAGTAGTCTTAGCCCCGGATGACCTTTAACTTGCACAGTGCTGTGCAGTCGCTGAGGGGTAGGAGAGAAGTGAAGCTTCAACTATTCCAAATCTAGCCCTGCAAGGGAAATGTGAAACATTGAGTTTGCTTAGCCCTAAGAAGTTCATCTCTATGTCCTCTCATTTTCCTCCCTCCTAGTTTGTGGAGGCAGGGAAAATGGGTGGGCAGGGAAAGGCAGAGTTGTTAGAGCTGAAGAGAGAAGGTGGACATGCCTAAAGGCGTAGGTACATGCAGGTCTGTGTTGACACACTTTGAAGAGTTTATTGTATCCACTGAACTGGTTTGATAGTTAATGTGATTTTGGTCTCAGAGGCTGTCAACTTCATAAATTTTTAAAGTCGTTTCTTACTTCCAGTTTAATCATCCAGATGAATAGATTCTCCCCTGTTGTTTTAAAGGGGAAGGCAAGGGCTGGCTTGGTGATTTCTGGTAATTTAAGATCCAAAATAGCTTTAGAAGTTCATAAAACAATTTACCTTTTTTTTTTTTAATGTTAAAAACTTTAAAGAACTGTTGCCAGTCGTGCCAAGTATTACAATGTGGTACTCTGCTGGGACTGTCAGAAAGTGAAAGACTACGAAAATAAGAATGACATAAAATAGTCTCCTTTAAAATCAGTTTAGCTTTTACATCATACATTGTGGTTAAAGACACAGGATTTAGGTATTAAAGTTGTGTTGTTTATAAACAGGATTGTAATGAGTTAACAGATGTCTTAAGTTTAAACTGATGCAGTTCATTCCATGGATAAGTATTTAAATACACATTTTCCCTTGCTTGAGGGAGAGTCGTCCCTTTTAGGAGACTGGAGTTGGAGCAGTAGAAAGGTAAGCACAATTATAGTCACAGAGTTTCTTTATGTCCCAATATAGAACAAAAATATATTTCCAAACCTTAGAAGGCATTTGTGAATCAAGTTAACACTCAAGCAGCTCTGTCATGTTCCTTTGGTCAGTATTTTTTATTATGTTATTTGTAAAGCCTCTTATTGTCATGGGGCATCTCTTCATCCTATGCTTCAAAGTAAACCTTGTACTGGAGTAATCAGTGGGGCCAAACTAGGGTGGTTTAAATCTCTATTTTGGTAGAAATTACCCGTGTCATCTGCTTTAGTATCTCCTAGACCCTTTCTGGGTGTCTGCACTTGAGAAGATTGCTTTTGTCCTTCCATCTCTCTTTATGAGACTTGAATTCAAAACTCACAGAGCGCAATTCAGAGACTTGATAAACAATCATCCTTGCTTATCAGCTTAGCAGCATGAGGCACAAACAAAGCACCCCAAAGGTGTTTTCGTAGCCCAGCGTGACTCAGGGCATTGCTAAAGTCTCTACCACATCAGCTCAAGCTAGCCCGTGGAAAACAAACTATATCTTAGAAGGAGGTTCATTTCAGAAGCTGATAGAGTCTGGGAGCATTCCAGAATTGGTTTAGTTTGCCTCTGGGAAGGCTTGAGTACCAGTAGCTAGGGAACAATTCAGTGACAGCAACAGCTTGTTTCTCAAAGATTTAACTCTGTATTTATGGTGCTTGCAGGGATAAGGAAATAGCTTCTCCTGATCACTTTGAATAAATGTTTCATGAACACATAAATAGCTAATGTAAAAGGAATTTAAATGTGTTATCCAGAAACAATTCACTCTTACTGAGTCTGAAAGAATAAGCAAAAAGGCAACAAAGCCACTCTGTAGTTAAAAATACTGCAAGCAACCATGTGCATCTTTGCACAGAAGATACTGCATGTGATTGTACTGGCCAAGCACAAACATCCATATATTAACTTTTTGTGCCATGAGCTGGCATTGGCAAATCAAAGTTAAATTACCTTTTAAAATTACACCGTTAACATTACACTTCTGATTTATTCTCTCCTATTCACATTCTTCAGCCTCAGAGAAACGATACCTCTCGCAAATCAGGCCTCTTTCTCTCCAGGATTCAAAGTACCACACCTGCTTAGGCCAGTAATACAGAGGGAACAAACCACGATAAATACACCAGTAATCTGTTAGTATATGAAGGCTGGGGCCTTTTGAGAAGGCATTTAGGACTTAAACATAATAATTGTATAAGCAGGTGAAATAACCGCTGTTGCTTGCTGTCTCCAAGAAGGAATTTGATCTGTTATTTGGCACTGCATCTTCTAATGGGGACCTTAAGCATATTCAGTGGAGAAGAGGACCTTTTTGATTCTTACTAAGTTTTACCTTATATGGCAGCATTTATTTAATTTTGAACTTTGTGGGAGGGTCAGGACTCCTTTGCGCTTACAAAAGACAGTCACTACTCTGAAGTGCTGATAAATAAAAGGATATGTAGACAGAAGGGGACACAAAATTAACAGTACAGCTAAGTGATGCTAGTCAAGTCAATTAGTTTAAGTATTCTGGGATCATAGGTAGAAATTGATACCCCAAATTTAAGTTTTTCTCCCTGGTATAAGACCAGTCTTTCTTTGTGAACATAACCAAGAAGAGAACAGTACCTGTACCCAGTATATAATAACTGCTTTTGCACCTTGCTCAATCTGAAGTAAAAATGATCCAAAGAAAGAACTGGTAGGATGTCAAATCTGCCAGGTCACTTAAATTGTACATCTTTTTAACTGGGGAAGTAATTCAGATCATTAAGGGGAGTAACAGTAAAAAACCTCAAGATAAAGCAACTTTTCTCTGGAACACATTTATCTTGAAATAGGGAAGCTGTAGAATTGGATGAATGATATAATTCACAAAGACCTTGTTGAACTCAGTGCCTGGAAACATTCGGGAATTACGTGAGTGACCTATTTTGATTTCACCAGAGGATGAAGTGGCTGCCTAGTCAGTCACCTTTGTACAGAAGTTGTCCTGATTAACAGGCATCACAATGGGAGCAGCTGGAACTACTAAACTTATCACATACTAGTGGAACTGCTTTTTCAGTGGCAGCATTTGCATTTAAATGAGGAAGTCAGACAGGTTGCAGTGCAGCGGTGGTTCCAAAGTACAAAGACAGCATTAATCACTGAAAAGAGAAAACAGCAATGCCTACCCAATTCTACAGCCACATCTGGAATATTCACCTGTAAGAGAGATGCCATCTTGTTACTTGAGCTGTAACCCAATAGATCCTCAAAATACGACTCAATTCCTATACAAGAGACCTTGCCTTCCTACTCAAGCAACAAAATTTTAAGCTCCCCTTCTTAATTTTGTTAATTGTTAAATGACAGGAGGCCAATTTCAGACAGAAAATCTTCAACATCTCAAAGCTTTCATGAAACTAATTTGTTCAGAGCCACAGAGAGTTTAAGCACAGGCAATCATCCTCCACTTTCACCAAAAGGCATTGATATAGTCTGAGGTGTTTTGATGAAAGAAGTGATTTCTTCTTATTTTCATCCCTGCTTTGTTGAAAGAATGTAATTATTCCAATACCAGTTACAAATTGTAGAGAAAAAACAAACCAACAAAAACCCTTTGAAATATTTTTAAAGTTACTCAGTACTGAAAGATACAGTGGACGATCTTATTTTTCCATTTTTTGCTAGCCAATGAATATAATTTGAATTCTCACAGCCAAGCTGGAATTTTTCATGAACTACCAAGGTACAACAAATGCTTTGTGGACTGGTTTGTATGCATTTGTAAATGCATTTCTGCCCTTTACCAAAAGAGATCAGTATCAGCGTTTTCAGATTCTATATAGCAAAGTTCACAAAAATTCTTGTTTATCTTAACTATTTGGAGTGAGATTATATCAAGTCCTCGGAGGGCACAGCGTGAAGCGGTGACAAAAATGACGTCCCAATTAGGGAATGGGTTGCAACACGGCTAGAAGGCAAAATTTTCCCAGTAAGGCAACTTAAGAAAATGATCCAGATTATTTTTAAAAAATAAATAAGCAAGTACTGATAGGTGATCAAGTAATCAAACAGTGACCATTTGTACATAGCGGAGCATTTCCAAGTTTAGTATCTGACACGTAAGGTCTGCAGAAGCACTAGTGTCTTTTGGTCTGTTTATTCATGTTTGTTCATGATCGCCACGTGGAGATCACTTGACTTGAAACCGTCAGAAGAGTGTCAGCATCAAAGTATTAAAGCACCGGGGCCACACATGCTATACTGCCTTTGCGCGTACTTAAACCCTTTGACTTCTCCCTTAGGGACAGGTGATGTACGATATAGTTGCATACTTAGAGATGAAAGGCTAACCAGTGATTTATTTAACAGTCTAGATAGTACAATGAATCCACCTGGTTTTTTACCTCTAAGAACTTGGCTCAGATGTAACTCCACGTCACACTAATATAAAAGTTACTCTAAGGTGATCATGACACCTTTTTAAAGTAGATTAGGGATAAACTTGACAAGCATTCTCTAGTTTGTGCTCAAGAAGCTAAATGACAAAGCCAGGAATATTTCCACCTAGACAGATTAAAGTATTTTTGAACTCTAATGGGCGGGGGGGGGGGTGCGGGCAAAGGGAAGAGGGCTGAGACAGCACCGGTCCCTTTCCCATGACTTAAGATATGTGCCCTGAATACTAAGTCCACGTTCTCCAACACTTTTAAAGACTCTTTTTTCTAATGGCTTGTGGTACTTCATATAAATCTTATCTTTGAAGAGCATCAAGTCTGGGATCTACTATGGAAGTAGAAGCAGTGCACTCAATACTAAAATAGCACCTGCCATCTGGATGCTGCAGGTGTATGCAATATAAGCTTTGGATGGAGATTACAGTGTTCAGTTCTACGCCAAAGTAAAAACTCTGCTCAGTCAGCAGGCAGGCATGTCTGAAGGAACATGGGCTAAAAAACTATAGCGTTCAAATCTAAACCCAGAGGAAATCGGATAGCATCAGCTTTCATGTATTCAGTGAGGCTTCATGTAATTAACTGTTCCAGAAAGGAATGGAAAAAACTGATTGTTTGCAGAAGTAATTTAACACATCTTAGACTGCATTGCCTTGTCCCAGAGATTAGAAGAAATTTCTGCAACTTCAGTAAAGAGTCACTCCAGCAGATAGCTTTAACACTCCAAGGCCGGAATGGATAAGGCTACAATACACATTGTCCTCTCTAGAGGGAGGAAGTTAATTTCCAGCCTCTGAGGCCCATTATAGCTCAAAATTCCAGATGGCCCGTATTTATTTCGGTCAACTTCAGTTTCTCTGCTTTGCTCAAAGTCTATTTTAAGTCATTCCATCTTTAAAGGAAAAATTTCCTCTGGAGTTTCACAGAGATTAGACCCAATGAACTTCTATTAGAACAACTCTACCTGTTGCATGAGTGGATTCCCTAGGATTTTAAAATCTTGTAACTTACTACAAGGACACAAAGTACAAAGAAATACCATACACACTACCAATGCAGGTCTTATCTAAGCTAGATGATGGTGACTGGAGAAAATGCTAGAATAAAGCTAAAAGAAAGCAACAGTTGTTCTATAAAGAGAGGCACTGATTGTTAGCCATATTCTTCAGGCCATTTTAGTTTAATTACATTTCATTTTACTGGCTAACTTTTTGATGAAGTAAATTTAGAGACTTCTTTACGTTTTTTCAAAAACCCTAGAACTCAATTAACAGGCTTTGTCAAGACTTGGACTTCAAAGTCCTGACAGAGTAGTTTAGAAACTTAAATAAAGCAGCCCATTGTACACTATAGAAAGCTGCAGTTTCCACCTGAACTTTAACTCAGCCAGTTTAGCAGGTGTTAGGATGTAATTGTCATTACTTTTACTACGCCTGTATTAAACCGTATCAGTTAGTTTAAGTTAAGATTGCACTTTTAAATCCCATCCCAGAACATGCAAATAAAATGTTATACATCAGTTTTCTGCAATTCAGAAGGCAATTCTGAAAAAAAACCAAAAACCAAACCAACAAACCCAAAAAACCTTAAGTCCCCTGTGAATTCAGGGCCTCAAAAATTATTTATTTGTCACTTCAGGTAAATTTCTGCATTCAGCCCATTTTGGACCTCACAGTTTACAGTAGTGATGCAACTCCAACAGCTCTCTCATCAACTTACCATTTCTCTTTGCAGCTGCAGATTTCTTTGATTTTGACCTAATGTTTTAAAATTAACTAGAAAAAATTATTTCCTCAATTATTAGATATTGAGGTAGGTCCCAGATCACAGTGACCTGGTTTTCATAAAATATAATCGCTGTTTCGAGAGTTAGGCATTTTATAATACTTTATGACAAAAAACAGACTCCCAAACATAAAGATCTTCTGAATTAAAAAAGTATTTCCTACAGGCTCAAACCTTTCCTTCCTCTCTACCCCTCCATAGGGAAGTCCTAGGGGTTAACAAAAGTTCAGGAATTTAAAATTTTTTGTCCATAGTAACATAAGCACCTTGCAATCTTGAAGAAGGACATTTAGTCATAGATGGAAAAGAATTATTAAAGTTACTGACCTGGGTAATACAACATTTGGTTACATTCAGAACACTACGCCCGCAGGCTAGTTCTGTAGAAGAAAGGCAAAGCAAGACCCTTGACCCTGGGGAAACTGGGTTATTTGCTTTTCCTCCTCTTAAAGCCATCTTACTGAAGTATGCTCATGAAGGAAGGGAGCTGGACTTTCTAACTGATTCAGCAAAAAATGGCAAAGAAGATATTTCTAAACCTATCATTTCATTCCTACTTGTTTTCACAAAAGTTTTAAAAGAAACAGGCACAAAGCTCCTTCGGCGATTAAATCTCTGGTGTCAGTTTGCCTGTGCTGTGCAGAACTGTGGGAGGAGCAGGCTATAAAGCTTCCGTACCAGGTGGGTAGAATTTGTTTGAATGAGGGCTAAGGAACAGAAAGGACAGGGCTCGAGCTTGGGCTGCTTCATATCAGGCTAAAATTCTTAATTCTACCTTTCTTTCTTTTTTTTTTAATTTTATTTTTACTTTTTCTATTTAGAAACAGGTGTCTTGAATAGATCAGTACTAGTAAGGGAAGCAGAATGGATAACCTGTTAGGCTTCTTGTCTTTCTCCGATTTCTCAACTTTTTTTCTTTGCTTATTTAAAACATTTCTGTCTATCAAGAAGGGCTATCATCTGTCAGCTCTTTCTTTTGAACTGCCAGACACTAATCTCAAGTCTGGATCACACTGACTCATGAAGAGAGATAAAATTATCACCTTTGAATCACTTGACTGAGCAGTGACCTAGTGGAATAGGAATACAAGTTTAAAAGGGTGCTGAAGTACCAGGTGTTAAGAAGACTACATGGGGTGATGCAAACAGCGTAAGTTAAATTAAACATGCAAATCTAGCCCCAACGTTTGGACAGTAGTCATTCTGGTGGGTATGGGACATTCCTGTGTGTGTGTGTTCAGGCTGAGCAAAGCACCTGGACGCCTATTATCAAAAATGCTTCTGTGCTTTTTAGTTTGCTTTTTTTGGCCCATGCGATGCTCCCATAAACTGTACCAGGTTGCAGCACTCTGTCTGCCATCTCAAAATAGCAAAGCCAGTCCCGTGTCTGAAGATCCGTGCTCTGAAGCTCTCCTCCTTTTGTCTTCAAGTGAGAGCTCTGCCAGGGATGCAGAAATACTTCCACTTCACTAATTTCACCATTAGATGTCTCTGACCGATCATCATTACTCCAGCCAGTCCTGCCTTTGTAGTGCAGGCAGCACTGCGTCATACCTGCATTCAGTGTCACGATGACAGCCCTGGAGAACTTGCGGGAGGTTAGGTGCGGCTTTGGAGAGGTGACCAAGACAAAGAGGACTGCTGATTTCCTTCCCTGCTCTGCAGGTGGGAAGCAAAGGGGGAGTTCAGGGAAGCAGCAAACTCGTTTGCCAGTCCCAAACGTTACTAAAGTGTTATCCTCGGTGTATAGCATTTGATCCTCTGTTTAATAAATGCTTCTTTGCTTAATGCTAATACGTGTTTGTCTACTTAATGCCCTGAACATAAGAACGGCTAAATGTGATTATTTTTAAAATAGTACCCGACCACCTTTTAACTATGAGTTTGAGTATGCCTGGATTAAGTTTACTGCATATAGTGATTGCCCTGAGTGCAGGAAGAAGCAGAACTTGCTTATCAGGGAGGAAAAAAAGAGGGTTCTGGGCAGGATTGCAGGTTACATTTTGCGGAGATTTGCTTTGTTGTCTAGAGATGGGAGCTGATCAGGGCTGCTTCTTCCGTGCCTCAAGCCTCTGGGGGAGACATCACTGTGTTGTTGGGGGACGAGGCTTCTGGTTATTCTTGCTGTTTGCTAGTTGAAGGCTGCTGGATGCCATTCTGGATGACTGTACATGCGAAGGACTTTTGAGAAAATGAGGTATTCCTTTTAAACATGTAATCACATGAACATGTACCTCTCACTGTTGAGACTGTGGCTTGTCAAAATTACTTAAGCCCTAACAGAGTCCTGTCAGGTAAATACTGTTACTCCACTGGCAGATTTTGGAATACAGCTTCACATCCCTGAATTGCATTCATTGTCTTCTCACCGAAACAAATCTGGTTCAACTGTTTATATGTATGTTATGAATCCGTCTGCATTTGTTTCTGTAATCACCTATTAGCTGTGTAGTAGTATACATATTAATAACAAGCCATTGGTTACAAGTCAGCATTCATTTCAATAATGACGTCAGTTATTTTCTAGAGGGCTAACAGAGTGAGTGACAATTTTGACAAATTTTTGTTCTATGAGCAAACACAGAGAACAAATTCAGATTCAGCTTTTTAAATGAAAGAAAATGGGAGGAAATATCTATTAAAAGGAGTCAACAAATGCAAATTCTGAGTGAATGTCGCCTTTATGGTAATGTTGCTGTTTGCCTTTGTAATCAGGACTATTATATTTTTATATAACCCACTTAATTTTTTTTGCTCTTTGGTTTTTCAAATATTGTTCTCACTGTTTAAATTTGTATATATGAGACCGTGCATATGGCTACATACATAGCAATGTAGAATAAAGGGTAGAAAGATTTGCTGTGCAGAAGAGAAGAGATTTGCTATTAGTCATCTCTTAAAATAAGATAAAATAGTCCTAAAGAAGGCAAATTCATTTTATTCTATATGCCTTTGTGCCATTCACCTTGGGGAAAATGAAATAGAATGCTCTTGTGATTATAAAAATAGCAGAGAAGTAGGATTACTGTGGTAGAACTTAAACTTACACCACTGTAATTCGAACCTATTCGTTTCCTTTTTCATCTAATATTTCTAATTTATAGTCCAAGTAGGCTATAAATACTTGGAATTGTTTATCAGTGAAGTCATCACCAGAATGGCCACCTCATGGAATTAGTTCCTAATGAGATTATTAGGCCTATGTTTATTTTGTGGGCTCTGAATAGCCGACATAAACTTAGACATTGTTATTTTACTGTCAAGATTGTGTCTGAAGCTCATTTTCTTTTCCAAGACTTTAAATCTAATATAGCAGAGCTCCCAGAAAGTAACAGGACTATTTGTGTTGTAGAAATCTTCATTATGCAGTGGGGAAAAATGATCTCGACCAAGTTGCCAGCCGACTGCATGCTTTATAGTAATCAAACAAATAAAACACAACACAAAAATCAAGAGGAGAAGTGGGTTTTGTCTTTTTTGATGCATTTTCATAGAGCCTTGTTGTAAAGAATAACTTACTTCACCAGTGAGGTGAAGTCCTCTATGGATGAACAGGGTTATGCAAGAATTGTGCATGATGATGATGATGATGATGATAAAGTGGAGCACAGCAGTGTTTGAAAAAATCTCACAATGACACTAGTCAGCAGTTTAGATGTGGAAGTGATGAAAGAGTCTGTCTCCGTGTAAAATCACAAGGGAAATTTTGCAAAAGCAGTGTATAATTACGCAAGCAGCAATTTTCAGTGCCATTTCTTTTTAATACATTTGACTTGTCTATGGAATTTTTTTAAATGCAGTTGATCAGAACGCTATTTAGGCCTGATCTGAAAGATTGTATACACTCGGCACTCTGTTATATGGCACCGGGACATTACAGGCTGCGTGGAACATAAGAAGTGCCATGCTGTACGAGACCTCTGGGTCTCACTTCCATTAAAGTGTCTCTGACAGATCAGAACTAGATACCTCAGAAAACCACGCAAGAAATCCTTTGAGCCACAAAATCGCAATTGACCAGAGAGGTTGTTTTATCAAATCAACCACCAACTGTCTGTGATTACGTTCTAGAGATTGAATAGTTATCTTTTATCTTTATCCTTACTAATACCCTGTTGCCATCTCATACACCTCCTTAAACCCTGCAGTGTACTTTAATAAAATGTGCTGGTAAGGAACCGTCCTTCAGAATTTCCTGTGCTCATTTTTGGAGCGTGCTGTCTCAGAATTATTTCAGTTTCTATCAGCACTGTTACGTGCTCGGTCATTGCAGACGTATGGCATCATCCCTATACCCAGGTTGAGCTTTAACCAGGATTGATTTGGTCCATCAGTTATTAATTTGTTTTGCAGAGCATTTCCTTAGTCAGATGTCTTTGAAGGAGGTCTCACTGACAATGCAGGATAAGCAGAGATTTTTGCCTAACCAAAAATCCCCTTGATTATTTTATTCTGTTTTGAGGTGTGAAAGCTCTTTGAACTTGGACTTTTTCTCAGTAGAGCTGAGTTATTGGAGAATCGAATTCACATCAACAAAAAGCCATAGATGACTTTTGTTCCAGTTTTTCCAGGATCTGTTCCGCTTACCAAGGCCTTGGGTATACAAAGAGCAAAGTTAAAGGAAGTCCTCAGTATAATGTGATTGTCAAGTAATTTATTCAAGATGGAATTACATCTCTTTCCAGATACGGTTTAACATTCATACTGGTGTAACGCCACATCCTCCAGTGAGGTTTATATTGGTGGAAAATGAGCACCTTGTTTTCAAAGGCATGCTCCTTCTACCACTTGTTGATTGGTTTTGTATCATTTTGTGTTATTGTTTCTTTTAAGAATGAACTTGGGAATAATTATTGCCTTTAAGCATGGAGTTTCCTAGTAGCCTTTTTTTTTTTTAAAAAAAGAAGCATTTAGTTTAATTGTGAGATTAATAGGCAGGAAAAGGAGATACAATAAGAGATAACGTGTTCATATTTATAAAATCTTTAGACAAGCTTGAGTGAGTTCTCTAATTAACCACAGGAAGACTATATGGCTGCTGAATAAATTAGCAGAAAAAATAAAAACCATAGTCGATTAGAATGCCTGAAACCAGGTAATGTATTGTTGGTCTTGCAGAAAGTGCTCACATTGGACAAACGGTCCGGAGAACCTAAAATGAAGGTCTCATTCCTTTTTGCTTGTGTGAGCATACTATCAAGTTGAGTTACACTGCGATTTACCGTGATGTAAGAGGAAATCAGGTCTACACTTCTTGCAAACTTAAGGCAGTCCATTAACTCTATTTTAGCTCAGTAAATTTGTTCTATTTAATGGTATTTTAAGTCCGTTTTAGAAATAGAAGAAAAACCAGGGAATCACTCTTTAATGAAGGCAGTATCAGAATTTTTGGAGTCTGAATTACCATACTACGAGTGCTACGTTAACAGACCACTATCTGAAAAGTACCCACCTGCCCATTTGTGGTATAGAGATTTGCTGAATGACATTTATTGACCCCTTCCTCAAAATGCTGTGTACAAGACATTATAGATACGGCAATTTCCTTAACGGCTTCTTGTCCCCTGGAAAAAAATTAAAACCTGAAACCCATCAAGAAGGTGATTTGTGGTGCAGTTCCTGAGCATCAGTACATTGCAGTTATATCAGGCACAACTGTGGTAGTTGCTGCATCGAGTGTCCCTGAAAAGCTGCCAAAATGAATACTCAGCTTCTCGGAAGAACTAACAAAATGGCTACTATAGTCAAATGTCTCAAGATACTGCCCTCTTCGCTGGCCTTTGGACGCGGAAAACAGCTGTTACTAGGCAAATCCCTCATGAGGAAGCCCCAGTTTCTAGGAGAGGCGTGCAAACATTGAAAGAGCAGGACTGTCTGTCTGGATTGCCTACCTGTCTTTTGAGAGCAAATCTGAGCTGTACGCTAGAGAAATATTCCTGATTTGGAACCAAGCCCTAGAAATGCCACGGAGTAGATGATACTAAAATGGCTTTGTGAAGCTGAGTTTTTTACTATGTAGATGAGATTTTCTCATCACAATGTAGCTCTTCCATTTGTATGCTTGATTTCAACAGAAGGGAAGAAAGAAGTGAATCACAGAAACATACCGTCATTAGAGGTGGGATACATATCATCAAGGATGCATATCATCATACCCCGAGCTCTACTTCTTCCATGATCAAAGAGTTGGCCTCCAGTTTTAAGAACTGTTACTGAAGTGGCTTTGAGGCAGCATGCTTAGGAAATTGGCTATATCTCTGTGCGGTAACAGGGAAAATGGAGCGCATAATGCTGGACTTCTGAAAATGTACTTTCAGTGTTACGGATCAGTGGGACTGGGAACGTATCTGGATTATTACACGCTTTACAGATACTTCCCAGATACTGTACAGAGTGGAGCACTCACAGTTACTTCTGAGAAAGTTATTTCTTCAAAATCAGTACGTACAGATGAGGAACTCTTAGTTCTCATTTCACAGTGAATGTTTTTAAAATCACTTGTTACATGAGAACACAGGGTGCCATCTCATACCCAGCTGCTGCTACATTTAGCGTCCAGCATTTTATAGTACCAGAGGTTTCAGAGAAAGGTGCAAAAAATTGCAGAGAGGATGAAAATGTAATAAGCAACTTTTGGGAAAGTTTCTCTCATGTATTCTGACTTTGAATCCCAAGGGGTTTCTATTTCTCCTCTAATATTGTATTTCTTTGACCCCTTCTAAATGTGGATGTTCTAATTATCCACACAAATGTTCAGTTCTCTTTTGGCTCTTACTGAATTCCTGCAGGTCACCAGCTCTGGCTTGTAATTTCATGAGTCACTGCTGAATATGCACAAATGTTGGTAGTTAGGACAGTCTGACCCTTGGCTTCCAGCACAGCAATGTTCCACTCACTCTTTTAAGAGATTACTTCAAAGAAACCCTTTCTCTTAGATATCTCATGCAGTTTTGTCATTATTTGAAATTATAAATGTATTTACCTTTCAAAAATGGTTTGGTGAGGCAGTGGGTTTACTCTTGGAGCAATGGAAGCGCAGTCCACAGAACAGGCTCGCTCAGTGTGACAAGCGATGCACCTGTGTCTCTTACTGCCCCACCAGTTTTCCTTTCCCCGGAGGAGCTCCTTTAAAGCTTCAGGTGTAGCTAATCCAGAGTCATTACCTATCACAGGATCTGTGAAAAGGAGGGGTTGGCTTGAAATTACTCTTCAGACGTGATCAGACTGTTCTGGAAGACTGTTCTGCTCAGGTGTGTAGTAAAAGCATTAATCTGTATTGGCATTAATGGTATTATTAGTGATAGGACAGTAAGAAGCTTATAATGTTATCTGTATCATATAAGGCTATAGATAGAGGATGTAAACCTTGCTGAATGACTGGTTGTGCTCTTTTGTAATTCATAGCTTCCACTAGAAGCTTCTTACTTAATTTCAAAGCATTCAAAACCCTGATTGAGAGATGCTCTTGGTTATTTAGGGACATAGAGTGTTTTTGGACAGGTTTGGATCCTGTGCCTGGTCAAAGGACTGTCTGACCTCGGACTGTTTAATTTTTCTTTCTTTTGTTTATGACAACCAATTCCCAAAGGCAAAGCCATTGTTTGTATTGTTTTGCTGAGTAGTTCTAGGAGACGCCTAACCAAGCTGATACACCAGAAGTAGCTGTATATATTTAATATATTGCTATATGGTTTCAGTTGAATGGATTCACTTGCTGAGCAGCAATTGAAAGTGTTTCTAACCTGTGATCTCGTAGGTATTAGAAGTATGTGGAATGGAGGTGACAGTGAATCAGGTATTGCCCTTCAAGAGTAGTTTCAATTAAGTCTTTGAAAACAGTGTATTTTTCCAGTGCTTTTCAGACTGAAGCACTCTTCTCTATAAAATTCCTTGTAGTAAAAAGGGTAATTTGCCCTGCTCTGGAATGCAGCCTCTTCTAGAGTGCAACGTGGCTTGCATTACTACATGGCAGTTGTTTGAGGAGAGTAGGTGAAGAAAATGGTTTTAACTAGAAACGCAGGAGGAGGGAAGGCAAAATAATCCCTTATGATTTAATTCTGCAAGGGGCAGAAGGAAATTCTCTGAAGTCACTCGGGGCCTACTTGCTCGTTTGTAGATCTACAGGGCCAGGAGGGTCCATTAGATCAGCTAGACTGACTTGGTGTATTACAGACCCTAGAATACGCAGGTGCAGTGATTTGCCATGTGGAGTTAATCGGGCAAGCTGGGCTTCAGACAAGAAATGGCCAGGACCCGAGATGAGCTGTGATATTTAGGTAAGGAGTGTGCAAAGCAACGGCCCAAGGCAGATCCAGTCACTGTCGTTCCTCAACAGAAGATTTGCTGTGCGAAGCTGAATACTCATCTTTCCTTCTTAGTCCCAGTCAATGACGATGGCTTTTGCTGAGAACACGCTGCCATTCTGTGTAGTTGCTGTGAATCTTGGTAAAAGCAAATGCCACCTGGGTATTGATGGTTTGGTGGGGCTTTTTAATCCCCTCCCCCACTGTGATGGGAATGTAGTTGGGAGTGCCGTTTGAAATTTAGTAGAGAGCTCATTTTACTCTGCATTTTATGAGCTTATAACCTTAACAAATCTGTAGGAGCCATTTACTGTCAGAAAGATAAAATTATCATTCGTAGACTTAATATTTCGAAAAAGTGCTTTTTTTGGTCCCCTTTGCTACCTTTTTATAGCTCATAAAGAATGATTTGGTTTTCCTCCTTTGTTTCTGTTGTAGTTTATGAACCTGCCAGCTAATAACATTTCAGGAAAATCTAATTCTACTGAAAAGTTCAATTCAATTTTTTTAATAGGAATTTTATTTGAACACCCTTGTTTTAACATAGCTGCCAGCAACATGAGCAGTTTTAGGGTTTGCTGGAGAACACATTTCATTTCTCATTCAAAAGATGTGCTGGATTTTAATAACTTCCAAGGGCAGGAGTTGATACTAAAAAGGCATACTGCTGCTGCCTGCACAAAAGCCTCTAGGCACCCTAACAAAAGCATTGCCAGCAATAAGATTGCAGCAAGGACATTGTGCTTTTGAGTCTCTATACTGTGGAAGCGAAGAAAAATAACGGAATTCTCTTAGAATCATTCTTTCTCAGTGTACACCAGCCTTCTGAATTTATGAATAAAAGGTATTTTTCCATTGCACAAAGACCCTTGTAAAAACCAGGAATCCCCCGGCACGGACTCATCTCAACACCTACTGTCATTTTGGGTGTACTGAGAAAGACCAGAAAGCATTGTATGCTTCATGCTAGCCGTTCTTGGGGATTATCTGCTGCTGGCCTCTGTGTTCAGGGTGAAGCTGCAACAGCCCTAAGGCTGCTGGCTCCCAAGTAAGTCAGAAGTCATAGTTTTGTCTGAATTGATGAACAATGCAAAGGTGGCTTACGGCTATTTTTGCCTTCCCCATTCTAACTGTGATCTTGGACTGATGAGTGCTTTTTGTCAAAGTCTTTCAGAGAATGCTCAGCTGAACATTTTATAAAAATATGTTTGGTTTGGTATTTATGTGCTGTGGGTGGTATCCTAAGACACCTGGCAGAGGACTGCACATTTCAACAGAAGATCAGAAATGATGATATGATTAACTTAACAAAATTAACTTCACAAAATACTGTGAATTTTCACTCAAGTTCCTCCTGTTTCCAAATGCCTAAAAGAAATAAATAGTTTTCAGATACTTTGCACTTTTAGAATATGTATTGTCCCATCTATAGACTAACTAGGGTTTTGTTCACTCTTTTACCCTAGTACAGTCGTACTTCCAGTTTCTTCTACACATCCCTTTTGGCTTTCTAGAGTAGTCTGACTGCCTAGCCAAGCTGATTGCTTAATGCTTTGGTAGCAAAGTTTGCATTTTGCATAAAACTTTTTGTTGTTATAGTTGATTGGTAACAGAATTTGCCTTATCTGGTGGTTGGTGGAAAAATCAATATATACCGTGTGCTGATGTCACCAGTGACTTCTACAGCATCGGTGTAAGGAGTTCAGAGAGTGCTTTCTTCTTCGACATCGGGGAGTTGAGATGTGCAGATTCTTTTACGGAAGGGATATGGAAAAGGTTAGTCTTTTTGGATTAACCTCTGCCTTAGGAATAAAGCGCAGTCAAATGCTGCTTTCTCTAGCGTTGGGTGAAAAAAAAGAGTTCTTTGTACCCCCCACCCTCAATGAACTCGGAAACCCCAAAAACCTACAGGCTATCCCCCAGCATCCTGTCTGGTTCTTGTGTTCGCTCTTGTGCGTAAGCTGTGTCTGAGTTGATAGTGAGTGTTATTTGTGTTCACAGTCACTGTTTATCTGTCTGGTATCATTTGCAATGTTCCTTTCAGGGGCATGGTACTTCAGACATACATACCAACCTGGTGTCGTGCGTTGTTTTGTACAGTGCCCTGTGCACATGAAGTAGGAAATGGAAAGTTCTTGTTTCTCTTTTTTCATCCTGATCACCCTTTTCCACCTCATAAATCACTGAAACTTTCAACAATCACTTCTGTATTGACTTTTGGCACAATGTCAGTGCGTTCCCACAGTTGGCTGTACCGCTTTCTGGTTTCCTTGGCAGTTGTGCTAGATGCACAGACATCAATTTGTGGGGCTTCTTGGAGGGAGACTGAGGTGAACCTCAGCATTGACTGGGTTGTATCCTGGAGGATGTTGCAGCATCTTGATGCAGAATCAATGATACGCTGCTTCTCAGCTGTTTCTGCCAATACTTTCACATCTGGCATCAGGGAATTAAGAGCTGTCAGTGAACCACTGAACCTGTGGTATCTCCCAAGATCCTTCTTCTATGCAGTCCCGCAATTTGAGGCTGAGGTTGCACTTTCTAGGCTGCAGTGTCTACCGTGCTGTCTTGCAATCTTAAATAGCATTTAACACCCTTTAAATAAAGCTCCCTGAAAGCTTTGGATCAGCTCCTTCTTTGTGGTCTGTGTCGCTCAGGTGTTCACAGTGCAAGATCTGAAAGTACGTTCTTAGTCTTGATATGTCACAGATTACTGAAAGCTCCTTAAATTAAAGCCCTAAACTTTTACAGTGCGGTACGTATTTCTGAGCCATATTACCTCTGTTTGTACAACAGGGATATGGTGCAACACCGGTCAAACTTCCAGCATCTTGTTTTAATAGGGTGAAAACTACGAATAATTATTTGTTGGAGAGTAAATTTCTTCTTTGGCTTTTGCATGTTGTAGATAGGGGATGCATTTTGGCATATCTACTTACGGATATTTATGATATTCCATCTCTCCTTTTTCTTAAGGCAGTGACAATGAGAACAATGATACTGTGTTTCCTTTTATTCCTCAAGCATGTGTGTTGTTTGTTTGTTTTAAATAACACATTGAGAATCAGCCTGGGCAAATATCCCTATAGGTGCAGCGGCTTACATATGTGCACCAAAATAAAACAAGCTGATATAGGAAATCCGAATAAAACCCCTTGCCATAGGGTCAGCTGGGAGTGACAGCGCTGTGCCAGTGAACATGCTTCCTTTTCACAGGAGTGTCTTGTATTTCTGTTTGATTTTCCATTTGACTAGTGAAGTAGCAGCAATAGATTCAGGCCATGAAAGGTGTTTAGGCCTGGTTCAATCAAACCAACTGTTGAAATCACGGCTATTTCTCAAAATACCTGTTCAGCACACCCTGTTCATGCTATCAGGAAATTCTTGGAGGTGAAGAAATGTACACTGAGAACCTGACCTAATGCCAGATTTCCCTGTTCGTCAACACACCCCGCGTGGTTCAGCTGCTGAGCTGCAGTGTTCTGTAGTCTCAAGTTAGCAGGGTTTGTATGTCAGATCTTTACATGTCACACGTAGGGAAGTGAATGAAATCTAGTGCAAAATCTGTAGCTCCCTATGTGTTGGAACCAGAAAGATGTATTCTCTTGAGAATAAATTTGTCATGTTTTGCAGAGAAGGTCAGTTTTATTTTGTTTCCTAGTTATATAAGCGTTCAACAATGTTTGCCTAAAAGAATAGAAGTAAAAGTTAAATGGGATGAATGTCCCGTGCTGCTTCATTATCGGAACAACTATTACTAGTAAAATGTCTAAAACTACAGCGACACATAGTTCTTGACTATAATTAACACAAAATAATTGTAATCAGGATATTATGGTGATGGTTTAGTGGAGTTCTGAAATATTCTTTTACACTGTAGTTGGCTCTTGGATTCATCTTTGCCATGGCCTTGTTGCAAAGAAGATCAGTCAGCAATAAGTGTTTATAAATGACCAAAATCTGTTCAAATACTAAGAAGCAAGATAATAGATCTGAAGAAAGTCTGTTTTAAGGGAGGAACTTCCAGAATAGTGGCACGTGCTGGATCAGTAACATTATATATGGAGTTGAGTGAATTTACCCCAGTCTGAATTGACTCCTGTAGTTCCAACTGTAAATCCGGGGAGTAATTGTCAACATCTGTGGCAGAAGCTGTGGAGAAGAAGACTAGCACAAGATCACAGGGTTCTTTAATGCCTTAAATTCTTTACAACAACACTCAAATGAGTCTAACAGAAAGGGAATTGTATTTCAGCATTTCTCATAGTTTACATCTCTGTTAATATAATTTCTCAGCTGTTTTAAATGAAGTGGTCCAAGCTATTGTGTGGCAGATTTTTGAGTCTGTCTTGTCAGAAAGCAGATAGTTCAACTGAAGTGTATACAAAGGGACTATCTTTCCCTTTAGATGTGCATTGAGGTGGTTGAGATGAAACCTTACACATATTAAAAAAAAAAAGTCAGTTATTCAGTTCTCTTTATGGATTTTCAATCCTAAAGATGTCAAGATTTTAACACCTTTTTCTCAAAAAAATCAGCACATATTTGCCTTCCGCAAGTCTTTTTTTAAAGGTCTTTTTCTCTTACAGACATCAACTAATACAACCAAAAACCAAACTACCCCATCCACAAACTCTTTCATCTAAAAAACTAACAAAAGTCTTAGCAATTTAATAAATCCATAACCAAAAACTTTTCCAGTAAAGAACTATGATATTTTTCTGTCTTGTGAAGATGAGTGCCACATCTTTACAAGTAGTGTCTACTCTGAATTGATCAAACTTGTTGTCTTACTAATTTTCATAGTTTCTACACATTTTCTCTGCTCTGTGAGACACGTGAACCAGTGATGATGGATTGAAATGATTTTGCAAATGTACACACATTTTTATCTGTGTGGCAAACAAAAATATTGAAATATGAAATGTCATTATTACATTTTCAATCTTTCTGTGAGCAAATTATGTTCACCAGTAAATGTAAATATTGAAGCTGTGTTAAATTTTCATTGGCTATCTTTGCAATCCCTTTCATCCCTCATTAAAAGAGAGTCCTAACAGGCATTCTTTGCAGGCATATGTTTTTAGTTGTCTGGGAAATGTTTTTCTTTCAATTTCATACTAGAAATATTTCATATGATGCTTCATGTCACTTTTTGGGACTTAGATTTTACAATAAAAGTACAATACTAAGGAGTTCTTCCTTTTATGGGAGTTTTTCTTTATCTGGAATATATCTTATGCTCATTTCCTCATAAGTATATAACCATGCTGGAGAAAGAACACTTTCCTTTATGGCTTTGTCATCCCATGTCAAGAATTCTAGGTTAGAGCTTTTACTTTCTATACATAAGAATTGATTTTGCCAACCTGATTCCAATTATCTTCTTGCAATATCATTTTCATAATTTCATTCCGGTATGACTTCATAATGACATCTTGATGATGGTGAAAAGAATTAACCAGCTGCAAAAATGCCTGAGACTTTGCTAGAAGCCTGCTAATAGCCTATTATGGCCTCAGAAAAAAAAAAATGGAGGCAGATGGGGACCTGGGTGGGCTCTGCTATGGCTCTTTGTCCTGCTTGTCTTGCTTTGGAACGGTAGCACTGCTCAAGTGTGATTTCACCTTCTGTCTCTTCAACTTGGGGCTCTCTTAGACTAAAAGGTTTTTTGGTGGTTCATTGCTTTTGTGATAGCCCTCAGGCATTTTAACTTCCTTGCACATCAGAAGTGACAGTATTTCGAAAGCTTGGTTTGTACCTGTTCCAAAGGCCACCTGTGCCATGGATGGACTGTCCTTGGTCTAGGTCTTCCCTAAGCTCCTAAACTTTTTCTGTGTCTGGGGGTTTTTTGGGGTTTGTTTTTTGTTTTGTTTTTGTTAATGCAGATTATGTATTAAACATAGTTGTCTGAAATATCAGCACAGATCAGGAAAGAATCTTTTAGCTATTAGTAATAACCAAAAATATGCCTGATCCCTCCAGAGCAACAGCTAAGACTGAACCCAACCCAAATGGAGTAACTGGGAATGGTGAGATGGTATCTGAAGTGTGGGAATATAAACACCAGCAAACACATTCCCATGAAATGCAGCCTATACAGTATTTCTTCCCAGATTTCAGGCTCCTATTGAAGAGCCTTCAAAAACAAAGGGAGGGTCTTGAATCCGTCTTGGGATTTACGCTGTCCTTTGCTGGACATTTTTCACATATTTTGACATAACTGGTACTGTGCTTACAAAAATGATTTGCAGCCTTTGTCTGCCTTTAAAGCACATCAAGTATGCTTCCTACACAGTCATTTGGTTTGAATTTCCTAAACCCCCAAATACATGGCAGGGAACTAGAGTAATGAAGTGGTCTGATGGTCGTCTTCATTTTGATGTCTTTAGTCTTCCTCCAGTTGTGATCTTTGCCATATACTTTAGGGAAAGTGGTAACCTCCCCAGAACCAGTAACAACACTAGCAAGAAGATCTAGGAACTGGTTTACACACTGGCCTCAGCTTGCATTTTCCATGTTTATGTTGGCGGTTTCAAAGACAAAAATAACTGCAGAGATAGTTTTGTATTCGCTTTTTGGAGGTAGATCTCTACCTATTCAAAGGATGCTGATCAGATACTTGCCATCAGGTACTTGGTCTTCCATTATTTGAATTTACAAAATACAGACAGGCAGAGATGGAGTTTAAGCTTCTTTGTTATTAAGTGTTATGCTACGTAACAGGGATACTGTTTACTTTGGGGATAATAGGGTCCATCTCTATCAGAGCTTCATAAATCTCACTTAAACCTTTCTTTGTTGTTTTGTCTTAATAGTGGCATGCTGTGGTGGTATAACTCAGTTTTTGGGAGAACAATATTCTACAGAACAAAACAAAACTTAGTTATTCATTATCAAGACAAGAATACTTACGTGTTAAATGTTGGAAAACAGAAAAAATAGTAATTACCTTGTAAAGGACTGTATAACCTTCCCCGTGTGTTTCTTGTTGCACTCAGTCTGAATCGGCACATGCCTGAGAACACTGTCAAGTGTTTATATGTCATTTAAAAAAATGAACAACAAAATCCTATAGAAACTTGATACAGTCTGTGACAAACTGCAACGTATAATGATGCACCAGTAGGGATTTCACCAACCATCCCTAAGCCTATGGAGATGCGCATGGGAGGATTTGAATTGACAATGAAACAGGGTCTCTAGAGAAAATTACAAGGCCCTTTATGAGCTAATGGGCTTTTTTTCCTTGTTTTCTGATGTATGACAGACTAAACATTCTCGTCTTGTTAATGTTGTCTTGATATTGAATACCCTATACTGTTCTGGTTTTGTACAATGTCCCTTAAACCTCTGTTGTGCTGTACATTCACATACATGCACAAGTCTACTGCAGAATTTTCCATAGAGATCCCCACAACTAAAAAGCTTTAGTCACCACTTGCTCATAAATATGTTTGCATGAATGTGGGTTGGTGGTGGGTTTTTTTTTCGTTTGTTTATTTGTTTTT